>NW_006794016.1:322945-367797 GCF_000442215.2 Lipotes vexillifer | reverse complement strand
CCTTGAAGGAATCCCCCCAAATCCCAGACTATGAAACCAAGTTGTTTTTTTTTTTTTGTGATATGTGGGCCCCTCACCGTCGTGGCCTTTCCCGTTGCCGGATGCGCAAGCTCAGCGCCCATGGCTCACGGGCCCAGCCGCTCCGCGGCATGTGGGATCCTCCCGGACCGGGGCACGAACCCGTATCCCCTGCATCGGCAGGCGGACTCTCAACCACTGCGCCACCAGGGAGGCCCACAGGTATCTTAATTTTATTCAAAATCTTTTTATGATATAGGAGAGTATGAACTTGCTAAGAACTATCTATCAAAAAACAACATTTTTCCTAATAACTTTATTTTTAGGTACCCTGCAGTTTACTTGAAGCACTAAAACAGCATTTAGCTTCTTTGGAAGAGAAAATTGACATTTTACCCCCTTATAGGTAGGTTGATAAATGTCTTAATATAGGTTAATTCTGTTTTCATCTAAATAATTTCTCTCATTTTAGCAACGTAACAGTGACTGAATAAATTACAGGCTTTGCATATGGTGGAATGCTATACACCATTTTTTGTTGTTGGTTTTTTTTTTTGTGGTACGCGGACCTGTCACTGCTGTGGCCTCTTCCACTGCGGAGCACAGTCTCCGGACGCGCAGGCTCAGCGGCCATGGCCCACGGGCCCAGCCGCTCTGCGGCATGTGGGATCTTCCCGGACAGGGGCACGAACCCGCATCCCCTGCACCGGCAGGCGGACTCTCAACCACTGCGCCACCAGGGAAACCTATACAGCCATTTTAAATGATAATGTGGGATGGAGTATTTCAGTCTTTTGTGGGATTCCATACGCTTCACAGCATGGTCTGCTTCCCAAAGGAACATCTTTTGTTATACTGAGTGATTCTCAAAGTCAGAAGTTGGCACTTGAATAACCCCTCTTTGAAGAATTTGATTTCTTCCCTTAGGGACTCCCCTAGTGAGAATAACTGTTGTGCATAGTAACATTCAAGATGAATGTGTGTGCATGCATACATAAACACATACCCACATACACGTACTCCTCTATATGTGCACACATACACAAATTGAATAATATAAACTTTGAGGTATATCACTTCAAAAATGTTCACATTAGCTATTTCTGAGTGGAAAAATTATGGTTGATTTCAGTTTTCTGTTTGTACTTTTCAGTATTGTGAAAATTTCTATAAGGGACATGTATTATTCGTTCACTCCACTTTTTACAGTTATGTTGATTGTAATTGATTTATATTATCAATCTCTACTAGCCAAGTCTGTTAACTATTCCTTTTTTAAAATAAATTTATTTTATTTATTTTTGGCTGCGTTGGGCCTTCGTTGAGGTGCACGGGCTTCTCATTGTGGTGGCTTCTCTTGTTGGGCTGTATGGGCTCTAGGCGCATGGGCTTCAGTAGTTGTGGCACGTGGGCTCAGTAATTGTGGCACATGGGCTTCAGTAGTTGTGGCTCACAGGCTTAGTTGCTCTGCAGCTTGTGGGATCTTCCTGGACCAGGGCTCGAACCCGTGTCCCCTGCATTGGCAGGCGGATTCTTAACCACTGTGCCACCAGGGAAGCCCTGTTGACTATTTCTTAATTATCTCTTTATCATAGAAGGATGTGTAGTTAGTATATAGTTGGATGGATAGATTGATAGATGGATGGATAGATGAGTGAATGAAAGAAATGCAGGCTCAGCTGGGTAGGATATATGTGACTCTATTCATCTTTCCTGTGATCTCTTCAGTGTGCAGCATGCATTGATTCCCTCCATCCCAAATTGTCCAGGTGTGAAAGCTTCAGCAAGCAGAGCTTGGCTTGAAGCTAATTGTATGTGATGATTGAGGGCAGGATTAGAACCTTTAATTCTTACATTTCCTAACCACCTACTATGTCTGCTGCCTCTTCCTAAAGCAGTCTTTGACCCAGCAACTTGATTTCTAGGAATTTATCCCATATATATATTCATAGTTGTGAAATGACATATTGAACAAGGATATCCATTACAACATTGTAATAACAAAATGACTCTTCTTAAGGGTCTTGTTTTAATGTACTGGAATGGAATGGTCTCCAACGTGTATTGTTAGGTAGAAAATGAGCAAGGTGGGAAACAGTGCATAGTATGCTACCACTTTTTCTTTTTCAAAACAAAAAGAAAGAATATATATGTTTATTTCATTTCTTAAAGAATACTTCTGGAAGGATATCTGAGAAATGAATAAAATGTGCAAATAATTACTACTTAAAAGATAAATTTTACAAAAAAAAATAAGACATACATAAATCCGGAGTGATGTCTGTGTACAGACCTTGTCATGCTTACCAGGGAAGTCCTTGGTAAGCTCCTAAGGTTAGTTTGCCTCATAGTCAGGAAATTTGAAAGCTGGTTGATGACACATTGGAAACTTGAAATTGGCTATGATGGAAGTATGTATACCACAAAAATGGACAAACAGTATAAAACAGGCCTTTTCCTGGAGAGCTGGCTGTTATACATTTCCTGGCGTGCAACTGCTCAAAATCAGCCATATTCTGTTTTTTAATGGTTGATTTTGATTCAATGATGTTACTTGACCCTCTATGCTAGACGAAAATCCCTGTAATAATGAGCTATACTATCATAGGGTTTATATGTCTTAGAATTTGTTTGCTCTTAATTTAACTTGAAGACTTAAACTGTATCTATTTTAAATGTTTTTTTCTGGGGCTTCCCTGGTGGCACAGTGGTTGAGAGTCTGCCTGCCAATGCAGGGGACGTGGGTTCGTGCGCCGGTCCGGGAAGATCCCACATGCCACGGAGCGGCTGGGCCCGTGAGCCATGGCCGCTGAGCCTGCATGTCTGGAGCCTGTGCTCCGCAACGGGAGAGGCCACAGCAGTGAGAGGCCTGCGTACCGCAACAAAAAAAAAAAAGTTTTTTTCTTTTGTGCATAAGTTTTCAATGGACACACTTTCTGCATTTTCAATGGGTGAGTTTGACCAAAACTATGATGAACATAAGTCCTTTGAGTAAAACAGTATGTATAGCAAAAACTGTACATTTGCTTCATTTCCAAAAGAAGGACTGTTTTTCTGAGGCCCTATGGTTTGGGAATCATTATAAGGTTAAATGTAGTGGTTGACATGCTGTGGATTCTGTCTGATGTGAATGTGAATCCCAAGTAGGGTAGAGGGGGAGGAGGGGAAGTACTATTATGGTGTTATAAAGGCCTCTGGGCCTGGTTCCCAACAGCCCAAAACTGGCTTCTGGTGGTGTGGGCGCATGCTGTCCTGAGGACTTAGCCTAGGTTGCCTAACAGTCATTGCTTGAGCCAGTTGTGTTGAAAAATCCTGTGGGCAGCTGAAACCACTTTTTATCTTCATTCACTGTGATTTAAAAATACTGGCCATGGAACCAGAATACTTGACTTTAATTTTCACTCTACCATTCATGGACTGTGTGACTTTGGGTAGATTACTTAACCTCTCTGTGCCTCTGCTTGCTTATCCTCAGAAGGTTGCTGTCAGGATAAATGAGTCAATAGAAATGTAGAGTGCTTAGAACAGGACCTGACCCATGTATTGCTTAGAAGTGTATTTTTAAAATTTCATGTGTATGGGGGCCTTCTAATTATCTTTTTCTTTTGTTATTGAATTTTGTTGTTGACATAGTGCTTACTTGCACTGTGTCAGAGAACCTTCTCAGTATTTCAGCCCTTTGGAATTTGTTGATACTTGCGTCATGGCCTAGCATATAACCTTTTTTTTTTTTTGGTAGAAGTTTCATGTGCCATTGAAAACTGTATCCTGTTGAGGTTTTTAATTCTGTTGCTCAAATCCTCTATATCTTCATTGATTATTTTCTTTGCTTGTTCTTACAGTTACTAAGAAAGGTGTGCTAACATTTCCCCTGTTTGCTTTAGTCAAAGTCACCAGTGACCTCTAGGTTACAAATCCGATGATAATTTCATCAGTCTTCACCTTACTGGACATGGTTCATCACTCCCTCTTTGATACGCTTTCTTCAGTTTGCATCTTGGTTTTCTTCTTATCTAACTCTTGGCTACTTTTTAGACTGTTTTCCACTGATTCGTCCTCATTTCTCTTCTTTATCTATATGTACGCATTTCCTAGATGACCTCATCCAAGCTCATGGCCTTAAATACCATTTACGTGATAAGAACTCCCAAATTATTATCTCCAGCTCCAGCCATACCTTCTGAACTCAGGGGTTGTATATCCAAGTGTGTATTCCGTGGTAGCACTTGAATGTCTAGTAGGGTTCCAAAACTCAGTGTGTCCAAAACTAAGCTTTTGATACTTGACCCCAGACCTGCTTTATCCATGGTTTTCCCCACCTCAGTTAATGGCAAATAGCAACTCATTTCTTCTAGGAAGAACGTGACCAGGATCAATGTGAAGGAATGAGGAAGGTGGGTGGGACAGAGGGCTGAGCTAGAGGACGGGTGCCAGGAGAGGAGAGTACTAGAGAAAAGGCTGGAGCTGGAAGAGTAAAACAGTTGGGCGGACCAAGGTCTTTACAATTCCTTACGAACCCCTCCATAGCCTCCTCCCTGTTCTTCAAACACACCAAGCACACTCTTTTCTCGGGACCTTTGTGCATATGCCGTTCCTTCTGCTGGATCCACACAGTTCACTCTTTTACATGCTTCAGCTCTTTACTTAAAAGTTCCCTTCTCGGGCTTCCCTGGTATAATTACCCATCTAAATGCTGCTCTAGTCTTTCCTGTCAAATCTTGAAAGACCTAAAGGATCAAAAGTAAAACAGTTGGGCGGACCAAGGTCTTTACAATTCCTTACGAACCCCTCCATAGCCTCCTCCCTGTTCTTCAAACACACCAAGCACACTCTTTTCTCGGGACCTTTGTGCATATGCCGTTCCTTCTGCTGGATCCACACAGTTCACTCTTTTACATGCTTCAGCTCTTTACTTAAAAGTTCCCTTCTCGGGCTTCCCTGGTGGCGCAGTGGTTGAGAGTCCGCCTGCCGATGCAGGGGACGCGGGTTCGTGCCCCGGTCTGGGAAGATCCCACGTGCCGCGGAGCGGCTGGGCCCGTGAGCCATGGCCGCTGAGCCTGCGCGTCCGGAGCCTGTGCTCCGCAACGGGAGAGGCCACAACAGTGAGAGGCCCACGTACCGCAAAAAAAAAAAAGTTCCCTTCTCAGTGAGCCTTTCCTGTCTAGCATTTAAGTGCCCACTCTCCCACCAGCATATCATAATCCTTGCCCTGATATTTTTTCCTTAGCACTTATCATGATCTAACATATTATGTACTTTATTTGTCTTGCTTATCTTCTGTCTCCAATAGAACATAAGCTAAATGAAGGCAGAGATTTTTATCTTCTTTATTCACAACTGTATCTTTAGCACCTAGTACAGTGTCTAGCACACAAGTGCTCAATTAAAATTTATTTAATTAATCATTTTAAACGACCTTATTTATACTAATTAACCTAATAAATTGAAGTCCTGTTGCTTTGTAATGGGAAGGTACATATATATATATATAATTACTGTAGTGATAGAAATTTGGTTTAGGTTTTCATCTGATTCTGTCTCTTCTTTTCAGATTGTTTCCTCTATGTGATATGTTACAACTGACATTGCCTTCACAAGTCCCCAAGTGTATTGCAGCCAGACAGCAAAGTGGAAGTGTTATAGCAAACAATCTGGATGGCTCACTGGTTAGCTCTGTAAGAAGTAAGCATCTATTTTTAATTTAGTATTTGAGATATATATTTTTTAAATGCATTTTGAGATATATATTTTTAAATGCATTTTAAGAAAATATTTGAGATATATTTTTAAATGCATTTTATTTAATTAATATTTAATTAAATATTAAATACAAAAATAATGTAAAATTTGTGTTTGTTTTACAAAACAGATCTTAACTTTGGAGAAAGCCCAGTCAACGGGTAAGTTTTTTATTATTTAAAAAAGACAGCCAATAAATACATGTTAGAGGAAGGGACGGATGAGACTCATACCTGAAAAGAGTTATTTTTAACGTAGATTTAACCCTTCATGGTTCATCTGAAGGATGTTTTTCTAAGCACATCTTAAATGTTGGCATTCCTCATAGTTCTTTTTATTCTTGGTTCTTTTCTTACTTTATGATATAAACTGTATTAAATGAGTAATAATTTTTTATTTTATTAAACAAAGACAATGAAACTACCGGTTGGAGTGCCTCAGCATCGTAAGGTAATCAATGTTACTTCAGTGAGTGCTTCCCTACATTTTCAGCCAAAAAAACCCCAAAACAAACAAACAAAACCCAGGCAAACGGAAACCAAAGGAAGGCCAAAGCGATATTAACAACAAATAATGTAGAATGTAAGGTTAAAAGCAGTGAACAGAATAAGACACTATTTAGGGGGAGATACAACAGTCTTAACAGTTTATGCACAAAGGTGAATACATAAAGTGAAAACTATTAGAAATGCATGGAGAACTTGAGAAAAGTACAGTTAAAATGGGCAGTTTCAAACCACCTCTTTCATTGTTGGACAAATTTAGTAGACAAAGCAAGAAAGGACACAGAGGAATTTAAATAATACATAATAAATAAATAATAAACCTAAGTGTACACACACACACACAGAATGTTCATTTTCTTCAAAGCAATCACAAAGAAAACCTTTAAAAACTCCTAAACAATTTTATGGGCTACATTCTCTCATAATCCAATAAAATTATAACTACTTAATGAAAAGTTGACCATGAAAATCTTAACTACTTATAAATTCAAAAATATAATCCTTTTGCCAAAGAGGAAATCAAAAGGAAAGTTAACTATCTAAAGGTAATGAAAAAGAGAACTTCATACCAAAGGTAATGGGGCACTGTGAAAGCTGAACAGAAAAAGATTTCATCATTGTTAAAAAAGATAAATTAACAAGAATTTAGTTTTGTCTTAAGAAGATAGATATAAGTTAATAAAAATATATTAGGAAGATAAAATTTATAAAGATAAAAGCTTAAATTAATAAAATTGCAAAGAAAAATAAATCTGAAACTTATTTCTTTAAAGTCCAATAAAATGAGGTCCTCTGATTCAACCGAAAAGAGAATGTAAAAGTATACAACATGAGGAATAAGAGAGCTGACGTAACCACAGACATAGGAGAGATTAAAGTAACTATAAGTGAATACTTTGTGCAGCTGTTTGGTAACAACATATTTGAAAATCTAAAGGAAATTGATGATTTCCAAGCAAAATATAATGACAAAATTCATCCAAGAAGAAACAGAAACATGCATAGACCAATTGCCACATAGAGTAGAGCTTTATCTATCCTTAAAGAATAGGAAATGTCAATTCCAGGCTATATAGAAAAAATGGAAGATCTCCAATTCAGTGTATGAAGTGACATGACCTTAATATGAAAACCCAGTAAAGATAGAAGAAAGTGCTGACTAAGCTCATATATTCATTATAGATGTCAGAATTCTAAATAAAATATTCACAAATAAAGTCCAGAAATATATTAAAAAATTCCACTACCTGTACAGAGTGTTCCTTTTCTTTTTGAGTGTGCCATATGAAACACCCTGTCTGGCATGGTAGTAGTAGAGGTTAGGTATAATGGAAAGTGGATGCACCTGGCACATGTTCTGGGGTAGAGTTGATAGCAGTTGCTGTCAGAGGTGAGGAGAAAAGCGGGACCAAGGGATGGTGCTTAGGTTTTTGGCCTGAGCTACTACATGGATGGAATTCTGTACTGAGACAAGCTCTCAAGGAAATACAAGGGATAGAGTTTCCAGACACCCAAAATCTTAAAAAAAATTACCTGCCGTGCACCTTTGCTTAGGAAGATCCTACAAGGTGTGCTCCAACAAAACAGAGAAGTAAACTAAGAAAGAGGAACACATGGGATTCAGGGAAACAGAGTACTCTACTTAAGTGAGAGGTGGAGGGAATTTACAATATAAAAACAATGGAAGTTATATTTACTTGTACAGCAGCCAGTTTAGAATGGAACCGAAGGATGTACAGCTCCAGGGGAGATGTCTCCTGGAAAAAATCAAAATGACATATTATTTGGTGCTAACATTTATTGTTTACTCTGAGACATACTGTTCATTCTATTTTACACATAAAAACTCAGTCTTTCTACTTGAGAAAGTTATTATTTCCACTAGATCACAAGCTCCATGAAAGCAAATAGTTTCATGTTTTATATATTCCAAGCACCAAGGATGGTGCCTGGCATCTAGTAGATATTGAATGGATGTTTGTTGAATGAATGCAATGAATCCACATTTCACATATGTGAAAATTGAGATACAGAGATTCTTTGGGATTATGGAATTAAATACCATAAGGAAAAGTGTGGCTACTTTTGCGAAGGGGAAGCAGTGACTGGTATTTTTGGTTTTAGATCTTTTAGCACTGGTTGACTTTTTAAACTCTGCATCACGTGGATAAAAACTAAATTTCAGTAAGTCAAATGATGAATACAGAATAAATATGAGCTTTTAGATACAAGAACCACTTCTTAGAATTAAAACTAAAGTGTATGTGGAATAGATTATTACATAATTTGGTAGAGGAGTTGAAATAGATGTAGAAAAGAGGGATAATAATCTTAACCACTGGCATAGAATATAGACTCCTAGTCCTGCCATTAATTAACTGTAAGACCTTGAGCAAGATATTTCCCTTCTCTGAGTCTGTTTCCTCATCCATAAAATGAGGACTTATAATACCTACTTCACATAGTTGTTATAAAAGTTAAATGATATTTAAGATTGTGAAAACACCTAACACAGAGCCTAGTAAGAATAAATGTTCAATGAGAGCTTGTTTCCTTTTGTTTCTAGTTATTTTCTTATTTATACAAAATATTACACATCTTGTATTATTTATTCTCTTAATAACTCTAATTCTATGAAGCATAGTTTATCCCAATTTTACAAATAAGGAAAGAGGTTAAGTTATTTAGTCAGGGTTACACAGCTAGCTAATAGCCTGGTGAAGCTCAGAATGCAATACTTCTGTTTCTTACTCTAGTGCCCTTTGACCCACCACCATGGGGAATACTAGGTTTTTTTCCTTTCTATATAAACTATTAAAATAGTTTAGAATTAAATGTATTTGTTCAAGTCACTTTTTAAAATGGGCAACTGCTACTATTGAAATCCTTCTATGTACTCTCAAACTTTGTTAGTGGGAAATTTAAATTTGGCATTATCTATAAAAAGTAAGCTGAAATATTTAGTGTTGTAATGATAACTTAATATAGAAAATAGCCAGTGGTCTTTTAAAAAATCTTTTCTTGTGATTCCTTCCTATTATATTTTACCTATTGATAGCCATAAACATTGGCTCAAAGGCTATATCCTGACGAGATGTTTAAATGGTAGATCTGTCATTTCCCCCAATGGGCTGATTTATAAATCTCATTTTAGATCGGACATGAAGGGGTGTCAATCCTCAGAGATGGAAATGACTGGTGGAATGAACAGGAAGTTGAATAGCTGTACCTGCATCAACCACCTGGAGCCCAATTTCTATTCCTCCAGTTTCCCACATGGTAACGTTTGTGATGTATTATTACGTTTTTATCCTTTTTGATATATACATATAACATATACATTTGTATTAGAGAAGTAGGTAGACCAAGATGTTCTCTTTTTAATCACTTTTAATATGTTGTGCTAACATTTGTTGTAGACATGTTAAGCTAACTAACTGTTCCTCTATTTGTGGAAGGGTCGATCCTGTGGTGGGGAGAGAACTATAGAGTTCCACCATTTTGCTCCACATTTATTTATTTTATTTTATTTTATTTTGCGTTACGCGGGCCTCTCACTGTTGTGGCCTCTCCCGTTGCGGAGCACAGGCTCCGGATGCGCAGGCTCAGCGGCCATGGCTCACGGGCCCAGCCGCTCCGTGGAACGTGGGATCTTCCCAGACCGGGGCACGAACCCGTGTCCCCTGCATCGGCAGGCGGACTCCCAACCACTGCGCCACCAGGGAAGCCCCTGCTCCACATTTATTGAACACCTATTAGGTATTTAGGCACTGGGCTGACAGATCAACCGTAGACAGACATGTCATCAAATAGAGGAACTGAATATTCCAAGTGGAATGAATACTTTAGAGGGTGTGTTGGTTACTTTTATAAAGAAGCTGAACATGAGGTAAAATAGGAGATGAGGTGAATTGACAAGAACTGGTTGGCAGATGGAAACTTGGTGGGTTATTCAGGGAACTCGAAGTAGTTTAACATGGCTATTGTGTAATGTATGATGGGTGCAGCAAGAGATAAATCTTGAGCTTAAAGAGAGATCAGATCTTGTAGGAACTTGTATAGGAGTTTTGGCTTTGTCTTATAAGCAGCGGGGAGCCAAAGCTATAACACGATCACTTTTACATTTTTGAAAAATTCGTCCGGGAGGAGTGTGGAAGATGGTTAGTAAGGAAATAAGACACAAATTGGGGAAGTCAATTAGAAGTCTCTTCAAGTCATCCAGTCAAGAGATCTAGACTGCTCTGGTCTAGAATGCTAGAATGTTGGCAGTAGATCTAAAGCAAGAGTTTTGAGAGAGAGATCTGCAGATAGAGTTGATAGGAGTTGCTGACAGGTTGAAAGTTGAAATATGGGTCCCCAATAAATTATCTGCAAACATAAAATTCAAAAAGCTCTGGAAAGCAAGTTTTTTTGTTAAGTTTGTAACAAACTCTTTTGGCTGCAGAACTTTACTTGAACTATAATGAGGCTGTAGTCATTATTTATCCTACTAAGTGTAACTATTCATACACGAATGTTGCATTTGCATTTTGCTGCAGAAATATTAGTGTGTTTCATTACAGGGTGCTATTTCAGTCCCCCTGGGGTGTTACTAGTATCTTCTATGTGTAAATTCTAAATTAGCTTTCTAAAATACAAATCATTCTGAATTCCAAAGCATATCTGGCCCCAAGGACTTAAACAATGTGCACCTCTGCTATTTTTTGTATGATTTTGCTTTGAAACTTCATTGGTCCAATGATATAGCAAACTGCACATTAACTCTTGAGTACATAGTGACTTTCTTTTCCTGATATGCAGCAGAGGTGCATTTAGGAATGAGAATTCTGATAGGATTTGGGAAGAAATAATTTTGAAATGTACTGAGGAAACGTGCGGCTATGCTGCTGCAGTAGATTTGAGGACACAGCTGACTAAGAACCTAGAAAGGGTTTGGAGGGATGTATTAGTCTATCTTAAGGTTCACTGAACCTTTCCTTTGTCATCTCCCTTCTGATATGGAGTCATCCCGTTGGGTGTTTTTATTCCAGTTATTACATTTTTCAGTTCTGAAGTTTCTGTTTGGCTTTTCTCTGTGTCTTCTATTTCTTGGCTGAAGTTTTCTATTTTAACTCTTGTTTCAAGAGTGTTTGTGATGACTCATTCAGGCATCTGTCTAATAGCCACTTTAAAGTCTTTGTCAGATAATTCCAACATCTGTGTCATCTCATCATTGGTGTCTGTTGATGGCTTTTTTCCATGGAAGTTGAGATTTTCATGGTTCTTCATGTGCCATTTGGACATTTTGACCGTTAATTTAAAAGGCGCCAGGTCTTGTTAAATTATGGAGCATGTTGATATCTGTGCTGTAGCAGACACTTGACCTGGTTAAGTTTAAGCTACAACTTCAAGCCCGCTTCTCTGGCCCGTGGTCCCAGTATCAGCTCAGTTTCCACAGTCTTTGCTCTGCTCTTAGTGGTCATCATGGAACCTGGGCTGTGGTCTCTCCAGGGGCTTAGTAATCAAAGTCTTTGGTATATGCTCATTAAGATCCCATCTACCCACGTACACGTGGGGGGAGGGGGCGGATGAACGCAGAGGTTCATAACCAGCTTCCCCGAGCCTCTCTATCTCTGCTGTCTCTCCAGTATTTTCCAGTTTCTTGGGGCTCCCATTCTCTTTCATCTGGCCAAAAATGCCATACATTTCTGTGATTGAAACAAGTCAAGCTTCCAAGTAGTGGTAGGACAGAGAGAATTAAAACACATTTTTTGTCCCTCCCTTCATGAAGCCACAGCTCCACCTAATGGAGAAGAAAGTTCCCCTCCCTCATATATTTGGCTCTTGCAGTGTTCCCTTGCTGCCACCATAGCCACTGCTGCAGGAAAAGGGGAAAAAGAAAAAACAGTGTGGGCTTTTTCTGACCTTGTCTGAGCTTTAGGAGTTCTCTTTATAGCTACTCAAGCCAGAGCTAGAGAACTTCTGGAGTTTTTTCTCATCTGCACAGCAGTGATCTCTTCCAGGTTTCAGGCTGATTTGAGTCCAGTGTGGATGATGCTGGAAGGGAAAAATTACAGATTCACTGGTACTTTGAATTCTGATGTTCTTTCCTGATCTACCTGCTGATACTTACTTTTCAGAGTTTTCGGATAGCTGACCGTGCATCCTATCCAGGTTTTAGAGTTAGGTGTTCAGTGAGAGAGGAAGATTTTCTGTTCTTACTCAGTTTTAACTGGAAGTAGAATCCAATCCTTGTCTTTTAACCTGAGTTTAGTTAATGTGTTTTTATGTGATTATGGATATATTTGGATGTTTCTAATATAAGCTGTTTTTTCTCTTATTTTTCTTTTTTCTCTCTTATTTTTTGCCTTCTTTTGCCATGATTAAATTCTTTTTTTTCTCCTTTCATTTTTTTCCCTTTTCCCTTTGAAGTTATACTCTAGAGACTACAACATACATAGTTAAATTACCAAGGTCTAAAGTTAATCAGTATTTTCCTCTGAAACAACAAAAGGACTTCAGAAGACTTTAACCCTGATCATACTCCCTGCTGAGTTCATATGCTATTGTGGTAAAATATTCATAACAGAAAAGTTATCATCCTATTTGAAGTGTACAATTCAGTGACATTAAATACATTCAAAATGTTGTGTATCCATCACCATTTTGTAGGTTCAGAGCTTTTTCATCATCTCAAACAGAAACTCTACCCATTAAAAAATAACTTTCCATTCATCCCACCCTGGTTACCACTTTTCTATTTTCTGTCTCTATGAATTTGCCTATTCTAGGTACCTCATACAAGTGGAATCATACATGATCTGTCCTTTTGTGTCTAGCTTATTTCACTTAGCATAGTGTCTTCAAGATTCATCCATGTTGTAGCATTTATCAGAATTTCATTACTTTTTTTTTCAAAGTTGTTTATTAATTAATTATTTTTGCTGTGTTGGGTCTTCGTTTCTGTGCGAGGGCTTTCTCTAGTTGTGGTAAGCAGGGGCCACTCTTCATCGCAGTGCGCAGGCCTCTCACTATTGCGGCCTCTCTTGTTGAGGAGCACAGGCTCCAGACGTCTGCGCAGGCTCAGTAGTTGTGGCTCACGGGCCTAGTTGCTCCACGGCATGTGGGATCCTCCCAGGCCAGGGCTCGAACCCATGTCCCCTGCATTAGCAGGCAGATTCTCAACCGCTGCGCCACGAGGGAAGCCCCCAGAATTTCATTACTTTTTAAGGCTGAATGATATTCCATCATACATATTTACCATGTTTTATTTATCCATTCATCCATTGATGGACATTTGGATTGTTTCCAACTTTTGGCTATTGTGAATAATGCTTCTATGAACATTGGAGTACAAATATCTGTTTGAGTCTCCTCTGCTTTCAATACTTTGGGCATATACCCAGAGGTAGAATCGCTGCATCATATGGTAATTCTGTATTTATTTTTTTGAGGAATCACAATACTGTTTACCACAGTGGCTAAACCACTTTATATTCCCACCAGAAATGCATGAGGGTTCCAACTTCCCAACAACCTCACCAACACTTATTATTTTCTGGATTTCATTTTTACTTATAATAGCCATCCTGATGGGTATGAAGTAGAGTCTTATTGTGGTTTGATTTTAATTTCTCTAATGATTATGATGTTGACCATCTTTTCATGTGATTATTTGCATTTGTATATCATCTTTGGAGAAATGTCTATTCAAAACCTTTGGCCATTTTTGAATTGGGTTGTTTGTTTTGTTGTTGAGTTGTACAAGCTCTTTATATGTTTTGGATATTAATCCCTTATCAGATACATGCTTAGCAAATATTTTCTCCCATTCTCTGGGTTGCCTTTTTACTCCATTGATAGTGTCCTTTGATGCACAAAATTTTAAAAATTTCGCTGAAGCCCAATATATCTATTTTTTCTTTTGTTGTCCATACTTTTGGTATCATATCCAAGAATTCATTACCAAATGCAATGTCATGAAGATTTTCCCCTATGTTTTCTTCTATTTTTACAGTTTTAGCTCTTGAGTTTAGGTCTTTGATCAATTTTGACTGAATTTTTGTATATATTGTGAGCTAAGCGTTCAACTTCATACTTTTGCATGTGGATATCCAGTTGTCCCAGCATCATTAATATCCAGCATCATTTGTTGAAAAGACTATTCTTTCCCCATTGAATGATCTTGACACCCTTGTAAAAAATCAATTCACTATATATGTGAAGGTTTTTTCCTGGGCTCTCTCTTCTATTTCATTGATCTATATGTCTGTCCTTATGCTAGTACCACACTGTTTTGATTACTGTAGCTTTGTAATAACTTTTGAATTCAGGAAGTATGAGTCTTCCAACTTTGTTCTTATTTTTCAAGATTATTTTGGCTAGTTAGGGTCCTTTGAGATTCTGTATGAATTTTAGGATGGGTTTTTCTATTTCTAAAAAAAAATCATTGGGATTTTGATATGATTGAATCTGTAGATCACTTTGGGTAGTATGGTCAAATTAACAATACTAAGTCTTCCAATCCATGGACATGGGCTATCTCTCCACTTGCTTAGGTCTTCTTCTTTAATTTATTTTCAGCAATATGTTGTAGTTGTCAGTGTATAAGTCTTTTGCCTCCTTAGCTAAATTTATTCCAAGTATTTTATTCCTTTTGTTGCTATTGTAAGTGGAATTATTTTCTTAATTTCTCTTTGGATTGTTCATTGCTGGTCCATAGAAATGTGATTGATTTTTTGTGTGTTGATATTGTATCCTGTAACTTTGCTGAATTCATTCATGAGTGCTAACAGTTTTTTTTGTGGAATCTTTAGGGTTTCTAAATATAAGATCATGTCATCTGCAAAAATAGATAATTTTACTTATTCCTTTCCAATTTGATGCCTTTGATTTCTTTTTTAGCTCTAGCTATACTTTGAATAGAATTGGTGGAAGTGGGCATTCTTGTTATGTTCCTGATTTTAGGGGGAAAACTTTCAGTCTTTCACCCTTGAGCATGATGTTAGCTGTGGTCTTTTCATATATAATCTTTATTATGTTGAGGAAGTTCCCTTCTATTCCTAGTTTATTGAGTGCTTTTATCATGGAAGGGTGTTTTTATTAAATGCTTTTCTGCATCAATTGATATTATCTTCCCTTCATTCTATTTACGGTGCATATTATTGATACACTGATTTTCATATGTTGAACTATCCTAGCATTCCAGGAATAAATCCCACTTGTTCATGGTATATAATCCTTTTCATGTGCTGTTGAATTTGTTTTGCTAGTATTTTGTTGAGGATTTTTGCCTCAGTATTCATAAGGGATATTGGTCTATAGTTTTATTTTTTGTATTGTCTTTGGCTTTGGTATCAGGGTAATGCTGGCCTCATAGAATGAGTTAGGTAATGTTCCCTCCTCTTCAAATTTTGGAAGAGTTTGAGAAGAATTGGTGTTAATTCTTCTTTTAATGTTCAGTAGAATTCACCAGTGAAGGCATCTGGTCTGAGGCTTTTCTTCGTTGGGAGGTTTTTGATTAGTGATTCAATCTCCTTACTAGTTATAGATTTATTATTCAGATTTTCTATTTCTTCATGAGTCAGTACTTGCTTTTTTAATGACCACAAAATAATCAGAAGTATCACTGTTTTACAGAGTCAGTGTTTGTTTAGATTTAACTACATTATTTGTCACTTTCTTTCTCATAATTTCTTATTACATGTTAGACCTTCTGTAGGTGACCACCTGAAGTACATCTTTAACATTTCCTTTAATAAGACTGAATTGGTGGCCAACTCAGTTTTGTTTGTCTGGGTATCCCCTTCTAGTTTGACAGTTATTTTCTTTTAGTATTCTAAAGATATCACTCTACTTTCTTCTGGCTTCTATGACCACCACTGACAAGTCAGCTTTCAGTCTAATTATTTTACTGTACCTTTATAGGTATGGTAGACAGAATAATGTCCCCCCCAAAGATTTCCATATCCTAATCCACAGAACCTGTGATTATGTTTGGTTACATGGCAAAGGGGAATTAAGTTTGTAGATGGAATTAATGTTGTTAATCAGATTACCTTAAAAGTGGGAGATTATGTGAATTATCCAAGTGGACCCAATATAATCACAGGTGTTCATAAAAGTAGAAAATGGAGGAAAAAGAGTCAGGGAAAGACGTGATGATGGAAGCAAGGTCAGAGCAATGCTACGTTGCTGCCTTTAAAGATAGAGTGAGGGGGTCAGAAGTCAAGGCAAGTGCAATTAAACTGATTTTCTCCTGGAGCCTCCAGAAGGAATTCAGCCCTGCTGACACCTCAGTAGAAAACTAAAAGAGCAATTAGTCTGAATTTTTTTATTGCATTTAAAATTTTGTCTTTTTCTAACTACTTTTACCTTGATGTTTCTAGGTCTGTCTCTTAACACCTCTCTCACGTTTCCCATCTCCTTACCTCTATGTGCTTCATTCTGGGTACTTTCTCCAAATTTATATTCTAATTTACAGATTCTCTCCATCTCTGTTTAATTTGCCATTTATCCCATCCATTGACAGTGTGTGGTGTTTTTGTTTGTTTGTTTGCTTGTTTCTGCTTTGGTAAATTTTATTGAATTTTCATGAAGTGAACATATCCAACTGAACATATCAAGCAACTACTCCTATTATTCAACCCTTCGGTTAAACATTTTACTTAATGAGTTATGCTTTTAATTTCTAAGAATACATTCTCATTATCTGCTTTTTTGTAATTTCCTGTCCATTTTCATAAATATAGTATGGTTTTATATCACTCTGAGACTAATAATTAGATATTTAATGTTCTGTTCACTGAGATTTCTCTTTTTGCTTATTTCTATTCACTTTTATATAGTCACCTCAGTCCTCTTTTGTGTTGTTGGTTTTTCCAATTTTGAACTTTATAAATGGAATTATACTGTACATATTCTTTTGTGACCTGCTTCTTTCAATCAGTATTGTGTTGGTAAGATTCATTTGTGTTCGTGTGTGCAGGTACAATTCATTCATCCTTACCATTGTATAATATTCCATTGTATGGACATTTATGTTGGACATGTACATGTATGTTGTTTCAAGGTGTTTGCTATTATTAACAAGGTTGCTATGTATATTCTTTTGACTATCTCTTGGTACATATGTGCAAGAGTTTCTCCAGGGGATCTGCCTAGGAGTGTAACTGCTTGGCCATGGGGTTTACGTTTACTGGGTAATTTTAAACTGTTTTCAAAAATGGCTGTAACAATGTATATGCCCACCAGTGGAATAAGAGTGTTATCAGTGTCATCAACACTTGACATTATTTTATTAATTTAAATTATTTATTATTAATATAAAATAATAGTAATGTATATTTTCCATTAATATATAAATATGAATACCTACCTAAAATTAAAATATAAATGGTATAATGTAAAATGTGCCATTCTTGCTGGTGTTTAATGGTATCATGGTATGTTTTCTTTTTGGTATCTGTCTAATTCATAAGCTGGTTGAGTATCTTTTGATATATTTATTAGCCATTAAGTTTTCTTTTTTTGTGAAATGTCTGTTCAAGCTTTCACCTATTTTTGGCTTGGTTATTTGTCTTTTTCTTATGGATTTATGAGGTAAACTGCTTAGAATACTGCCTAGGTCACAGTAAGTACTCAACAAATATTAGTTAGAAATATGATGATGGTGATGATGATAATGATAATGATGCCAGTGATTTTGTGTCACAGTACTCCCACCCACTAGTATGTGAAACATAGACCATTAAATTAAATCCCCTCAGTGCTCAGAGAAGGATATGAAAATAGGAAGGCAAGGAGGATAAGCATCCCCCCTAACAACAATGAAGATGCGCTGGGGGAATTGTGAACATGCTGGGCATACTTCTCTCTTGATAGAACGTTTTAAACCCTTGCTACACTTTCTTATTCTTGAGCTTTAACCTGCATATGTCTCACCTTGGGGTGCTGTTAAAATGAAACAGGTCTGGGATGGAGATTGAGATTTTGCATTTCCGGGAAGCTCCCAGCTGATGTTGATAATTCCAGTCCAAGGATCAGACTTTGAATATCAAGGCTTAATGGTAAGTGCCTGGTAATAGGGCACAAGCATCAAGAATAGAAATTATTCATGAGATAGTTATCAGTTTTGGCTCAAATGATATATAACAAGAATGAAGAATTTTTAGGGGCTTCCCTGGTGGTGCAGTGGTTGAGAGTCCGCCTGCCGATGCAGGGGACACGGGTTCGTGCCCCGGTCCGGGAAGAGCCCACATGCCGCGGAGTGGCTGGGCCCGTGAGCCATGGCCGCTGAGCCTGTGCGTCCGGAGTCTGTGCTCTGCAATGGGAGAGGCCACAACAGTGAGAGGCCCGCGTACTGCAAAAAAAAAAAAAGAATGAAGAATTTTTAAATAGCAGAATTGGGAGCTAGGATATAAGAAAACTTTGGAAAATATCAGAAACATTGATATTAAAGATGTATTTCTGCCTCTTTTTTCAAGTCCTTCTGGGCAGTCACTAAACACTCTGGCATCAAATGTCTAAAGTCAAAGGCCACTTGTCTCTCATGTTATATTACCTAGTAGTAAATAAAGAGACTAAGACAAGGATTAAAGTTCTGACTTGTATAGGCAAAGAGACTAAATCAGGGTTGAGAGCCAGACATAATTTGCTGTTACACCTATAGCACTAAATGTGTTACTCTGCTGTTCATCTATTGTGATGAAAGCCAAATTATCTTCATTTTTCACATTATCCCACACATGTGAAAAATATCATAACCAAAGACTGGAAATGAAAATTGAAAAATTAAAGTTTTATTTGTTGGAGGTAGTGAGATTGTGGTTGAAATTTTTCTTTTTTTCATTTTGTCTATTAATGTTATTATTTTATTTATGTAGCATAAAAACAAAGTCATAACTCTTTCTTGCTTATCTAAGTTCATATTTCTCTTCGGTTGGAAGTCCTGAAACCTCCTATATCTGTCATGTTCAAGGAAAGATCATTGTCCCAGCTGTAAATGGTTCACTATATTAATTCTCAATATTTAATATATAGCAGAAAGTATTCTGTATCTTATAACGTTTCTTATTAAATAGTAGTAGAAAATGTGCTATATAGTAATTGACACTTTTCTTCAAGGTTCCACACCAGTGGCCTATCCAGTGACTTCACAGCAAGTGCCTATGTATAGAATGGCAACAAAAAAACAGTTTTAAGATCTCAAGAGTGGGAGATATACGTAAAACTCCCCATGGTTTGCACTAACAGAATAAAACATGATAGGGATAATTTAAAATGGAAGGTAATCCATCCACATCCTTTCTCAGTAGTCCTCTGAGAAATAATATAGCCAAGGCTTTGTGAGGAATAGAGAAAGGAACCCTAGAAATGGGGAGGAGAAGGGATTGTGAAAGTGGAATAGTTAAGGGAAAGCTGTTCCAGAATTAATAGATGATCCAAAATAGGAATAATAGGAATAATCAATATACACATAATAGAGATTCAATTATAATTTAGTTTAGTTTACATTATTGGTTTATTCCAAGAGTAATGAGCTACTGTTTGCTGCTGGTTTTCTTCCCTTTCTGCAAGGATCTTGCTGTTTCATTTTGTTTTGTTTTGTTTTGTTTGCCATTCTGCTGTTTGGGATCGCTTCCACTCTGCTTTAAGGATGTAAAAAAAGAAGTGGACTTTCATAAGGCTGAATTTGTTCTCATTGTTCAAGGCTTCCAATGGGAGGAAATTTTAGTACAGGTAGAATACTCTCTGGAATTTTTCTGGCTTTTTATCCAACCTTTTTATAACTCATTTTAGTTAAGTCTGTTATTTCTGTTCTGCCTATTTGGCAATGTTTTCATGATTTATAAATTTTCTTTACTTAGTTAAAAATTGTTTGCAATCACCAGTTCTCGTTTTTATAGCCTCAGTGCGTCGTATAAATTTCACGTGATGTAATATGAGTAATGGAAACTCTGAAGTCCTTTAGCCTCACCACCAATTCACTCATGCTTTTGCTGTTGGTGTCAATTTGGAAAAATGTTTAAAATATGGGAAAGTATAGAGGATAACAAACGTCCTTGCTTCAACATTCTGAATTACGAAATGTTAACATTTTGTCATAATTTTTCCAGATCATTTTTTAATGAAATTTTACAAATAAGACCAAAGTCTCCTTAGGTCATCCCTAGTCCCAGTCACTCTCTGCCACTCCAGAGACAATGACTGTGAATTTTATGTCTGGCCTTCTAGAACATTTTCATACTTTTACTAAGGAAAAATATGTAGTACTCTTCTAAATGATTTTTTAAAATTGATTATAATTGGTATTATTTTATGTTTTTGAGATCTATCTAGATTGGTACATAGATTGGTACATAATTAATACATTAATTATAATGGCTCAGTGGTATTTCACATATGAATATACTACCATTTAGTAGTATATTTTATCCCTTTACTGAAAAATTCCTTAAAATAGTTCTCTATAGGCTTTGTAACTACTTCTTTTCCTCTCATTCCCTATTTTTTTTTTGAAGTTTAAAAAAATTTTTTTTTACTGTAGTATAGTTGCTTTACAATGTTGTGTTAGTTTCAGATGTACAGCAAAGTGAATCAGTCATACATATACATATACCCGCTCTTTTTTAGATTCTTCTCCTGTATAGGCCATTATGGAGTACTGAGTAGAGTTCCCTGTGCTATACAGTAGGCTCTTAGTAGTTATCTATTTTACATATAGTAGTGTGTATATGTCAATCACAATCTCCCAATTTATCCTTCCTCCTGGCCTTTACCCTTCGGTAACTATAAGTTTGTTTTTGAGTCTGTGAGTCTGTTTCTGTTTTGTAGGTAACTTCATTTGTATCATTTTTTAAGATTCCACATATAAGTGATATCGTATATGATATTTGTCTTTGAATGATTTTTGAAGTTTTTTTCTTAAATTGAAGTACAGTTGATGTACAATATTATACAAGTTACAGGTGTACAATATAGTGAGTCACAATTTTTAAAGGCTATACTCTATTTAAAATTATTATAAAATATTGGATATTCTGTGAATATGCTGTGAATACACAGTATATTCCCTGTGCTGTACAATACATATTCCCTGTGCTGTACAATACATCCCTGTAGCTAATTTATTTTATATTAAAATATGTTATATTAATTTATATATATATATTAACTTATATTTATTAATTTATTTATTTTATACATATTTATTTTATACATAGTAGTTTGTATCTCTTATTCCCCTCCCCCTCCCCCTCTTTTGCCCCTCCCCCTTCCCTCTCCCCATTGGTAACCACTAGTTTGTTCTTTATATCTGTGAGTTTGCTTCTTTTTTGTTATATTCACTAGTTTGTTGTATTTTTTCCTCTCATTTTCTCTTGAAACTCTTCCAGTAAGGATTCTGCCTGCCCACTGTTGTTCTTATCTCAGTCACAAGTAACTCCCATATTACCATATCCTTTCCACTTCATATGGCTCTGGGTCATCTTTTTTGTTTTCTTCTTTGGAGGTTTTTCAACAGCTTCTTCAGTGCCAGTTGCTGTTACTTCTTCATAAACTGCAAAGCAGTTGGTTTGTAAACTAGTGATATTTCATTTTCTCTGAATGCAGAACATTCCAGCAGCATCTGAGTGAAATATTGATACTTCAAATTCTAGTTTGTCATTCACGTTTATCTCCAGGGTCTGCCACTACTCAGCTGGCACCTTTTCAGTTGACATTCTTTAAATGTAGTATTTGCTCTAGAGTGGTTACTTGTCCTCTTGGTACTATTGTTTTAGGGGAGCAATAAAATACTAATTAAGTTTTTATTTTGTTTTCTTTTGCATTTGAATTCATAGGTTCCAACTCCAATGGGAGCTTCTTCCCTAATGGCACCTCAACCCATGATTTATACCCAACCAGGCTTAGGTAGACCAGCAAGCCTTCCGCTCCGTCCACAAGAAATAACATATGTTTGACCTGTTGTTACTTAGGTACTTGGTAGGCATATGTTTGACCTGTTGTTACTTAGGTACTTGGCAGGTATGTGCAGTCACATGTTAGAACAGAGTTTTATAATCTTTTGTGCACTGTTGGTGTCTCATAGAAGAAAAAAGAATTCTAACATTTTCAGCATTGTAAAGAGACACAGAACTGTATAAAGCCAGTCCTCTACAAACTTGTGTTGTTAAACATCAAGTGGGTTCTGATACCTAGTCAGCAAGCCTTTTATTCATTCATTCAGCAAACGCAACTGAGATCAGTGCTGGAGAGGTGGGTAGCTCAGTCTGGAGGTTGCAGGCACAGCTTTCCTAAGGAAGTGATACCTAGGTTGAATGCTAATATTTAAAAATGGATAGCCAGTCAACGGAGAGGGGAAACGATATTGCAGACAAGCATATAAACAGATAGGAAAGCCAAAGCACTATGGGAGGTGCAAGGAGGGAACAATTAATTCAGGGATAAAAGGTTTCAGGGCATTGTGTATCAAATGATAAGGAGAATTTCAACTAGTGGGTGTATAGACGATAGAAGTTTGACATTAGAGGCAGAGGAAACAGCGTGAGCACAGAAGTGGAAGCAAGCAGTGGTAACATGGATGAGGTGTAGCTGAAGCATATGGGGAAGTGTCATGATCCAGGTGTTCATTGCCTCAGAGTGTTGTTTTCTAGAAGAGTCTTTACAAGGTTTCTGCCTTCAGTCCATGCACTTGGGGGCCCCTGGTTCCTGAATGTTTGTTTTAGGAGGCCTGACAAAGCTTCGAGTATTAGATAATGAGAAGACTGACCAAAGTTTTGTGTAAAACTATTTGTAATTTATTTTATAACCACAAGGAAAAATATGTGGAAATAATGAAAGATACACATGTGTCTTTCTTTCACACAGACAGAATTCATGATGTACCAAAGCAAAAATATTCCAAATCAGAGGTGAAAACAAATGATGATCTCTCTACAGGCTGATTGAATCATCCATATCTTCCAAGTAAAATAAACATCCATTTGGACATTCAATACTCTTGAGATTCTTCATTCAGTGTTTTTGAGGTGATGCACTCTTTCTCTTCTTTTAATAGTTAGCCTTGAAACTTCATCCTGCAAAATTATCAGAAACTAAACTTAATATCTTAATCTCCTGATCAACATCACTAATCATTAGAGAAATGCAAATCAAAACTACAATGAGGTATCACCTCACACCGGTCAGAATGGCCATCATCAAAAAGTCTACAAACAATAAATTCTGGAGAGGGTGTGGAGAAAAGGGAACCCTCCTGCACTGTTGATGGGAATGTAAATTGATACAGCCACTATGGAGAACAGTATGGGGGTTCCTTAAAAAACTAAAAATAGAGCTACCATATGACCCAGCAATCCCACTAGTGGGCATATACCCTGAGAAAACCATAATTCAAAAAAAGAGACATGTACCACATTGTTCATTGCAGCACTATTTACAATAGCCAGGACATGGAAGCAACCTAAGTGTCCATCGACAGATGAAGGGATAAAGAAGATGTGGCACATATACACAATGGAATATCACTGAGCCATAAAAAGAAATGAAATTGAGTTATTTGTAGAGAGGTGGATGGACCTAGAGTCTGTCATACAGAGTGAAGTAAGTCAGAAAGAGAAAAACAAATACCGTTTGCTAACACATATATATAGAATCTAAAAAAAAAATTGGTTCTGAAGAACCTCGGGGCAGGACGGGAATAAAGACGCAGACGTAGAGAATGGACTTGAGGACACAGGGAGGGGGAAGGGTAAGCTGTGACAAAGCGAGAGAGTGGCATGGACATATATACACTACCAAACGTAAAATAGCTAGCTAGTGGGAAGCAGCCTCATAGCACAGGGAGATCAGCTCGGTGCTTTGTGACCACCTAGAGGGGTGGGATAGGGAGGGTGGGAGGGAGACGCAAGAGGGAGGGGATATGGGGATATATATATATATGTATAGCTGATTCACTTTGTTATAAAGCAGAAACTAACACACCATTGTAAAGCAATTATACACCAATAAAGATGTTAAAAAATATATCATCTTATTCTCCTCTCTCAGATAACACAAGGACCTCAGAACACTTTTAAACTACAAGGGCATTCCCTCCCAACTTATGGACTATAGTGACCCAATATTTTAGTCCTGTCCCATTTTGTTAGCCCCCCAAATTAAAAGTGTTAGAGAGAAACGATTTTGCTTACGCTTAGCAATGTGTTCACAAATTCTTTGTTCACCATTTCTTCTTGCATTGGAATCATTCCCCTCTTCTTCGGGTACATCTTTTAGAAGTTTATTTAATGTAGTTAGGCTGGTGATAAACTCAGTTTTTATCTGAAGATATTTTTCTTCATGCTCATTATTTTTAAACTAAAATTTAAATTTATATACACATACAAACTCTATAAACATTCTTTATTAACTTTTAAAATTCATTTTATTTATATTACTCCTAACTTTAATTTTATTTTATTTTTTAATTCAATTTTTATTTTTTAAAAAAATTTTATTGGAATATAGTTGATTTACAATCTTTGATTTTAATTTTTTAAATTTTTATTGGAGTATAATTGCTTTATAATATTGTGTTAGTTTCTACTGTACAGCAAATAAACATTCTTGTTTGAATCTTTTTGTGGATAAATGTGGATCTATCTCTTGGGTAGATACCTAGGAGTAGAATGGCTGGGTCACAGAGTAGGTGTTTATCTAAAATTAAGACTTCCAAAAGTTGTCCAAAAATTACTGTACCACTTTATTCCACAAGCAGTGTATGAGAATTCTGCTGCTCCAAATTCTTGCTCAAAATCCGTATTTTAAATTTTGGCCATTCTAGTGGGTTTGTAAGTAATATGGCATAGTGGTTTAATTTACCTCTCCCTGATGACTAAGCAACTTTTCATACACTTATTGGCCATTCCAACATCTCTTTTAGTGTGTGAAGCGTCCAACTATTTTGCCCATTTTGATGTTTTTCTTTGGTTTATATATATATATATATATATATATATATATATATATATATATATTTTGGCCACGCCACGTGGCATGTGGGATCTTAGTTGTCCCACCAGGGATTGAACCCGTGCCCCATACATTTTTTGTGTTTGGTGACAGGTAGGGGTAGAGGTTTACTTTTTCTATATAGTTATTCAGTTGTTCTTGCAACATTTGGGATAAACAAATTCCTTTTCCCTTGGATTGTCTTGGTACTTTTCTCAAAAACCAACTGACAGCATATTTATGGGTCTATTTTTTCTTTTTTGTTCTGTTGATCCAAAGGTCTGTCCTTAGTCCAATAACACACTGTCTTGATTATCATAGTTTTCTGTAGGTCTCAAAATCAGGTAGTATTAGTCTCCCATGTTTATTCATATTTTTCAAGATTGTTTCAGGTGTTCACATTTTCTTTGAATTACATAAAATATTACAGTCAACTGATCAGTTTCTATGCTGATTAGGACTACATTGAATCTATAGTTAAATTTGGAGAAAATAGACATAAGACATCCTAACAGAATCAGTAATTCCAAATCATGAACACAGTATAACACTCAATTAATTTCTTCAGGCATTCTTTAATTTCTCTATCGACTTGGGATTTTTAACAGTATCTAGCACTTTTCATTATATAACTACCAACTATTTCATTTTTTTAAATTCTAACGTAATGGTATTGTTTAATTTCATATTCTAAGTTTTTGTTACTACTATACAGAGGCTCCCACTGTCATCCACCGCCCGTATTCCAAGGCCTCAGCCCTGGCACCCTCTAGTCCTACTGCCCTGCCCAATTTCTCCATTCCTCAGGCACCAGCCGTCTCCGCACCGCTCCAACCCCTCCCCTCTCCCCAGTCCTCTAGCCCTGCCCCATTCAACAGTTCTACAGCTCCCACCCCTCCCCTTCCTCTAATCCAGCCCTCTTTCCAGTCCTCTAAACCCCTCCGTCAGAGCCAGTCCTTCACCACTCGGTCCAATTCAAAGCCCTACCCACATTCCTCTGCCCCGCCCCTCTCCCCAGTCCTCCAACCCCCTACCTTCTCTCTAGTCCCCAGGGTCCTCACATCTCTCCAGTTCTACAGGTCCGCCCAACTGTTTTACTCTTCCAGCTCCAGCCTTTTCTGTAGTACTCCCGTTTCCTGGCACCCGTCCTCTAGCTCAGTCCTCTGTCCCACCCACCTTCCTCATTCCTTCAGCCCCTCCTCATTACCCAACCTCTGGCCCCACCTCCCTCCTCATTCCTCAGGCCCTGTCATCTCCCAAGTTTTCCAGACCCTCCGGCTCCCCAGTCCTTTTGCCCCACGCCTCTCCCCCCACTTTTGCAGTTTCATCCGCTCCCTCTTCGCACTTCTTCAGCCTCGCCTAGTTTCCTCATTGCTTTAGCCCTACTGTGTGGCAAGTACTTATTAGGTATTCTACATACATAATAATCTCATTTAATCTTTACAACAGCCTTGTTGGTACGCGTTGTAATTCTCATTTTAAAATATGGCTTACGTAGTGTCTTCACCTGTGCTTCTTTCCTACCCTGTATGTCACGGTTATAATATTGATTCTATTATCTTACCAATCATTCATTTCAAGGCCCTTTACTTGTCTGCAAACTAGGGGTGATATTAGGGACACTGAGCTGTGGGGTTTAAAGAACATGACTCAGTGAGTTGCACATAGTTCGTTTTTATTAAATGTTAATCACTATTATTATATATGTGTCCCCACTAAGCAAGGAAACTGACATTTATCCTTTATTCAGACAGGGCCTGTCTCATGGTAGGCTTTGTGTGAGTGGATGAAGCACTGGTGTACCGTGAAGCACTACAGTGCAGGCAAACGCAGGAACAAACACGGTGGTTAGATGTCAGAAAACAGATCGAAAAATAATTACTTGCTTTCAAAGGGTTGTAGTGGTGGATGATCTTGGGGAATGCGTTGGGCCTAGAAGCATCGGAAGAGTTCTTAGGATTTTCTATGTACACTGTGAAGTTTTGAAAACGTTTGAGCTGGGGTGGTGAGAGTCTGATCAAAGGTGGCTTTCGGTAAATTGTGACAAAATGGACGGAGTGTTTATTAGGATGAAGCCACTGGGTCCACCCGGAAGCAGGCACAAAACAAGTCCCCTTCAAGGGCCAGGAAGCTCGTGAATATGGTGGGCCCAGAAAGACACCGAGACCCAGGCCCTGTGGTGGCGTCTAGATCCCGGATTTGCTTGAATCCGAGAACGGATCGGGTCACTTCGAAGGCTATTCTGGAGAGTGCCGCGTGTTCTGGGGTGGTAGTGGGGTCCGTTCCGGCTTGGTCCCCGATTGTCAGGGTCCTCCAGCCAGCCCACCCACAAAACCCCCGAAATCCCTTTTCCCAGGACTAGGTATTGGTCCTCCCTGCAGAGCCAGCTTCGCCTTGGCAGTCCTTCCACGCTTATCACTCACCTGCGCGCAACCAATTAGAACCCACAGGTTGGGCGACTCGTCCGACGGGTAAGGGGCGGCTACTTCCTGTGAGCCAATGAATGTGCAGACTCACAAGCGGAGGGCGGGCCTTCCGTTGTGAGCGAGCCAATCACAGGCCCCAGGCTACAGGCGCTTGATAGGCCGTTAGTAGCGCGCTCGCTCCCCCAAGATGGCGGCCGGTAAGGACGGTTGTGGTTTGGGAGAAGTGGCCGGAGGGAACGGACGGCGGCTCCACCTGGGGATTCCTGAGGCCGTTTTCGTGGTAAGAGACACGCTGGTGCTCGGTATCTTGACGCTACGCGGTGGGCTACCCCTTCCTTCTTGGCCCCCAGCTCGGCATTGGTTGTTGGGGGAAGGAATTGAGCCAAAGGACCGCGGAGAGAGCGCTCCGTCCGCTCTCCCCCTCCGTTTCAGGACCGACTGAGCTGTGTCAGGACCCGCCGTGGGGCGCGCGGTCCGCGAAGGCCCCAGAAGATGGGGGGGCGCGGGGCGAAGGACTCAGGAGCCGGAGGGGGAGCGGGGCCGCTCTGAGGGACCGCCTTCCCCCCTCCGCCCAGCCCATCCCCGACGCGGGATTTCGACCCTACTTCCCGGAAAAACGGAGGCGGTGAGAAGCTTGAGAGTCAGCCTAGATGCCGGGGAGACCGATGCGTAGATGGTGACGGGGTACAGTGAGCAGGTAGAGGAGCTCAGGTGTGAACATAGGAAATGGCACCTAGTGTGTTGAAGGGCTGCGGTGGCCAGTTGCCTCGGAAGGCGGCGGAGGGGAACGTCGTACCAGGGAGACCTTGAAGGCCTTGTGTGGCCCGCTGGGCCCCTGAGGCTTTAGCCAGTCGGCCACGGGCGGTCACCAGAAGGTGTCTAAGTGAAGCCCCTGTGTAACCACATTTGCTTTTAGCTAAATGGTCTTAACAACTTAGAGAATAAATCGTGTGCAGGTGAGAGAGGAAGCAGGGAATGCGTTGTTGGAGGCTTCACAGAACAGGGAGACCAACCCAAGGCCAAACAGGGAAACAAGTAGTGCTTTCAGTCCTGTCCCCCACGTAAGGCTGTTCTCGAAATAGTATTTGAATATTATTTGAATAATAAGAGAAAACCTGAGTGGCCTTCCAGGCCAGTATCGCCCATCTTTCTCCGCTCAGTTCTGCCTGAACTACTATAAAATCTTAATGGAAATTTCTCAACCTTTTGGTTTGTACCTATATTGCCTTGTCTCTCCCTTTTTGTTCTTGGTATCTTCCAGCCTTCAAAAGACCCATTTCTTTTATTTATTCTTTTATTCACACTACTTTTATATACATTCTGTGCATATTTGCTGATTCGGTTTTGTACTATTTTCTTCAGTTATTTTGTTTTTACTCCCTGAGCCGTGCCATTTATTTCTTTCCACTCATCTCCCAGGTAACTGTCAACAAGAGAAAAAATTTGTTGAATACCGGGCACTTTCCTAATGCTTTTACAAAACTCTAAGAGGCAGATACTGTTATTCTCATTTTGTACATGTTGAAACAGAGACACAGAGCCCTTGAATAACTTGCTCCAAGTCACACAGGGTGTAAGTGAGTTACCCAGGCTTTGAACTTGGGCAATCTGTGGGGCTGCAGAGCTCTACTTCTGTGCCATGCTCTGCCACTGGGAGGGAGGTTAGGTCATTACCTTGCTCCCTGTCATTTCTCCTGATGCTAGCACAGTACCTGACACACAGTATAAGCTCATAACTAAGCGTTGATTGAATTTCCATAGTGCCTTAAGATACCACACCCATGGTGCTCAGCAAGAGATGGCTTCAGATATCTAATTCAGGAGGATAAACTTTATCAAAGGGCTTTATAAACTGTTATCTTAAAATGCATTTCCCTAAAATGTCACAAGTTATTTTTTCTGGACCTTAAAATTTCTATCAATATAATAAATAATCCAAATTTACATAAATATTTGTATGTTCCTAAACTAATTGGAATAACATGGTATTATAGAAAGAACAATGGTTTCTAAGTAGAACAAGGTTTGAATCATGCCTCTACTTCCCAGTTGCTGCTTAATCTTGAGCATATTATTTTACAATCTGAGCCTCTGTTTCTTTAACTGAAATAGGAGTAACAGTAGTTAGAGTTGCCCTGAGAAACATAGACTGCTTTCAGTATTGCAAGTAGATGCTTAATGTATATTAGTTCTGTGTTGATAGTGGTTAAAAGTCACACCTTGCCTTTTCCCCATTCCATTGATGCAGTAATTTGTTTTCTTTCTCTGTTTTAATTGTCCCTTTCCCCCCTTGTCTATTTGTTGACCTCTCCATCTCTCAACATCTAGTTCAGATATGACCTCCCTGTAGTTTTGTACACTTACACATATCTAATGTTGAACACTTACTAGCTGTTGTGTACTCTTCTAAGTATTTTACACGTGCTAACTCATTTAATCCCCTGTGAGGAAAAGGTACTTTTTTTCTTTTTACAGATGAGGAAATTGAGCCAAAGAGAAAGGTTAAATAACTTCCAAGGTCATCTAGTATGTGGTGAAGCCAGCGTTCAAACCAGGCAGCCCTGTCTCTTAACCACAAACCTATGCTGCTGTAGTTAATTCTCCTTGCTAGAGTCTAAGCTTCTAATAACATGTGCTAAAAACTTTGACATTTCTCCTCCTACAGTGAGCCTTCTAGGAAGATGCTGTCTCCATTTTATCTCCAGAATGCATTTATCTGCATTTTAACTGCATGCATTTCATCTCCATGCAGAACTCAGCCATTGCCTCAGCCTCACCTTTTCAATTTCTTTTACAGTCTCTAGCTTGATGGCTTCATAGTTCACTCCCTTGCTGTGTTTCTCTTCTTTTTTCTTCTTGCCTCGTTTCTGCTAAAATACTCCCTTATAGCTAGTAAGCATGGATAAGAATAATGATGTAGAGATCCCAGAAACTGTGAGATAATTGAATTTAACTTAGTTGCAAGGAAGGACTAAAGTTCTTTAAACTACTAGAAGGCTGTTACAGAATCTCCTTAAAGTTTCCATATAGTTTCACTTAGTTCCTGTTCCTTACCTAATTAACTAGCTTTTCTTCAAGGACCAGCATGTGCAGTATACATTTAAAAAAATGCAGTTCAGTTTTATTGCTTTTCTTTTGCTTATTTATTCCTGTTACAAAAGATTGTTCAGTTTGCCTTTTAGACTTACTTTATTTCAACCACTTGATACTCAAGGAAGCAGCTGTGACTTGTCTTGGGAACCTAATGACGATACTTAGTATGATATCTGTGGCAGAACTTGTTGAGTTAAAAATTTCAGTAACAAAATCTATAATTTTGGCACACAGCCTGTTGAATCGTTTTGTGGCTAGGGCACATGACTAGGCAATGTGCTGCATGGCGGATGTATAAAAGCAGACAAGGTCTGCAATGAACATTTTGGTACATAACTCTTTTTGAATTATGGTTTTCTCAGGGTATATGCCCAGTAGTGGGGTTGCTGGGTCACATGGTAGTTCTATTTGTAGTTTTTTAAGGAACCCCCATACTGTTCTCCATAGTGGCTGTACCAATTCACATTCCCACCAGCAGTGCAAGAGTGTTCCCTTTTCTCCACACCCTCTCCAGCATTTATTGTTTCTAGATTTTTTGATGATGGCCATTCTGACTGGTGTGAGATGATATCTCATTGTAGTTTTGATTTGCATTTCTCTAATGATTAATGATGTTGAGCATTCTTTCATGTGTTTGTTGGCAGTCTGTATATCTTCTTTGGAGAAATGTCTATTTAGGTCTTCTGCCCATTTTTGGATTGGGTTGTTTGTTTTTTTGTTATTGAGCTGCATGAGCTGCCTGTAAATTTTGGAGATTAATCCTTTGTCAGTTGCTTCATTTGCAAATATTTTCTCCCATTCTGAGGGTTGTCTTTTGGTCTTGTTTATGGTTTCCTTTGCTGTGCAAAAGCTTTGAAGTTTCATTAGGTCCCATTTGTTTATTTTTGTTTTTATATATTACTCAGCCATAAAAAGAAACGAAATTGAGCTATTTGTAATGAGGTGGATAGACCTAGAGTCTGTCATACAGAGTGAAGTAAGTCAGAAAGAGAAAGACAAATACCGTATGCTAACACATATATATGGAATTTAAGAAAAAAAATGTCATGAAGAACCTAGGGGTAAGACAGGAATAAAGACACAGACCTACTAGAGAAAGGACTTAAGGATATGGGGAGGGGGAAGGGTGAGCTGTGACAAAACGAGAGAAGAGACATGGACATATATATACTAACAAACGTAAGGTAGATAGCCAGTGGGAAGCAGCCGCATGGCACAGGGAAACCGGCTCGGTTCTTTGTGGCTGTCTGGAGGGGTGGGATAGGGAGGGTGGGAGGGAGGGAGACAAAGAGGGAAGAGATATGGGAACATATATATATGTATAACTGACTCACTCTGTTATAAAGCAGAAACTAACACACCATTGTAAAGCAATTATACCCCAATAAAGATGTTAAAAAAAAAAAAACTGAATCAAGAAGAAATAGATAACTTGAACATACTGATTTCCCTATATATAAATAAAAAGAGGAAGGTGGAAGAATAATAAATTAGCTACATAATGTATGTGCACTGTCTGAAATGGTCTCTAACTTTTTATAAATACTTTTTTAGTTAAAAACAAGCCTTTGGAGGAAAAGAAACACAAGCTCTTTTTATGTTTAAAAATAAAGCTAAAGCGGTCAAAAATCAGAGGTATGAATTCTAAAATTTGTAATGTATTCTTTTTGATATTAAAGGAAGATGTAGATTCCTTCATGAAACAGCCTGGGAATGAGACTGCAGATACAGTATTGAAGAAGCTGGATGAACAGTACCAGAAGTATAAGTTTATGGAGCTCAACCTTGCTCAAAAGAAAAGGAGGTAAGTGCAAAATTTCTAAGTTTTTAAAATTAATATTGTATAGCTTAAATTTTTAAAAGATCGAGACATAATTTGCATACAGGTAAAATGTCTATTCGTTGAATGTTCAGTTTGATGAGTTTTGATAAATGTATCCACTTCTGTAACCATTGCCCAGATCAATATATGGAACATTTCTGTTACCTCAGGAAGTTTCCTCCTGCCCCTTTATGCCCAACCCTGCACACTCCCACTGTTCTGATTATTTTCACCATAAATTAGTTTTTTCTGTTCTTGAACTTCATATAAATGGAAGCATATATAGTAACTACTGTTTTACGTCAGGCTTATTACACTTAGTATAATGCTTGTTGAGAGTCATCCATGGTGTTGTGTGTATCAGTAAATTAGTTTCTTTTTAGTGCTGAGTCATTTTCCATTGTATGTGGATGTACCACAGTTTTTATCTATTTTTATCTATTTGCTTGTCATGGACATTTGGTTTGTTTCCCCATTTTGTTTTAAGTCTTTGGGTGGACATATGTTTTCATTTCTCCTGGGTAATTATCCAAGGGGTAGAATTGCTGACTTGTATGGTAAGTGTATGTTTAATTTTATGAGAAACTGCCAAAAGTCCTCCTAGGTGGCTTTAGCATATTACACTGCCACCAGCAATGTATTGGGAGTTCCAGTTGTTCTTCATTCTCACCAGCACTTTGGTATTGTCAGTCTAAAGATGCTTTTGAAAACGTAATAGAATGAATATTGAAGTCCTTATTCCAAAGCTTCTAGGATCATAACATCTTAAATGTCCAGTTCATTCTTTTCATTTTGCCGATGAGATGAGAAACCCACAGAAGTGACTTTGCCAGGACTTCATAAGTGATAGGGCAGAAGTATTCTTGCTCTCGATCCTTTATTCCCCTGTATGTTCATAGTAGCTTACGAAATCAATCCACAGTAATAAATACCTACAGATACCTGCTATACACATGTGACAGCATTCTTCTGTCAGTTGAATGTTTATGGAATTCCTCATAGGTGCCAGGTACTGTTTTGGGTGAAATAAGGTCCAGTATCTGCTTTCAACAGGGTTATGGTCTAGGAGCATGATAGATATTTAAATAAGTACAGAGTATAGCAGTCAAGGTGTTATGGTGCACAGTAATGAGTTAGCATAGGGGAACGGGTGATCTGAAGGGGGACAGAGGGATTCAGGGGAAACTTCCAAGAGAAGCAGATGGCTATGTAGAATTTTGAAGCCTGGTTATGAGTTTGGAAGCAGGCTCCAGTGAGGAAGGGTAGTCTGGGCGTGAGGGTACCACTTATGCAAAAATACAAAAGTTTGTCTTTAGATGAGAATTCCCTGGTGGTCCAGTGGTTAGGACTCTGCGCTTTCACTGCCGAGGGTGTGGGTTCAATCCCTGGTCAGGGAACTAAGATCCCACAAGCCACGTGGCGTGACCAAAAGAAAAAAACAAACCAAAAGTTTGTTTTTGGATGTATTTTCTCATTTGATTTTGGTGACAACTGAGGAAATTTGAATAGGGCTAGGTGTTAGATGATATGAAAAGTCATCAACATGGACAGATGAGGGGTGTTAATAGGAAAAAGGATAGAAAACACTGAACATTATCTCTTCTTATTTGGGGAAAAAACGTGTGTGTGCACAGAAATACCTGGAAGAATTGACACTAATGTTATATTAACAGTGGTAATCTTTGGGTGGTGGGAAATGGCATTTTTCTTATTTTGCTTACCTGTATTCTTAATTTTCTGCAATGTACATTTATTGCTTTTATAATAAAAGTTTATTTTTATTTGAAAAAGAAGCATAAAGCCATTGGCTTTGAGGTCATTTGCACGGAGGTTACAGATAGAGAAGAAAATGGACCTCAGGACCAAGCCTTGGGGAAGCGGAGGGAATCCGTGTGTCAAAGTTACCTTGGTAACTCTAGTACTGTGGAGGCATGTGGGATGGCTCCCAGGTCTGAGCAACTGGAAGGGAGAGTTATCAACATCTGAGAAGACTGTGGGTGGAGCAGGTTTGGGGGAAGATCAGGAGGAGTTCAATTCTGGACACATTTGAGATGCCTTGGACATCATTTGGACATCCAGGTGGAGGTGTTAGGTAGACAGTTAAATATATGAATGTGAATTTTGGGAGCGATCTGGGCTGGAGATAAAAATTTGGGAGTCATTTAAAGCCAGGGGACTGAATGAGGTCCATCACCAAGAGAGTGCATGCAAGTGAAGAGAAGATCAAAGATCTGGACATTGCAACAGTAAGAAGTTAGGGAGAAGAGGGAACACCAGCAAAAAAGACTGAAAAGAAACTTTAAGTGAGGTCAGGAAAACTGGGAGATCATGGGGTTCTGGAAGCCTAGCTAAGAAAATGTATCATGGAGGAGGGAATGATCACCTGTGTCAAATGCTGCGGATGGCTCACCCAAATGGGATAAGGACTGAGAATGGACTTGGACTTAGCAAAGTGGAAGTCATTGGTGTTCTGGATGGGAACAGTGTTGGCCCAGTGGTTCAAAGGAGAATGATGGAGACAGCAAATGTGGAAAACTTTTTTGAAGAGTTTTATTCATTTAATAATGGGTTGGTTGTCTTTTTTTATTTGTAGGAATTCTTTATGTATTGGATACTAGTCCTTTTAGGTTATATGTGAGAAATTTTTCTTTTATAATTTGTCTTTTCCCCTTATGATTTCTTTTGATGAGTAGTTCTTAATTTAAATGTTTTAAGTCAAAAGTTCTCTTAATAGTTAGTGCTTTTTGTGTATTGTTTAAGAAATCCTATTTTGTATTCCATGTTCAAAAAGACATACTCCTAAGTGTTCTTCTTAAAGTCTTAATTTTTTTCATTTTCATATCTAACTTCTTAATCCATCGGAAGTTTATTTTTATGTATGGTATATGGTAGGCTTCCGATTTCTTTTTTTAAATGGAAGCACTGTGGATATACTGTTTGAGTCATCACCCTTTTTTTTTTTTACATCTTATTGGAGTATAATTGCTTTACAATGGTGTGTTAGTTTCTGCTTTATAACAAAGTGAATCAGTTATACATATACATATGTTCCCATATCTCTTCCCTCTTGCATCTCCCTCCCTCCCACCCACCCTCCCTATCCCACCCGTGGCGTGGACATATATACATCACCCTTTAATTTTAATGTAGTTTGATTTAAGAATTTTTCCTTAGTGGTTAGTGCTTTTTGTGTCCTATTTAAGAAATATCCCAAGTTCATGAAGATATTCTTTTAATGTTTTATTCTCAAAGCTTTATTGTTTGATCTGTCACATTTAGATTCATAATCTATGGGTTATTCAGAAGTATGTTGCTAAATTTCAAAGCAATTGTGGGATTTTCAAGCATGTTTCTTTGCCCTTTCTGTTTAATATGTTAATAGTTGTATATGTAGTCTTGTTCATAGTCAGGTTTTTCTTCTCCTTTGTTTTTTTTTCTTTTTTTGTGTTTGTTTTTTGGCAACACTCCTTCATAGGTTTGTGTAGTGTTTCTCCATTAAGAGGCAGATAGTATCTAGTTGTTTCTTAGAATGATACTGAATTCCTAGATCCCTTAATTATGAGTTGCAAAATGATGATGTTCTAATTCAGTTATTTATTTTTTATTTATTAATAAGCTGGCATATTTCTATAAAGAAAAATGTCCCTTCATGTACTCTTTGGTAAAAAGTGGCTGCAGGAAATCAGCTCACCTGTCACTTTGTTCCCTTGCAGGAATAGCCCTGTAGCTCCTATCATCTCATCAGCTCTCTGCTACGTGAACAGTTAGAGGTGCAAGTGCTAGTCTGCTGCCATCTTAACCTGAAACAATTTTCTATCCTTTTTTTTTTTAAAGCTTTTTAGTCTGTTCTATTAGGTGCATGCAATTTGAGAATTATGAAGTCTTCTTGGTGAATTTAACCCTATGTAAAATAATGCTTATTGTTTTAGTCAGTTTTGTTGGACACTTAGAGCTACTCCGGCTTTCTTTTGGCTAACATTTAAAAAAAATTTTATTAGAGTACAGTTGATTTACAATGTGTTAGTTTCAGGTGTACAGTAAAGTGAATCAGTTATACACATACATATATCCATTCTTTTTTAGATTCTTTTCCCATATAGGTCATTACAGAGTATTGAGTAGAGTTCCCTGTGCTATACAGTAGGTTCTTATTAGTTATCTATTTTATGTATAGTATGTCCATGTCAATCCCAAGCTCCCAATTTATCCCTCCCCCCTTCCCCCTTTGGTAACCATAAGTTTGTTTTCTACATCTCATTTGTACCATTTTCTTTAGATTCCACATATAAGCAATATATGATATTTGTCTTTTTCATCTGAGTTACTTCGCTCAGTACGACAATCTCTGGGTCCATCCATGTTGCTGCAAATGGCATTATTTCGTTCTTTTTTATGGCTGAGTAGTATTCCATTGTATAGGTAACACGTCTTATTTATCGATTCATCTGTCGATGGACATTTAGGTTACTTCCATGTCTTGGCTATTGTAAATTGTGCTACAGTGAACAGTGGGATGCATGTATCTTTTCGAATTATAGTTTTCTCCAGATACATACCCAGGAGTGGTGGCTAACATTTTCCTGGTGTATTTTTTCCAATCCCTTTTCTTTCAGCTTATTTATTATTTATATTTAAGGGTGTTCCATGTAAACAGCATATGGTTATTATTTTAAATCTTTTTCGATAAACTAATTTATCTTTTTGGATACTTTCAAGATTGTCATCTCTTTTGTTTTATCTGACTATAATTTGTCTTTGTGAGGATATCTTTCTTTCTTTCTTTCTTTCTTTTTTTGCAGTATGCGGGCCTCTCACTGTTGTGGCCTCTCTCCCGTTGCGGAGCACAGGCTCCATAGCTCACGGGCCTAGCCGCTCCACGGCATGTGGGATCTTCCCAGACCTGGGCACAAACCCGCATCCCCTGCATCAGCAGGCGTATTCTCAACCACTGCACCACTAGGGAAGCCCTGTGAGGATCTTTCTTAAATTCTTCCTTAACTGACTATATGTCAGCTTCCTGTAACCATGGATACCTGTGTGGATTGCTTTTATCTATAGATGATTTTGCTTTTGCAGGAGCTGTGGGTCTTCATCAGCCTTGGACTGCTTGAGCCCTGTTCCAAGTTCTTGCACTTAATATGTGAACTCCCCCGTTGAGCCGAGTGTCAGGGGCCCAGGCTCAGGTCTATAGCTGGTATTGTCACCTGCCTCGAGATGCCTGCTTTTCTCTAGTCCTCACTGCTCAACTCAAAGCCTTTTCCAGTTTTATCCCCTTTTATTTTTTCTGAAAGTTCCCTCACCTCTGTGATACCAACTGTGCAACAAAAACTGTTTCTGTGCTTGATTGAGTTGTTTTGCAGCAGACGGCTGTGTAGTTTGGATACTAACCTTTTCTTTACAGGTGTTGTAAATCTTTTGTTGCAGCCTGTCATTTAACTTTTTCTTTCAGCTGTATAGGAGGCAGTAGCATAGCACAGGGAGATCGGCTTGGTGCTTGGCCATGACCTAGAGGGGTGGGATAGGGAGGGTGGGAGTGAGGCTCAAGGGGGAGGGGATATGGGGACATGTGTATGCATATGGCTGATTCACTTTGTTATACAGCAGAAACTGACATGGTATTGTGAAGCAATTATACTCCAATAAAGATCTATTTAAAAAATACATAAATAAAGTAATTATTGATAGGTATATAAAAAAAGTTATTTAGTATTTCATTCTCTTGTGGTGAACTCTTTAACACATGAATTATATGTGCTTTATCTTTCTCTAACTGGAAATTTTGTGATTATCATTTTTTTCATTTTTTTCTGTCATCTGTTAATTTTTTTCCTTCTCTCCTTCTGGGATTCCTGTTAATATGGATGTTGACTCTTCTAATTCTGCCTTCCCTGTCTCTTTATTGTTTCCTGTCTTCTGCTATTTTGGTAATTTGTCTTTTGGCAATTAAATGGATATCTGTGAGCTCCTTATTTCAACCATTACACTTTTTATACCTAGTATTTTGGGTCCTTCTTACAGCTACTTGTTTCTTCTTCATATTACCAATATCCTGTCTTTTCTCTTTGAAGTATTTTTAAATACTCACTGTATAATCTTGTAGAATTTGATTTTGTTTCATCTGGTACAGGTTGTCGAATTTATTGTTTTTATTTTATTTTGTAGCTGAGTTTATCAGATTACCATTTTTTTCCCCATCAGCTCATATTCCCTCAGGGTTATCAGTTCCTTTGGCCATTAATGTGTGTGGGAACAGGAGTAATTCAAGTCCCTCCTGGTGGGCGGGGTTTACACTCTGCAGCACAGCCATTGGACAAATGCTGTTTCTCCCCTACCAGGTGCCTCGGCCTCTGGGCCTCTGGGACATTCTTTCTGTTCCTCTGTCTTTGGCTGTTTTCACTGGCATCTCCCCTGGGAGGGGGAGTGGGCAAGGGGAACTGCTGGGGGTCAGTACCTGTATTCTCAGCTCCTCAGCTTGACCTTCTCCCTGCCTTTGGCCAATTCCGCTGTTTTTCTGCCCTGTAGCAGTGATGGGGTAGGTAATGTGATTCACCCACAGCAATTTAGAGGGAGGAAAAACACCTGCCCTTTAGCCTTAAATTCCCCCTTTGAAGACTCGATCCACTTCCCTTCTAAGCTGCTGTCTTCCCTCTCACTTCCTTACCCACTCCCAGGACCTAGAGATTTCCATTGTTCATGGAATAACAAAGATCTGGAACTCATCCAAGTGTGTTGATAGGAAGTGGATAAACAAGTTGTGTTATATTTTTAAATGGATATTACACAGCAGTGAAAATGAATGAACAAATCTTATGAACTTAATTGAGTTATAAAGCAAAACCCCAGAAAAATGCATACAACATGAGACCATTTGTATTAAGCTGAGAAACTAGCAAAGAATATATTCAGGTATACACATAAATGTGGTGAAACTATTTGAAAAAGTAAAAAAGGGACTGTAAACACACAATTCAGGAGAGCTGCTATCTTTTGGGACAGAGCAGGGTGGGGAGGGTGTATTGCTCAGACTTGCACAGTGGCCTGCGCTCTACAGCCCACAAGCCACAGCTACAGAGCCCGCACGCCTAGAGCCCGTGCTCCACAACAAGAGAAGCCACCACAATGAGAAGCCCGTGCAGTGCAACAAAGAGTAGCCCCCGCTCGCCACAACTAGAGAAAGCCCGTGTGCAGCAGCGAAGACCCAACTCAGCCATAAATCAATCTGTCAGTCAATCAGAGAAATCATTTACATGACCAAAAAACTTGATCTGAACATACTAATGTTATATGTGTATCAGATATTTTATAAATGATTCAATATAGATCTTTCTAGCATTTACCTATATCAACATATACAAAAATAAGCAACATTGAGAGATCTACGATATCCATATTGAATTGTAAAGAGTTCACAGAATATTAGCCTTCAAACTACGTTTTAAAAAAAAATGAATGCTAAGGGTGTGTTTCTCAAATCTTCACTGGGCTGTACTACCAGATAGTGATACTTTTTTTTTTTTTTTTGTGGTACGCAGGCCTCTCACCGCTGTGGCCTCTCCCGTTGCGGAGCACAGGCTCCAGACACGCAGGCCCAGCGACCACGGCCCACGGGCCCAGCCGCTGCGCGGCACGTGGGATCTTCCCGGACCGGGGCACAAACCCGCGTCCCCTGCATCGGCAGGCGGACTCTCAACCACTGCGCCACCAGGGAAGCCCCAGTGATACTATTTTTTAAGCAGCAGGCTTATCTGACATATTTGCTGGGTCAGTAGCACACTCTGTAATAAAGTTTGCCGTGCTAACCTTCTTCACACATGATGTGACTTCCTTTATATAATTCATGAAGTACATTTTCATTATCGTATTTAAATTTTGTTTACATGCTGATCTCTAATAATATTTTGATAAATGTATTTTGAAAGAACCACAGCTTTGTTTTTGTATCCTTAGTCTGTTTTCTTACAGATTACATTGTGATTTGACAGGACTCCCAGAACTGTTTTGCACATTTTTCCATGCAAAACACTTTAAAGCCTTGGGCAGCTTTAATCCAAAAAAAGAGCTAAAAATGTTTCATTCTTTCTTCCCTAAGTTTGACTTTGAGTGTTTTCAGCATATTTTTATCTCTTATTTTCTTGTCAGTGAGATTGATTTCATTTGGGAATTAGTTGCTAGTAGTTTTTAAAAATTATTTTTAATACGCTTTATTTTTTAGGCCAGTTTTAGTTTCATAGCAAACTTGAGCAGAAGATACAGAGATTTTCTGTATAGCCCCTGTCCCCACACACACATAGCCTCCCCATTATCAACACCCTTCACCGGAGTGGAACATTTGTTACAGTTGATGAGCCAAGATTGATATGTTATTATTAGCTAAAGTCCGTAGTTTACATTAGTGTTCACCCTTGTGTTGTACATTCTATGGGTTGGGACACATGCACGATGTCATGTATCCACCATTATAGCATCATACAGAGTAGTTTCACTGCCCTAAGAATGCTCTGTGCTCAGCATGTTCATCCCTCCCTCCCCCTCCTAAACCCCTGGCAACCACTGATCCTTTTACTGTCTCCATAGTTTTGTCTTTTCCAGAGTGTCTTGTAGCTGGAATCACACAGTCTGCAGCCTTTTCAGGTTGGCATCCTTCACTTAGTCATATGCATTCAAGGTTCCTCCATGGCTTTTCGAGGCTTGATCATTTCTTGTTAGCAGTGAATACTATTCCATTGTCTGGATGGACCACAGTTTATTTCTCCATTTGCCTACCAAGGTCATCTTGGTTGCTTCCAAGTTTGGGCAATTATGAATAAAGCTTCCGTAAGCATTTGTGTGCAATTTTTGTGTGGCCCTAAGTTTTCAGCTCCTTTGGGTAAATACCAAGGAGCATGATTGCTGTATCGTATGGTAAGAGTATTTTTATTTTGTAAGAACCTGACACACTGTCTTCCAAAGGGGCTGTTGCTCCACATCCTCACCAACATCCGGACTTGTCAGTATTCTGGATTTTGGCCATTGTAATAGGTGTGTAGTGGTATCTCGTTATTTTAATTTGCAATCCTCTGATGACATATGATGTGGAGCATCTTTTCATATGCTTATTTGCCATGTGTATATCTTTGGTAGGGTATCTGTTAAAGGCTTTGGTCCATTTTTTAATCCAGTTGTTCATTTTCTTATTGTTGAGTTTTGAGAGTTCTTTGGGTATTTTGGATACCAGTCCTTTATCAAATGTGTCTTTTGCAAATATTTTCTCACAGTCTGTGGCTTGTCTTTTTGTTCTCTTGACAGGGTCTTGTGCAGAGTGGAAGTTGTTAATTTTAATAAAGTCCAGCATGTCAATTATTTCTTTCATGGATTGTGCCTTTGGTGTTGTATCTAAAAAGTCATCACCATACCCAAGGTCATTTAGGTTTTCTTCTGTGTTATCTTCTAGGAGCTTTATAGTTTTGCATTGTACCTTTACGTATGTGATTCATGTGAACTTAAGTTTTGTGAAATGTGTAGCGTCTGTGTCTAGATTCATGTTTTTTATGTGTGGATGTCCAGTTGTTCCAGGCTAGTTGTTTTTCTAGTAGCTATAATATAACTTACCTGTTGAGTCTGATCAGTCTCATCATGTCCATCATTTTCTTAAGTTTTTTCATGTGTTCAAACAGTGATCCATTTATAATTTTAAGAACAGTTGTTACCTAACTTGAAAAGAAAGTATTTTTCAACATAAACGTTAAAGAAAAATTACCCAAAGGTTAAAAGAATCACAAAGTTGTACTATATCTTACTGTGGTGTGTTAGGCATTCAAATGCTTTTACAGTGTGGGAAGCGCAGGCCCTGAGAAGCTGTCCCTGCACTTGCTGGCGCTGAGCTGCCTATGACTGAGGGAGTTGGTGGTTTTCAATTTAGGATATAATATTTGAATGCATGTTATTTTAAAAATGAGTATTTAAAATGCAATTCTAATTAAATGTAGAACCTCTGAATCACCTCTGTGGAATATGATTTTCTCTAGAAATGTTAACTAATGATGGGGGGTTTGGCGTATAGAATAGGACCCTGTGCACAGTAGTCATTCTGTAAATATTTGCTATTATATCTAAATATTTTAATAAATATTTGTCTGAAATATCTTAAATATTTTAATAAACAAAATTTATTAAATATCTTACAGATAAAATACCTTAAATATTTCATATTTATAAATTGTCTTCAAAACATATCAGTAGAAAATGCAAAGCTAGTAAGACTGTCCTGGTGCCAAATACTAAGTTAACCTTTTTCTTATTCACAGGCTAAAAGGTCAGATTCCTGAAATTAAGCAGACTTTAGAAATTCTAAAGTACATGCAGAAGAAAAAAGTAAGTGCAGTTTTCTTTGTAAACATGAGCAAACCAGGATACCTCAGCAGAGACATGTGTTCCTTTACTCCTTGGTCACTGGTATTTGAACCAGTCCTGAGCACGTGTACTGACGTCACAGACAGTGAGACATGTGGCTTTCCGCCAAAAGTCAGGTTTAATTCTAGGACCCACACTTCTTGGGGTATTTTACTTATATGTAGTATCTGCAGAACTTAAATGCAATTTGAAATTATTTTAAGTACAAAAAGAAAATGTCATTTTGAGCAGCATCTAATAGTTTTTGTTGTTGTTATTGTTATTGTTCTCTCTAAGAATAAGGAGTGAGTCCAGTACTTATAGAGCTGGAAAGAATTTTAGAAATGACGTTTCAGGTTCTCATGTCACAGCTGAGGCAACATTTGCAAAGCGGTTACACTTGAGAACTGTTACATAGCTAGTTCCTGGCAGAACTGGATTTGAGACTCTTCCCAGTCATCCAATATTTGTTACATAAGCAGGCTGTAAAAATTAATTAAATGTCATAAGTATATTGTATTTAAAATAGTATGTGTATATATATATATATATATATATATATATATATATATGATTTATTACTTGACTGGTAGAATAACTACATTTCTAGTATGTTTTTTATGTCATGAACTTAATAAGAGGCTTCAGAAAATTGGTTGTTGAGCACGAAGCACTGATGAAGTAGTAATAGCGCTTGTCTAGTGCTTACTCTGTGCCAGGCACTGGGGTGTGTGTGGGGGTGGGGAGGGGTGTGAGACTGGGGTGTGTGTGTGTGGGTGTTTGTGTGGGGGTGTGAGTGTGTGAGAACTCTGCTTGCCACAGCCTTCAGAGCTATAGTAAGTAGCTGAGCCAGGACGCACGAGCCTCCCTGCCCATCCGTCTGGCTCCAGCATTCCTTTCTTTACCACTCTACTTAGTCTGTGTGATAGGACTGTTTTAAATGGCTTAGGTTCAGCTCTGTGATCTCTTCCTTATAACCTTGGTGTGAAAATGGACTGTTTACAGTACTGTCATGTTTTTTGAAGGAGTCCACCAATTCACTGGAGACCAGGTTCTTACTGGCAGATAACCTGTATTGCAAAGCTTCAGTTCCTCCTACTGATAAAGTGTGTCTGTGGTTGGGGGTAAGTAAATGTAATAGCCACAGCTTCCTTGGCTGACATTTGTAAAGCATTATTGTTGAAGCTGTGGAAGGAATGAAGGGGTGGCATTCAGGGGGATCGGGAGTGTGAGGAAGATTGCCGCAGAAACATGCTCGAGTCTCTCCCAATCAAAACAAAACGGACCAAAACCCTGCTTCCCCTCCAACTAATGCTTTAGCTCTTAAATGTAACAGAAGGTGCTGTTGAACCTTAGATAGATGTTTCTTCATCATCAGATTTTGTTAGTTCTAGAAAGATCTCTCTAAATTTGAGGGGGCAAGGATTATTACAAAAAACTTGAGGTTAGAACCCATTTTTAAAAATCATATATTTCAATTTTGATGATTTCACAGACCTTCTCTGATTTTTTTCCTATTTTACTCCTCTCAGTCCCATGATCGACCAGCCAAGCCATTCCTGACTGTCCAGCTAGCTATCCATAGGTCTTGTTACCTCAGGCAAGTTCCCATACAAAGCAGCCAGTCATGACTGCCCTCAGCTCTCCCAACTGGGAGGATTTCCGCTTGCTATCCTGTAGAGTCATCCCTGAGAGGCAGTCTTGTGCCATGAAAGATAGGCGGATTCGTACATGGAAACTCACTTCTCTGTCCCTTAGTTCCTCCTCCTGATTTCTGTTAGCTGTAATCTTTTCAGAGTTTGTACATTTATTTCTACAAGCATAATTCCCGTACTTGTTCAGTTTTAGTTCTGTAAATGGAACAGCTGTCCACCCAGTAGCCCAAATCCTAAGGGTTATTGTCTTTTG
>NW_006794016.1:320729-322935 GCF_000442215.2 Lipotes vexillifer | reverse complement strand
ACACATTTAATCAGCAAGTGGGGATAAGATGATTTCATAAACTAGACTGGGACAACAGGGAGATCTCTCTCTCTCTCTCTCTCTCTCTCTCTCTCTCTCTCTCTCTCTCTCTCTCTCTCCCGAGAGAGAGAGAGAGAGAGAGAGAGAGAGAGAGAGAGAGAGAATTACGGCTGGAGCCCACCTTACACGAGGGTGAATTCCAAGTGGATCACATTTGAAATGTGTGATGAAATACTGACACCATCAAAATTGTAGGCCAAGTCACAGATAACTTATTTAGAGCCCTGAAATGAGGATGGTTTTTCAGGCCTCAAAATTCAGAAACCATGAGCAAAGTCAAAAGACAATCAACAGGAAAAATATTTGTAACTCATATCACAGGCAAAGGACTAACAGGTTTGCAGGGCGACTTGGAGTTGTGTTTTGGGCATGTCAGTCTTGAGGTGACTATTAGACCGTCAGATAGAGAGGCTGATCAGGCAGTATTTGAGGGGTAAATCAACTAAGGAGATATACTTGGCACAGGGTACTTCCTGAATGAATGATTGATGTTTTTTGACATGAATGAAGTGTTTTTAAATGTATTCTATTTTCTCTTGTTAAAAGTAAGCAAAGTGTAGAAATTTTCTGGAAAAGAAAAAGTAATTCGAAGCATCAGTCATTGAGAAATGAGATTGTGGGTCTGGGTTTAGAGAGGCATTTACTCTGCACTGAATATTTTTAGTCCTATCTGAATTTTTATACAGTTTTCTAATTATCATGGATTGGCATATTCAGTCAATAAGAATGTAGCACCTACTTTGTGCTAAGCACTTTCATGTTGTCTCATTTAATTCTTCCAACAATCCTTTGAGTAATTTTTAAATTCCATTTGCCAGATAAGGAAAGTGGTTCAGGAAATGCCTGGTGTTAAGTCAGGCGCTAGGAGTATGGTTCCCCCTGTGTCAGCATTTACTCTGGAGGTAGGAAGGGGGCAGTAAAAGCCAGCTGTTTCTCTCAATGGATCAAATGTAGATAATATGTATGTTTTTGAAAACTTTTGGTATCTTAAGCTCAGAAACAACTATTTCACTTGATCTGAATGTAATACTATTTGGTGTCACAGTAGAGCTAGTAGAAAGATAGGATTTGATAACTAAAGATACTGGTTCTTATGGTAATTCTTTCATTTATGTAGTATCCCCGAAAGCGTAGGTAATCTGACCTCTCGGAGCCTCTGTTTTCTTAACTGTAGAGAAGGTAACTTGCCTCTCCACGGTTGTTATGATGAGTAAATGATAAAATGTATGTGAATATATTCTCTAACCCGGGGGTCAGTAAATGTTCTGTTAAGGGCCAGAGGGTAAATATTTTTGGTTTTGCAGACCACACGGTCTCTGTCACAAGTAGTACTTAGCTTTGCCACTGTAGCATACAAGTCTAAGTGAATAAAGAATGGCTGGGTTTCAATAAAACTTAGGACAAAAGGCAGCCGGCCGGATTTGGCCCAAGGGCTGTAGTTTGCCAACCCCTGTTCTAACCTGTAAAGCACTGGGTAAGTGTTCGGACATTGTCATGCTTTTCTCTCTTCAGGCAAATGTAATGCTTGAATATGATATTGATGAAGCTCAGGCGTTGTTGGAAAAGAATTTATCGACTGCCACAAAGAATCTTGATTCTCTTGAGGAAGACCTCGACTTTCTTCGAGATCAGTTTACTACCACAGAAGTCAGTATCCTTTCCTAATAAAGGCAAAGGGGGGAAAGGCGAAAGATGCTTTCAGCGTTCTTACATGCATTGCTTTAATGAAAAGAATGTCCTTATTCTTAGACTGATGTTAAGTTGCAGATTTTATGAGAGTAGTAAATGACATACTTGGAACTAATATTTAATAACTTTATAGATAGACTAATCTGAATTTGAAGTGTGAAAGTGTGGGAACAGCAAAAGTCGATTTAGCAAATGAGTATTTTTCTTTCAAATATTTTCCCAAGACATCTTCATAGCTAGTCAAGTAGTGTATTTATTAAGGGTCTCCTGTGTTCCTGCAACTGTGCTAAGCTGTATGGGGCCTGGGCTGGTGAGAGGATCATTGCAAAACAAGAAGAGTGGTGAAGCCTTGCTCTTTTACAACTGCGCATGTGAACCTGCTGAATGATCGTCTCACAGCAAAATATAAGCAAGTTCACTTCATGTACTCAACACCAAGGCAGTTTAAAGTTAGGGA
>NW_006794016.1:310079-320706 GCF_000442215.2 Lipotes vexillifer | reverse complement strand
GGGAAAGATAGGTGTGGGCTGGAATTAGTTCAGAGCAGGCTTTGAGAAGATAGGACTGAGACTGTATTTAAGGCAGAGAGAACAGGCAGCGGCAGGTATTCTGCTCGAGGGGGAGGGCTCGCATGTTGACCCAGCTGCTCGCGCGCTCCTGTCGCCTAGTCGTCAGCCCCGCACAGTCACCCAGCACAGAAACGTGGGAGTCGACCTTCGCTCCTCTCTCTTTCATCACCAGAGGCCGACTAATCACCAGATTCTTGTCAGCTTTCCCTTGTAAATCTCTGTCCATTGCTGTTACTCTCATTTTGGCCTTCTAGAAGCTAGACTCAGTAGTTTTCTAGTCTGGTTTCCTCACATCTGTCCTTTACACTGTCTCCACCATGAATTCACGGAGTCACACTTCTTTTTATTCCTCTGGTTATAATGCTTCAGTGTTCTTTGTTACATGTAAGGTATGCACGTGGGCGCCCTGTGAGGTGCTTCCTGCCAGTCTTACCTCGTGCCACTGACTGCTTCCTGCCTTGGCCCTCTCCCAGTGCACCCAAGTTCCAAATAACCCTGATCGGTTTTTCTCAGCCCCCAAATGTGCTGTGTCCTTTGTCCACACTTGGTTCCTCCTATCTAGACTCATTTCCCCCTGTTTACCTGGGTTCCTCTGTTTTATCTTTCATATGTCGGCTCAAGCAGCAGAACATTTCTGGACATTTTCTAGTCCTCTCAGGGTGTTTTGTTGTTCCTCTGTGCTCCCGGTGCACTTTGCACGTAGTGCTTTATTTATTTTTCATTCCAGACTGGGAGCTCTTCAAGTGTAGGAGCTCCACTTTCTCTCCTCCACAGCACGTAGCACATGACAGGTGTTGAGTGGTTGGTGAGGGAAGGCAGGCCTGTTTGAGGCCTAGAGCAGGAGTTGGCACGTGACTGGTAATGTGGAGACTTCATTCAGACAAAAAAAAATATATATATATATAACATTCCCAGAAGATAACATTGGAGAAAATCTAGATGACCTTTAGTACAATGGTGGCATTTTGGATATACCACCAAAGGCATGATCCATGAAACAAATAATCGATATGTGAAGGCCTACACAGGGTGGTGTTTGTGGAAAGGAAAAGATGTAGATGCTTAATAAATTGGGTGAGTGTCCTGTTAGCCAAACAGAGGGTAAGAGATAAAGTGATTGATAATTGTAATAATTTAAACATTACATGTCAGTGTATGCTTTGAACTACCTTTGAAATATCATGGATGAAGGACTCTCTATAAATACCATAGTTGACTAGATATGCTAAACAATTATTGATTTGAGGCCTTGACTTGATTTTGGTGTAATTTTGTTCCCTTTTTTGGCAGATGATACACCTTGCTGTAGTCACTAGTATTTTTTGTGTGTGATTTCTGTCTTTTGATTCAGTGTGTGAATGAATACTTAGTCATTGAATGTTATCTTTAGAATTGCATTTGCATTTTCTTTGACAATTCTTGCAGATATGGCCAGGGTTTATAATTGGGATGTAAAAAGAAGAAACAAAGATGATTCTACCAAGAACAAAGCATAATGCTGGCAATTAAAAATGTGGTTCAATTTTCCAAACATGTTATTTTAAATACCCCAAAGTTTATCCTTAAAAGTTGACATAACTTTAAATAATTTTTAACAGCAAGAATGATGATTAAAACTTAAAAAAAAGATAAACACCACTTTATTTATTTATAAAAACAGAATTAGTTTCAAATATTTTATAAAATTTGCAGTATTTTTATTTTTATTTTTTGCATTTCCAACAAAGTAAATGCTGCTTTCATCATTTTGTTTGTTTGTTTGTTATAAGAAAAGTCTTAGCTGAAATGGCTGAAAACTGTGAGATATGCTATAGAAGCTGACTTTTTGGACAGTTTAGCACACTTTTTCTTTATTGGCTGGTGTTACTCTCACTTGTGATGTGGTTAAAACCAGTTTAGAGGTAGGAAAAACAGTTTGAATATTTGAAAAATTGTTTTTCTTTAGCACACATGGGGCTTTATGGTCCTCTGTTGCTGTTATTTGTCGTATATAAATGCAGTTTCATGAATTACTGCTTAGCCAATAACTATTATAATATTCTGTACTTTTCAGGAAGTGGTAATTTGCATTCCTAAACAGTAAGAGGGCTATTGAGACAACGCTTTCTAACCTGATATAAGTGCACAGAGCCTAGAGCCTTTGCAATGCTAACATAAAGGAGATCTTGGCCAACATGAAATAACAAAATTACGCACTGAAAACTCTTGCCTGAGGCGATTTTGTACTTCTTAACAGTTCCTCAAAGCAGCTGAACAGGAATATTAAGATAAATATAAATCTGTGATGGTTTAACGGAGTTGTGAGCTTTTTTATTCATGGTAAAACTTCGTAAGAGTGTTAGAAGATCCCTATGGAAAGCCACTGGTACAGTGGCTAGTACTGGGTGATAACAGATTCTGGTAAGAACACAAATGTATTATTCCATCTCCATGTAGTAAAGAGTATACTTGTACAATGTTTTGTACTTGTATTTCATGATATTAAAACAGTGAAGTTAAAACTGTGGCACAGTACCTTTTTTTATGTTATACTTTCTAAAATTAACATGGGTCTTTTCACATACTCGTAAAATTTATTTACTTACACCATAACTAGCCATGTCCCAAGAACCTCTTATGTTTGTAGAAACAACATAAGATCCCTTTGGAAGGAATATAGATAAGCAAACAGTTGAGAAGTTAAATCTGAAAGATAGCAGAGTTCCTTGTCAGTTTTTCTTTCATAATTTTAAATTCCCATATTTTAGAATTTGAGGTTTGTAAACGTCTTGATGTATTTTAAGTGTTTTTCCCAAACTTTATTATGGTAAGTATATTGGTATAACATGTCCCTGTTAATATTAGGATAGGAATGATTTGCTCAGAAGATCTTAATTTTGTCTTACTTTAAGTCCGTGAAAATCTAAATATGAATTTTTAGGTATTCCAGGCAATATGAGGAAACAGCTCTTTAGAGATGTGAATTAAAGAGCAAAAACTAAGTTAATTGTTCAACAAATATACATAAGCACCCAGTATGTGTCAGAAACAGTATTAGGCTCTGTTAATTAAATAAAAGATATTTAAATCTTGCCTTTGCCAGAAAGCTTCTCTTGTAACAGTCTACATTTTCAGAATAACATAAACATCCTGATTTGACATGGTATTTTCAAGCTTAATTTTTTTTTTTTTTTTTTTTGTGGTACGCGGGCCTCTCACTGCTGTGGCCTCTCCCGTTGCGGAGCACAGGCTCCGGATGCGCAGGCTCAGCGGGCATGGCTCACGGGCCCAGCCGCTCTGCGCCATGTGGGATCTTCCCGGACTGCGGCACAAACCCATGTCCCCTGTGTCGGCAGGCGGACTCAACCACTGTGCCACCAGGGAAGCCCCAAAGCACCTTTTTTATTAGTTAGGACTATTTTCAGCAGCAAGGAACAGAAAACCAATAACCAAAGGTATGCAAATTTAAAAATATTTATATATATTCATCTCAGATTTGCAAAGAGTTAAAAGATTCACAATAATACTCAGTATAGGCATTATTATACACTGTTCATGGGCATTCAGTTAAACCTTTCTGGAGAGCAATCTGGTTAATTATATCAAAATTTTAAATGTGTATATTATTTGATTCATAAATTGGTCACATTTATGCCTTTGACTTGAGGACATAATTGATCAGATGCACAAAGATATGTATGTATTGAGGAATTGGTTTATAATAGCAAAACATTGTACGTACCCTAATGTTCATCAAAGAGAATTGATTAAGTAACTTATTGTATGTACATACGTATAATGGAATTCTGTTGTATTAGTTAGGAGTCTGTTAGCTACAAGTGGAAAAAAATGGCATAAACTAAAAGGGGATTTACTGTCTCTTGTAATAAGATGTCTTAATATAGAGTGGCTTCAGGATAGTTAAATCTGTAGCTCAGTGGCGTCATGAAGGACCCAGCTTTCTTCTATGTCTGCTTCGTCATCTTCAATATGTCAACTAATTCCTTCTGATCACATTCAACAAATATGGGGAATTCCCTGGCGGTCCAGTGGTTAGGACTCGGTGCTTTCACTGCCACGTGCCTGGGTTCAATTCCTGGTCGGGGAACTAAGATCTCACAAGCCGTGCAGCATAGCCCAAAAAAAAAAAAAATGTACTAGGCACTGATTGACTGTAGAAATATTATCATATGAGCAAAAATAGCTACTGCCATCATGCATTCACAGAAAATATACTGTATGTGAAAAAGGTAACAGCACAGTATGTGTTGCATGATACCATTTATGAAAAAGATTCATTTAGGTGCAAACATAATACATAAACTGAGTATGTTTACTGTGTGATGTTCAGCAAGTGCCAGGGCTTTTGCTAAGTATTTTATGTAGATCATCTCATTTCATCCTCACAACAACCTTATAGATTAAACAGTATTATTATCCAATTTAATATATGTGAAAACTGAGACTTGTAGAGTCAGAATTTGAACCCATGTTTGTCTTACTCCAAAATCCACACTTTTAACCACTCTGTTAAATAACCTTTTGAAAAGTAAAATGAAAAAAAACCTAGAAGGAAATAGATCAAACTTTTAACAGCCATTTTCTTTAGGAACTGATGACTTGAATGCAGTTGACCAGAAGAGCCAGGAGACAGAGGGAGAGAAACAAAGTCAAGGGGTGCCTTGATTGATAGACTGGCAATGGGCAGTGACAGTGACTGACTGCCTGAAGGTTCTAAAGAAGTTTAAAACAGGACTCAAGGGATAGAGTGGACAACGAGAGCTTGTAACCGGAGAGGAATTCCAGAGGTTGTATAAAATTTTGTAATGCTTTAGGATGGGGCCATGTGTGTATTTTATGGAAGTGAAGTAACAGTCAAGGTCATTGGATTGAAGTAGGGCAAGAAAAAATCATTCATTCAAATATTTATTGATGATTCAAGCCTATATCTATGGTACAGGTTGTGAAAATACTGGTGAACAAGATGAATAAGGTTCTTACTTTCATGGACCTTATAATTAGAGTAGTCAAGAGGCCAGATCATGCAAGGCCTTGTAGCCATGTTAAGAAATGTAAGGTTTGTTTGGATTTTGTTCTAAATGTGATGAGAAACCACTGGTGGGTTTTAAGCAGGTGAATGACTTGATCTGATTTGCATTTTGAAAAGATCATTCTGGCTGTTATGTTGAGAATGTGTCATGGGAGACCACTTAGGAAGATATTAAGTTCAGCAAAGAGTTGATAGTGGCTTAGACAAACGTGATAGCAATGGAGATGGAGAAAATGGCAGACTTGGATATATTTTGAAGATAGAGCTGATAGGGCTTGATGATTAATTTGATACGGGAGGTGAGGGGAAGTGAGGAATTAAGAATAACTCTTAAGTTTCTGTGTTGAACAAGGGGGTAGATGGTGGTGTCATTTATAGAGATAAGAAAGACGGGTTGAAGGAGCACATTTTGATAAATGTTGATCTCATACTGGATAGGTGAAGTTTGAGGAATTTGTGGATGTGTTTAGTAGGCAAGTTGGTTGTATTGGTACAATGTTCAGTGGGCTGAAGTCCTTCATTTGGGAGTCTTCAATGCAAAGGCAATAACTGAAGTCATGAGAGTAGGTAAGATTGTCTAGGGGGAAGAGAGGATGGAGAAGGAGGAAAGAATTGGGCTTCCTACAGAACTACGAACACTGACTTCCTGAGAGGCTTGGTGCAGGCAGAAATCATTCCACCAGCACTATGCCGGCAAAGGTCGTGCGTGACTTCCTCAAATGCTATGGATATATTTTAGTCCTCATCTTTCTGAACCCACTGCTGCATGGTGATACTGTTGTCTACTCCTTCCTGTGAAACTGTGCTCTCCAGGTTTTCCATTCTCTCCTAAGTTCCCTTTCCCTAAAGTTTGTTGTTCCCCAGGGAATAATCATCTACTCGTAATTCCCCAGTGGTTATCCATTTTAGTCAGCTGAAAACCCAAGTCCTTCCAATGGCCTTCAGAAGAACCCTTAACAGTGAAGTCCATCCCCATCGCATCACCCGTGTAATCTTGCTGACCCCTTGATCATTCTACTCCAGCTACACAGTTTTCTTTCCTGTTCATCAAATGCACCCAGCACCTTCACACCTCAGGGCCTTTGTACTTGCCCTTCACTCAATCTGGAATTCTCTATCTTGAGATGTCTGCATGGATTTCTCCCTCACCTCCATCAAGTTCTGAAACCAATGGCTTCCAAAATCTGCAAGCAGCTTCCTGATCCTAGAGAAGCTGTGGCTGCAGAAGTCCCGACAGCTCAACATGGAGTCTGACTCTTGTCTTCTTCTGTGTGGAGAATAGAGTGTGGGGCAAAGAGTGGAAGCAGTGAAATCAGCTCTCACAGTAACTCAGGCAACAAAGGACGGTGTGACCGGTGTGACACGTTACATTTCCGATCCTAACAGACTCTCAAATGGAGATGTTGGCTACACAGTTGCTTCTACAGGTCCAGAGTCCATGGGAAAGATACGAGCTGGAGATAGAAATTCAGGACTCCTTGGTAGTTAGCCGTGGAACTGAATGAGGTCACCAAGCGTCTTAATATAACTGAAGAAAAGGTAATCAAGCCCTGAGGAGTGATAAACTATGTTAAATGTTGTTGCATTGTTGGTCCTTCCTTCCTTCCCTCCCTCTTTTTCCCACCCTCCCTCATTCACTCATGATTATAAAAGTGATAAAGCTGCACAGAACTCAGCGTACCTATGCCCAGACTCAGAATCAAACATCTTCCCCATTTGTATTACCCTCCCCAAAATATGTACTATAAACCCCAGGCAATGTTTATATGCTCCAAGTGATACTGACACAAAGAGCACACCTTAGTAGGACTTGAAAAGACTGAGGCAATTTAGCCTGGAGAAAAGAAGACTTTCCAGGGAAGAAAACAATTGTAATAAGCTACTTGGCCTCTGTTTGAAGAAAACAAAAACTCTAATTCAAAAATATACATGCACCCAGTGTTCACAGCAGCACTATTTACAATAGTCAAACATGGAAGCAACCTAAAAGTCCATCAACAGATGAATGGATAAAGATGTGGTGTGTGTGTGTGTGTGTATATATGTATATGTGTATATATATATATATGTATATGTGTATATATATATATATGTATATATATATAATGGAATATTACTCGGCCGTAAAAAAAAGAATGAAATATTGTCATTTGCAGGAGCATAGATGGACCTAGAGATTATCATACTAAGTGAAGTAGGTCAGACAGAGAAAGACAAATATTACATCACCTGTATATGGAATCTAAGAAATACAATAAACTGCTGAATATAACAAAACAGAAGCAGACTCACAGATATGGAGAACAAACCAGTGGTTAGCAGTGAGGACAGGGAAGGGGGAGGGGCAAGATAGAGGTAGAGGATTAAGAGGTACAAACTACTATGTATAAAATAAAGTAGCTACAATGATATATTGTACAGCACAGGGAATATAGCCAATACTTTGGAATAACTAAATGGAGTATAATTTATAAAAATACTGAATCACTATTTTGTACATCTGAAATGAGTATATTGTAAATTAACTATACTTCAATTAAAAAACAAAAATAAATTTTAGGAGCTATTTAATAAAAATGGTTAAGGGCTTCCCTGGTGGCACAGTGGTTAAGAATCTGCCTGCCAGTGCAGGGGACACGGGTTTGAGCCCTGGTCCAGGAAGATCCCACATGCCGTGGAGCAACTAAGCCCGTGCGCCACAACTACTGAGCCTGTGCTCTAGAGCCACGACCCACAACTACTAGGGCCACGTGCCACAACTACTAAAGCCTGTGCGCCTAGAGCCCATGAGCCACAACTACTGAAGCCCACGTGCCTAGAGCCTGTGCTCTGCAACAAGAGAAGCCCCGCAGTGAGAAGCCCACACACCGCAACGAAGAGTAGCCCCCACTCACTGCAACTAGAGAAAGCCTGCATGCAGCAACGAAGACCCAACGCAGCCAAAAAATTAAAATAATAATAATAATAATATAAATAAATAAATACATAAATTTAATTTAAAAAATGGTTAAAATTGAAACACAAAGATCCTTGACTAAAAATTGCAATGATTCAGATTTAGGCTTGACAGAACTGATGTTTCCAAAAGTGGTATGGGATTTCCAGGCATTAGTGAGGTCTCTGTGACTTTCAACATGATGATCATATAACTTTCTGGCTTTAAGATACTGTTGTGCATAGCATATGTCACAGCTAACTGATGTTCTTTGTAGTGGTTGTTACACTGTAGTGACAGACTCCTCTGGAAACAGCTACAACACACACTTAGAATCTCACAGTCACATAATCAACCATTTTACTAAATACAAGCATATTTTCATTCACATACAGCTAAAGAAAACAGGTTTTTCACATTTCATTACAGTGCACAACAAAGTGAAGAAAAGTATACAGTACATTTTATTCTGGAATATGAGACAATCCAATCCAACATGCAGTTGTGGTCTTTGTTACAAGTTAGTTTATCTTGTCTTCACCTATGTAATAAAATAGCTTCTAAAGCTTTATCCTTAATATTGTGTTAACACCTGATTTTTTTCACACATTTTCTAAAACCCAGTTATTGCACTGACAACAGCACTGAATTCTACTAAAATGATTTTTAAAGTCCTAGAACTTGTTTAAGCAATTAAGCTCAGCCACTTCTGCTGGATCTATGCTGAAGAGTTTTTAAACCTGCCTAAAAAATGAAAGGAATGGGAAAAGTATACATATGATGTATTTAAGTCAAGAAAACGGTAGAGTTTTGTTTGTACCTTTTTTTTTGAACTGACAGAATCCAGTCAACTCTCATCTATCCACTGGATAATCTTGCTTTCAGAATCTTCTAAACATAATTAAGTATAGTAGTTGATGAAACTTTGTGTTTAACCCAATTTACTATCTTTCATTTGTCTTCTAGAACCACAAAGCTGGCAACTTAATTACTCCACCCAAGCCAGGTCATGCTAAACGAAGGAAGAGGTGATGATTGGGTCACTTGGGGTTGATGCTGCACGTAGGTCCAAGGTGGTTTGTTTCCATAATTTTCATGATTTGACTTCTTTATTCCGGCTGAAGTAAATCCCCCAAATTTCAGATTTGGTTACATCCATCCTGAAGTTCAGTACCATATTTCAAAGCAATTTACCATCCTCAGGCTTTCCTATCATAATGGATATGAGAAAGCTGAGTCTAATCAGAATTATTTTCTTACTGTGAAAAGTACGGCTTTTGCCTAGCTGAACTGGCTACAATTCAAAAAAATCATTTAAAGCATCACATCTCTTCAAGAAGATAATGGAACCTCAAGCCAACCATTCCAAGTTTCTGATGCAGTTAGCTGTCTGTTCACCTGAGAACTGAGAGCTGACTTTCTAGGGTAGACAGGAACCCAGGGTAGGCATAAGGCAAGCAAGTGGCCAAGGTCATTGTGAGGTGAGTATTTTATCCCCATCCCACTCCCCATTGCTGTATTTGGTTCCTTTCAATAATATATCCACTGTGTTTCAGTGATAAGAACATTTATAGCCCAAACAGTTCTAACGTGTTTTCACTGTGCAGTTATTCACTTGTGTAAAATCCTCTTGTCAATAATACCTGAATGGGCTTTACCTTCGACTCATGCCCGGGTTCCCTCAGGATTATAGCTGAGTTGTAATCAATAAGGAAACATATCCTAACATGTAGAGAATATTTATTTACAGTCATGTCTCTTCCAAAGCAAACAATAACAGTTTATTCATCTGACAGCAGGATGATGCAGTGAAATAAGAACCAGGCGTCAAGTGACTCTCCTGCCCCTCAGTTAATTTTTTCATGAACTGGGGAAGAAACCCTAACGGCTTGTTACGATGATCAAATAAGTAAGTCAATGAACTGTAATGTGTCTGTAAGGCTTACAGCACCTCCTGTTGAGCAGGTGTTTACCTTCAGATAGCAGTCGCCGATGCAGTGAACCCCAGGCATGGTCAGAGGGGAAAGAGGGCATTGGAGCTACAGTATTTCTCTCTTCTACTTACACGATAATTTGCGCGGGACAATTTCTTACACACTGCTGGTTATTCTTTCACAAGGCTGTACATGTTTTCAAGTGTGACAATAACAGTGTGTAAATAGCCTCCCTTTTTCACATTTACACCGTTTTCACTAGAACCCCAGGCCTTGAAAGGGTCTTAGTAAAAGGCTGGTCCACACCCCTTATTTTACAGATGAGCTGTTTAGAAGCTAATTGGTACCTTTTAACCAAACCCAGCACATATGTTTAGTGCAGGATATTCTCACTGATTAAGCGGATCTCATACTCTTTTTTAGGTTGGCTAATTGTTCCCAATGTGATACTTTTCTCCCCTTTACATATTTCTTTATGATCGTGACCTATGAATGAGCTGAAATACCAAGAAATAGTTGTCCTGACTGTGGGTGTACTTTTCTGGGGCCTAGCTCCCCAGACCTCAGCTCCTTGACATGCGGTCCACAAAGGGCACACTGAGCGGCCACTGCCCAGCATGGGCCACAAAAAAGTGCCAGTTCCAGCACCCAGGCTCCCCCACCCACCCA
>NW_006794016.1:298520-310069 GCF_000442215.2 Lipotes vexillifer | reverse complement strand
CCCACCCACCCGCCCGCCTGCCTGCCCATCACCTGTCCAAGGGCCCCTTGGGGAGCAGGCTCACTTGGTATCCAATATGGAGGTCAAGTTCTCTTCAGTCACACAATGATTCTATTCATTTTGATCACTTTTAAGTTCAGGTGGGAGAGCATGTTTTGGAGATAAAAAGGCTGACTAGCACAAACATCTTCTCTCTGATTTGACAACCTCTTCTGAAGAGTGAACCACGTTTGGTACAAATCCACTCTTCACCCCTTCCCAGCCCTCCTGGATGGTAATATCCCCCCTTTTAACCAGCTCGTATATGTCTCTTGTCAGGTCTGTGAAGGCTTTCTCCACATTAATGGCGTCTCGGGCTGACGTCTCAATGTACTTCATGCCGTATGCAGCAGCCAGTTTCTCTGCCTCGTGGCGAGTCACTTGCCTCTGTGTATCCAGGTCACACTTGTGGCCCACGAGAACAAATACGATTTGGTAGGGCTGAACGTGTACTTTGGTCTCTTCTAACCACTCATGGACATTCTGGAAGGACCTGCGGTTGGTAATGTCAAATAAGAGCAGACCACCTACTGAGTTCCTGTAGTAGGCACGAGTGATGGATCTACAACACAAGAAAGAAGTAAAGAATGAAGGCCATGCCCAAACTCCTGCACTTCAATGAACTCAGTGTATTCTGTTGTCTCTGGTTAGTGACATAGTCCTTTGGTGAAAATTGTTTTCTTTTTTAAACACAGGAATACAAATGTCATTCCATAATAATAATGATATATGAATTCTCAATTGAGCAAAACTTTGAGATGGAATCTTCTAGAAACGAATGCTCATGGACATACAGGCATTTTCCCTCGATTTAGGCAAGAGCCACAGTTAACTCTCCAAGCCCACATCTGAATAGCTGAATGAGACTTCCTCTTCTGTTCAGTGGGATACGGGATACTTAAGTAACAGGTTATCATGAGGCAAATGAAATAATGGATGTTAAAGTATTCTGTGATCTGGAGAACTCATTACAAATTATAGAAGTTGGAAAAGGATTTTCTAAAAAATAAGAATGAATTTACGATAGTTGACAGAAAATGCTTATAAGTATATAGGTATATTACAATATACTCCATTTTTTTCCCATTTATCATTACCACGTTTGTCTATTATTATATTTTTATTTTAATCTAACAGGGGTCCTCAGTCTCTTCTGTGAGGAGGAACATAATTTTGTTTTTTATTTTCCAGGCCATGTGGGAATAGGGAAAAGAGGGATGGTCTGCAAAGGCCTTGAGCCAAGTGTCTGCTGGCCCCACTTCCTGACACATTTTGAAGAGGCTGACTCGGGAGCCACAAGCTGGGAAAAACTGCCCAAATAGCCAAAGCTTCCCCTTAAAATAATATGATTTATTTAAAGCATTGTAGAATGCTTTAGAATGTTTCTAAAACCTATTATACATTTTCTGTACTTCTTAAGCAGAAGAAACCTCATGCATTTTCGCTTCTTGATTTGAGGAGCTTCATTTTCAATATGCATTATGGTACTTTTCTCAGAGCATATTAGACATTGTAGAACTACTTGCTTGTACAATCACTTGCTTTAGACTACTGTGCTTTTTTTTGTTTTTTACTACTGTGCTTTTTGATCTATGTTTATTTTTAGTTTTTCTGTCTCCTTGGATGAAGATAAACAATGAGGGACTCAATAGCTTAAGGCTTAGGACAAATGGCCCAGTGGTAACAGAATAAACAATGTCCAGGGAATTAAAGTCCAAGCTAGAGGATGGTAAGGAGAAACCTTACAAATTGAGTTCGCCTCCAGAACCAGGCAAATCAGCCATAAGGACTGAAAGCATTTCTAATTCCCTTATGTTTGAAGATTCATGGAGAATGGTAGGTGTACCAGAAAATTCGACATGAACAAAGATTGTGATTCATGAACAGCTTGGTTCAAGAAATCAATAGGCAAGCTGTAGTCAAAACTCTAAAATACATTATTACATTAATGGTTCATGACTATTTAGAAAGTAGCAAAGCCCTTTCTTTATCAATGCAACACAAGGCTACATAAAAATTAAAACCTCCCATACATCAAAAAATTTTCTTAAAAGACATGAAAAACTGGGAAAATAGTTTACAATATCCATGACAGAAAAGGATTAATGTTCTTAATATATAAAGTGCTGTAAGAAATCACTATCACCCAATAAATAGTAATCAGTGGATAGGAAAAGGCTGTTCATACAGAAAGAAATTCCAATAAGCATAAAAGATACCTTTCTTCAATTATAATATGAGAAATGCAATCACAAGTTCAAAGTGAACCTGAGCAAGGATATTTGAAATTTTCTCTTCTCCCCACCCCTCTTCAACCACCTAAGCAGCATCTTCTACGCCTGATTAGTGTTCGATAGCTAAATGAAGAAACGATCCTAAACATGAGCTATTGAGCCCTCTTGATCTAGTTCCTGCTGCTCGGCATGACTGTAGCTCAAAGTTTTCTGTGTACACTGCTCTCTCTCACTTATGTCTTCATACACGCTGCTTCCTTGCCCTGGGCTTTTCCTGTTTTGCTTGGGTATCACATTCATCAGGCCTCATCTTCTCCACTTAGCCTTCCCTCATCTGTGTTCATACATATAATTACAAATGATACATACTACAAGGGCCACCAAAGGGTTGTAAGAGAAAATTAAACCTGTTTATTGAGTACTCAATATGTGCTAAGCGTTCTGGTAGGCAGTGGGCATACGGATATGAACAAGGCACTCTTTTGTGTAATTGCTGGTCTATTTTGCCCCCAGTATGCTAGCACAGACATTCTAAGAGGGAAATGCCTATGTCTGTTTTGTTTACATGGCATCCCCTTGCAGGAGTTTCCTCAGGCTGTTTTCCCAGAAACAGTGCAGTGTCTGGCATATAGTGGATGATCATTCAGTGTCTGCTGGTTGCAAGAAGGCATCAATCATCAGTGTCTATTTCATATATATATATATTTCTATATAGTATCTATGTTTATATCTATATCTAGTTATCTTTATCTCTGTCTCTACATCATCTATCTATATCTGTGAGTTACATTAGGATGACCTGGGAACATTTTCGAAATGTAGTATAGGGACTGAAATCGATGAATTACAGTGATCAACTCCAGCTAGTTTATTAGCCACCAAGGGGCAGGTTGGTGCAGTTGTGGTGCGAGCATTATGTATTATTGACTGGCCTTCCCAGCCAGTGTGCATCTTTCCCTGCACTGAACTCCCAGCTACCTGAAGGTGGGCTTGAGGAGAAACTCTCAGACCCTCGGTACCTTCCCTAAGGGCGGCGACCAGGACCAGGAAGTCCTCTTTCCCCAGGGACGGTGCAAGCCCCAAAGACCCTCCCACTGCTCGCGGGCCCGGGCTGCGCTCCCACCTGAACCTCTCTTGACCCGCGGTATCCCAGATCTGGAGCTTGATGCGTTTTCCTGGCTCGATCTCCACCAGACGGGAGAAAAAATCCACCCCCACCGTGGGGTCCGAAACCTGGGCAAAGCGGCCCTCGGTGAAGCGGCGGATCAGACAGGACTTGCCCACCGTGGAATCCCCGATGACAATGAGCCGGAACTGGTACAGCCAGATGGCCTCCATGGCCGGGGCTCGGCAGGTCTCCTTGGCCCAGGCCGTGGGCGGCGAGATAGGGGCGCCCGGCCGAGGCCTCAGCGCGACTCGGTCCTGATCTAGATTGGCCACGAGCGCATCGTGGGCCTGGCAGCCTGAGGCGAGGTAGGCCCAGGCGCAGGGAGAGAGGAGGGATGGATGCTGCGCTCGCAGAGGTGATGAAATGGCAGCAGCATCAGCACCACGCATTCTGACTCATCACTGACTACAGGGTTACTGTAATCCTCCGCGTAGAGGCGACGCCCAGAACCGCACTGTCTGTAAGAGGAGCGCACACAGAAATGGCCGGGAAAACAGCTCGTTCCCTTCCTTTCTAATTCCTCTTCTTAATTAAAAATTTTCTCTCTCTCTCAAATTGCAAAAGTAACACCTCTTCATTAAAACTAACGAAACAATACAAAAATATACAAAAAAGGAGTCTATAATTATCTGCCCCCTACTTCCCCAAGATATTAACAGTTTGTTATAATTCTTCCACGTGTATTTCTATGAAAATATACATACATATACATATTTATTGCTGTTTGATTTTACAAAAATTTGATCGAACTGGACCATTACTCTGACACTTGCTTTTTGCAATTAATAAAGAATCATTGGCATCTCTCCATTTCCAACTATTTTCCTTTTGCCATAACAATGCTGCAATATTCTCTTAAGTATAGTCACACGTACATTATTTCTATGAAATAGAGTCTTAATAAGAAAGACCAGGAAGTCAAAGAGTATGAATATTTTAAATGTTATATATATGGGCATTATACTTTGCAAACATACTGAGCAATTTAAATTCTAGTCAGCAAGGTGTGAAAAGACCATTTTTTGGCATTACTTCAAGCATCATATATGATATTCTTTCTTAAATCTTGCCAATCTGATGTCATTAAAAATAAATGGAATCATAGAATATGTAGACTTTTGTAACTGGCTTCTTTCACTTACCATGATGTTTTAGAGTTCATCCACATTGTAACATGTATCAGGACTTCATTCCTTTATATAACTGAATACTATTCCATTGGGTGACGTAACACATTTTGTTTATCCATTTATCTGTTGATGGACATTTGGGTTGTTTCCGTCTTTTGGCTGTTATGCATAATGCTGCTATGAACATTCATGTACAAGTTTTTGTTTGTACAAGTTTTGTTTGAACAAGTTTTTGTTTGTGTTCAAACTCTTTTGGGTTTAAACCTAGGAGTAGAATTCCTGTGACCTATGGTAACTATATGTTACATCCTTTGAAGAAATTACAGACTGTTTCCCACAGTGGCTGCACCATTTTACATTCCTACCAGCAGTGTATGAGGGTTCTGATTTCTCCATATCTTTTCCAACACTTGTTATTTTCTGACTTTTTGATTCTAGACATCCTAGTGGGTATGAAGTGGTATCTCATTGTGGTTTTGATTTGCATTTCCCTGATGACTAATGACAATGTGCATATTTTCACATTCTTATTGGCCATTTGCATATGTTCCTTGGAGAAAGGTAGGCTCAGATTCTTTGCCTTTTTTTTGGCCGCCAAGCGGCTTTTGGGATCTTAGTTCCCCTACCAGGGACTGATTGAACCTGGGCCCCTGGCAGTGAGAGCTCGGAGTTCTAACCACTGGATAACCAGGGAATTCCCCCTTTGCCCATTTAAAAACTGGATTATTTGTCTTTTTATTATTGAGTTGTAAGAGTTCTTTACATACTGTAGGTGCAAGTCTCTTATCAGATATGTGACTTGTAAATATTTCCTCCCATTCTGTGTGTCTTTTTTGAACTTTCTTAAGGGTGTCCTTTGAAGAGCAAAGTTTTAAATTTTGATGAAGTAAAGATTGTCTGTTTTTGCTTTTGTGGCTTGTGCTTCTGGTGTCGTGTCTAAGAATACTTTGCCAAATTCATTAAGATTTACTCTTATGCATTCTTCTAAGAGTTTTGTAGTTTTAGCTCATACATTTAGGTCTGTGATTCACTTTATGTTAGTTTTTATATATGCTGTGAGGTAGGGGTCCAGCTGCCTTCTTTTGCATGTGGATATCTACTTGTTCAAGCACCATTTGTTGGAGAGACTATTCTTTCCCCATTAAAAAAAATATATTTATTTATCTTATTTTTGGCTGCGTCAGGTCTTAGTTGCCGCACTTGGGATCTTCGTTGCGGCCTGCAGGCTCCTCCTTGCTGCACGCAGGCTTCTCTCTAGTTGTGACCCATGTGCTCAGTAGTTGCGGTGGGCGGGCTTAGTTGCCCCGTGGCATGTGGGATCTTAGTTCCCTGACCAGGGATCGAATCTGCATACCCTGCATTGGAAGGTGGATTCTTAACAACTGGACCACCAGGGAAGTCCCTCTTTCCCCATTGAATGATTTTAGCACCCTTGTTGAAAATCAGTTGACCATAGACTGGTTTAATTCTGGACTCTCAATTTTATTCCATTGGTCTATGTCTAGTCTTCTGCCAGTACCACATTTTCTTGACTGTTGTAGCTTTGTAGTAAGTTTAGAAATCGGGAAGCATGAGTCCTCCCACTGTGCTCTTTTTTTCCAAGATTGTTTTTGGCTACTTGGGGCCCCTTTCAATTTCATATGAATTTTAAGATCTGCTTGTTAATTTCTGCATATAAGGCAGCTATGATATTGATTGAGATTTCATTAAATCTGTAGATCGATGTGGGGAATACTGCCATCTGAACAAAATTAAGTCTTCAAATCCTTGAACATAGAATATCTTTCCATATATTTAGGTCTTTTAAAATCTCTTTCAACAATGCTCTGTAGTTTTCAGTTTACAAGTCTTACACTTCTTTAGCTAAGTTACTCCTAAGTATTTTATTATTTTTGATACTATTTTGAGTGAACTGTTTTCTTAATTTCATTTTCAGGTTGTTCATTGCAAGTGTATAAAAATATAATTGATTTTATATTTTTCAACTTTTTTTTTTTTTTTGGCCGCACCATGCAGCTTTGCAGGATCTTAGTTCCCCGACCAGGGATCAAACCCGGGCCCTGGAAGTGAGAGTGCTGAGTCCTAACCACTGGACCGCCAGGGAATTCCCAATTTTTTTAGGGTATTCTTTATGATTTGGTCAAATGGTTTTTCTGCATCTTCGAGATGATCATGTGATTTGTTTTTATTCTATTTGGTATAATGTATTACATTAATTGATTTTTGGATATTGAGTTAACCTTGCATTCCTGGTATAAATCCTACTTGATCATGGTGCATAATTTTAAAAATATGTTTTTGGATTTGATTTCTAGTATTTTTGAGGATATTTTCATTCATATGCATGACATTTATTGGTCTATAGTTTTCTTTTATTGCAATGTCCTCTTCTGGTTTTAGTATCAGGGTAATGTTGGCCTCATAAAATGAGCTGAGAAGCATTCCTTCCTTTTCTGCTTTTTGGAGGAGTTTGTGAAGAACTGGTATTAATTCTTCTTTAAATGTCTGCTAGAATTTAGCAGTGAAGCCATCTGGGTCTGGGCTTTTCTCTGTGGGTAGTGTTTTGATTACTAATTCACTTTCTTCACTTGTTATAGCTCTATTCAAATTGTCTATTTCTTCTTGAGTCAGTTTCAGTAGTTTGTACCTTGGTAGAAATGTCTCCATTTCATCTAAGTTATCCAATTTGTTGGCATACAATTGTTCATAGTATTCCTTATAAAGGAATACTATGTATTCCTTTAAAATTTTGTAAGGTCAGTAGTAATGTCCCTTCTTTCATTTATGATTCTAGTGATTTGAGTCTTCTCTCTTTTTCTTCTTGGTCAATCTAGCTAAAGATTTGTCAATTTTGTTTTCAAAGAACCGACTTTTGGTTTTGTTTATTCTATTTTTTTATTTGCTCTCCATTTCATTTATCTCTGCTCTAATCTTAAGTATTTCATTCCTTCTGTGTGATTTAGTTTGTTCATCTTTTTCCAGTTCCTTAAGGTGTAAAGTTAGGTTATCGATTTGATATCTTCCTTTTCTCTAAATATAGGCATTTACATTGAGCACTGCTTTATCTGCATCCCATAAGTTTTGATATTGGTATCTTCATTTTCATTTATCTCAAATTATTTTATGATTTCTCCTTTGACCCATTTGTTACTTAGGAGTGTTTTGTTTAATTTCTATATATTTGTGAGTTTTCCACATTTTTCCTGCTATTTACTTGTAATTTTATTTCTTGTGGTCAGAGAGCATTCTTTGTATCATTTGTATTTTTTAAAAATTCTTAAGGTTTGCTTTATGGCATAGTATATAGTCTATTTTGGAGAATGCTCCATGTGCACTTGAGAAAAATGTATATTCTGCTTTTGGGTGGAGTGTCCTATATATGTGTATTAGGTCTAACTGGTTTTTAGTGTGGTCCAAGTCTCCTATTTTCTTGTTGATCTTCTGTATAGTTGTCCTATCCATTAATGAAAGTGTAGTATAAAGCCTTCAACTATTATTGTACAACTATTTCTCACTTCAATTCTATCAGTTTTTGCCCTATGTATATTTTGGATTTCTGTTTTTCAATGCATATATATTTGTAATAAGAATGAATTGACCCTTTTATCATTATGAAATGTTCTTCTTTGTCTCCGGTAACTTTTCTTGTTTTGAAGTCTATTTTGTCTGATATTAGTATAGCCACTTCAGCTTTCTTGTGGTTGCTGTTTGCATAATATATTTCCATATTTTTACTTTCAATCAATTTGTATTGTGGAATATTAAGTATGTCTCCTGTAGACAGCATATAGTTTATCATGTTATTTTATCCAATCTCACAATCTCTGCTTTTTTCCTGGATTGTTATTATTGTTATCATTGCCATAGTTGATTTACATCTGCCGTTTTATTCCTTTCCTTTTTATATAACTTATGGGGTGTTTTGTTCCTCTATTTCTCCTTTATTACCTTTTTTTTGCATTAAGTGAATATTTTATAATGTAGCATTTGAAGTTTTTAAATGTTTTTTAAGATATATTTTTGAGGGGTTTTTTTGGTGGTTGCTCTAGGGTTTACCAAATATTTCTTAATTTATCAGATGTATACTACCTTATACCTTCAGATGTATACTACCTTATTCCATATATATATATTCTATATAATATATAGAAACATTACTCCTATAGAGCTCCGTTCCCTTTTCTCCCTTTTAATATTACTATTATACCTATTATGTCCATTAATATTACAAATCCAACAATACATTGTTATAATTATTGCTTTGCCATCTGTAGTCATTTCCCTAGCCCAATATAGCTTGACTCACAGTCACTTTTTTTTTTTTTTTTTTTTTTTTTTTGGTACGCGGGCCTCTCACTGCTGTGGCCTCTCCTGTTGCGGAGCATAGGCTTCGGACGCGCAGGCTCAGTGGCCATGGCTCACGGGCCCAGCCGCTCCACGGCATGTGGGACCTTCCTGGACCGGGGCACGAACCCGTGCCCTCTGCATCGGCAGGCCGACTCTCAACCACTGCGCCACCAGGGAAGCCCCCAGTCACTTCTTTTGCACTGCCTTTGGCAAGTATATTACATTTTATGTTATAGGCCCAACAGTACACCATATACATATTATTTTATACATTAAAAAAAATCAGTTCAAAGAAGAGAAAAATATACATTTATGCAGTCTTTTATAATTACATAAACACCTTTACTGGTGCTGTTTTTTTTGTGTGTGTCTATGTGTTGTTTGAATTGCCATCTGCAGTCGCTTTCAGCTTGAAGAACTTCCTTCAGTATTTCTTGTAAGGCAGGTCTGCAACAAATTCAGTCACTGCTTGTTTGTTTACCTTGTAATGTCTTTATCTCCTTTCCTTTTTTGAAAGATTTGCTGAATATAGGATTCTTGGTTTACAGTTTTTCTTTATCACTTTGAATATGTTATCCCAATGCATTTTCTTTTTTTACCATTTTCGTTCTTTATTTTATTGAGGTATAGTTGATGTACAGTATTATATAAGTTCCAGGTGTACAACACAGTGATTCACAATTTTTACAGATTATATTCTATTTATAGTTATCATAAAATTTTGGCTATATTCCCTGTGTTGTATAATATATCCTTGTAGCTTATTTTATACATAGTAGTCTGTACCTCTTAATCCCCTACTCCTATCTTGCCCCTCCCCTGCATATTTCTTTTAAGTTGACTGTTAATCTTTTTAAAAATTAATTAATTAGTTAATTAATTTTATTATTTTTTGGCTGCTTTGGGTCTTCGTTGCTGTGCGTGGGCTTTCTCTAGTTGCGGCAAGTGGGGGCTACTCTTTGTTGTGGTGCGTGGGCTTCTCATTGCATTGGCTTCTCTTGTGGCATGCGGGCCATGGAGCTCGTGGGCTTTAGTAGTTGTGGCTCGCAGGCTCTAGAGTGCAGGCTCAGTAGCTGTGGCACACAGGCTTAGTTACTCTGCGGCATGTGGGATCTTCCCGGACCAGGGATCGAGCCCATGTCCCCTGCATTGGCAGGCAGATTCTTAACCACTGCACCACCAGAGAAGTCCTTGACTGTTAATCTTATTGGTGTTCCATTTTAAGTGATGAGTCATTTTTTTCTTGTTACATTCAAGATTTTCTCTTTGACTTTAATCATTTCTTTGATTTTCAGAATTTTTACTATGATGTATCTATTTGTGAATCTCATCATCTGTATCCTACTAGAAGTTCATTGAGTTTCTTGGGATGTGTGGGTTATTGTTTTTCAATAAATTTAGGACGTTTTCTGATATTTTTTTGGACAATTTTTCTACTCTTCTCTCTCTTCTGGTATTCTCATTACGCCTATGTCGGTGCACTTGATGGTGTCCCACATTTCTCTGAGACTCTGTTCATTTTTCTTCATTCTTTTTCTATCTCATTTTCAGCTTGCAGTACTCTCTATTGAACTGTCTTCAAATTTGCTAATTCTTTCTTCTGCTAGTTGAAATCTGTTGAACCCCTCTAGTGAATTATTTATTTGTTATTGTACTTTTCAACTCCAGAATTTCCTTTTGGTTCTTTTTCCTATCTCTGTATTGATATTCTATATTTGATGTGACATTGCCATCGTATGGACCTTTACTTTTTTAACCATGCTTTCCTTTAGTTCTGTGAACATATTTGTAATGACTACTTTGAAGTCTTTTTCTGTTAAATCTGACAGCTACTTGCTATCACAGGCAGCTTCTGTTGCCTATTCCCCCCCCCCAACCCAGTGTATGAATCATACTTTGTTTCTTTGCATGTCTCATAATTTTTTTGTTGGAAACTAGATATTTTAGACAATATATTGTAGTAAGTCTGACTGTTGGTCCACTCCCCACCCCAGGGTTGGTTATTGTTAATTCTTCTTATTCTTCTTCTTTAGTGACTAGCTGGACTATGTTATCAGTGAAGTCTGTCCCCTCGCCCCCATGATGTTTTACCCTGGGAAGACAGTGACATTGGCAGGACTTTCTTTGCCTGACCACGTCCAGCTGTTAAACTCCACAAATTGCCAGCTGATAATATATTGTTTTCATCAAAGCCTTGGGAGCATAAATTGGTCTTCAAACTAATTCAATCATCACATTGCAGCTCCTTTGAAGAATAGTTTCTGAGGTTCATGCTTGATATTTGTTCTGACCCCAGGAAGGTTCCTACTTGGCTGATAGTCTGTATTTTCATTAAATCCACAAGTTTCTACCCAGTGCCTTTCACTACAACTTCCACTGTTCTTGAGGGTGTCCTTAGGTTTGAACTTCTCCATGCTCTCTTGTAAATAAAATCAGTTCCTTTGGGAAGTCATTAGGAGCTAGCTGTTTTATGGTCTGCTCCTCCCTTTGGGCAAAATCTCTGAGCCAGGGCTCTGGAACTGCGATTGGGGACAATGGCCAGCTTCTTTCTGAGTGACACTCCTGCTCTGGGAGTTGAACATTTGGAAGGGGGCATCAGCCTGAAGTGGAACCACCAACTCATAAGCCAGG
>NW_006794016.1:295995-298487 GCF_000442215.2 Lipotes vexillifer | reverse complement strand
GGAAAGAGCAAGATGATCAGGACCCCAGTCTTCTCAACACACTGCACCCAATGTAGAGCCTCAGTCTGGTAAGTGGGGGCTGAGTGGAAGAGGAGAACTGCCACTTCTCAACCACACTTGCCTGGGACTCAGCCTCAGCAACACATAGTTGGGGTCAGGATGAGAAATGTTGATATACTGCTTCTCCCAGGAAGAAAGGCCTCTGGAGGGAAGAGAAAGATACAGCAGTCTGGAAGTGGAGCGATGAGTGGGGTGGGGGATGGGTGGGAAGGGAGGAAGTGGTCTTGGTTCAAATACTACAGATTTCTGCTTTATAAAATTTTTATAATTTTCTTGATAGGTGTTTCTCTGTTTGCTGTTTGCAGTAGACATTCATTTCACATATTCTAAAAGTTTAAAATCTCACTAAGAAATTTAAATTATTACTCTTGAAAAATATACTGTGACTTGTTTATAGACTTTCACTTTTTTCCCTTGGCAACTACTGTGCCCAACTTCAAATATGTTCATCAGTAGTCTTTTTTTCTTCACAGTTAAAAAAAAACACGAGTGTTTCAGAATTGCTATTCCCATATCCCTTCAAAAAGCAAGCTTGCTAAGAATGGTTCAAGATATTACTGATGTTCTGAGTTCTCTTCAGGTTGAAACTATATAGGCAAAGAATTGCATTAAAAAAATACTGGCATGAGTTTTTTTCTTTTTTCCTTGAAAGTGTTTGTTAATTATTTGAAGTATAGTTGAGTTCATCTTTTTGGTTTGTTTTACGATTATTGTTCTCCTATCACTGTTGATTTTACTTTATCTTTTTACTATGTAGAACATTAACATGATTACAAAAGTCAACACTATAAAAAACTTCTTTTCACCCCTTGTAGCTAACCAATTTTATTTGCTTCTTGTTTACTTTTCTGTGTTTCTTCTAGAGATAAGCATATATATATATATATGTGTGTGTGTGTGTGTGTGTGTGTGTGTATAAATATACACACACATATACATATCTGGGACAAAGGATCAAAATCTTAATGGAAAAATGTGTAAAAGATATAAATGAATATATATTCATAAATTAGAAATATTAGCTATTAATTTGTAATATATGTTGTAAATATTTTTCCCAGTTTGTCTTTTTTGTTTTTTAACCATGTAAAGGTTTTTAATAAAAAAAATTTTATGAAGTCAAATTTACCAATTTTTAATTTTGCTGCATCTGATTTTAAGTCATAGTTAGAAAGTATTTCCCTTCACTAAGGCTAAAGAAAAATTTTGTAATATTTTCTTCTGATACTTGTATGGTATATTTTAAAATATTTAGACTCCTATATATCTAGTTTATTTTTGTGTATGGTGTGAGATATGGATCTTTTTTTCTCAATAGCTTTCCAGTTGTCCCAGAACCATTTATTAAAATGTCCATCTTTTCTCTAGAGACTTGAGATGCTATCTTTACCTTACACTAAATTTTCCTATTTATCTGGCTCTATTTTAGGACATTTTATTCACTTCACAGGTCTGTTTGCCTATTCCTACACCACTACCCCACTGTTTTACTTAAGGATGCTTTATTGTATACTTTAATATCTTGTCAGTCTACTCTTCCCTCATAGTTTTTCCTTTTTTAGTGTTTTCCTGGCTATTCTTTCTTGTTTGCTTTTTCATATGAACTTAGTATCAATATGTCTAGGTCCCTAAAAAAGCTTGTTGGAACTTTGACTGGAATTGCAATATACTTATAAGTTACTTTATGGAGAACTAACATGTTTATGGTGTTGAGTCATCCTAAACAAGAACAAGGGAGGCCTTTCTGTATGTTGAAGTTTTCACTTGTGTCTTTCAGGAGTGTTTAAGCTTTTTCTAGTACAGGTTTGAACATTTCTTGTTGTTTATTCCTAAATATTTCATCTTCCTCGCTGCTATTGTAAATGGTCGTTTTCTCTACCATCATGTCCTCTAACTGGTTATTGTGTATATATATGAAGGCTACTGATTTCTGTTAGATTTATATCCTGTAACTTTACTGAATTCTGGGATTTTCTGGAGGTATTTTTAGTATTCACTCTCTAGGGTGTGCCAATTCTGTCAGGGTTGGCAATCTTCTGCAAAGAGGTAAGAAGTAAATATTTAAAACTTGATGGGCCAAGAGGAAAAATTGAGAATATCATGTAGGTATCTATACAAAAAGAGAATTTAAAAATTTCCACAAATTGATGAAATTCAAAATATAATAATAATGTTTTTGTAATACAGATCTATTCATGTGAAGATTACAGTTATTTTGGGGGGACAACATTTTACTTAACTATGGTTCAAAGTTAGTGTTCCCTACCATTAAAATCAATCCAAATGTTCATCTGTTAATGCTGATCTGTAATGAGATTCTATATATTTCATTTTTTAAATATACCTTTTAAAACAGATAGGTACTGTTAAACACTGACATCATGGAATAATTACATATATATATATATATATATATATATATATATATAGAG
>NW_006794016.1:258700-293670 GCF_000442215.2 Lipotes vexillifer | reverse complement strand
CTGGCCTAGCTCCAGGTGCAGGCGCACGGCGGCGCCCAGGGCGGCGGCAGCGGCCTGCAGCGGCTCCCCGTAGGCGGCGGGGCAGGCCAAGCGCTGGCGCGCGTCGCGTTCCTGCCGCAGGAAGAGGCGCGCGGCCTCGGTCAGCGCCAGCGCCTCCCCGGGCCCGTGGAAGAGCGCCTGCTGGCAGCGGGCCACGGCCAGCTGGCACCAGGCCGCGTACGGCAGGCACTCCTGTGCGCGCAGCTCGCGCCCCAGCTGGCCGAACTGCTCGCCGGCCTCCGCCACATTCGGCTTCCGCAGGAACCGCTTCTTCAGCTTGTTGCACACCTGGCGGTAGCGCGCCAGGAAGTCCCCGGCTTCAGGCCCAGGGCCCGCACCGCCGCCCAGGCCGGTCGCGGAAGCCGCCATGTTCGCCGCTTAGGCACTTCCGGGCGCGCTGACGCAAGTGGGCGCACGTGCTGGGCGACGGCGGCAGGCTGAGACGTGCCCTATCCGGACCACCACGCGACCGCGCCGGCTCGGCCGCCGGGAGGTCTCGTCGCCCTGGTGATATGCAAAATAGCAAGCAAGGAGGCCCGGCCGGGACTGGCTGCGGGTGGCGTATGCAAATCAGGGGCCTTGGGGCGGGGCCTGGCCCGCCGTCCGGGGTTCTGTGAGCGGACCAACAGTGCTGGGGCGGGGCCTGACTGGGCGCCCCCTGTTGCTAGGTGACAGCTTTAAAAAAAAATCATTTATTTAATTTATTTATTTTTGGCAGTGTTGGGTCTTTGTTGCTGTGTAGGGGCTTTCTCTAGTTTCGGCGAGCGGGGGCTACTCTTCCTTGCGGTGCGCGGGCTTCTCATTGCGGTGGCTTCTCTTGTGGAGCATGGCTTCTAGGCGCGCGGGCTTCAGTAGTTGTGGCTCTTGGGCTCTAGAGCGCTGGCTCAGTAGTTGTGGCGCACGGCCTACCTTGCTCCGCGGCATTTGGGATCTTCCCAGACCAGGGCTCCAACCGGTAGGTGACAGCTTGTTTACGCAGGTTGCCAAGCAGGACATCTCTTGGCATCTCTAGGGAAACACAACCAAAAACTCTTGACCCTGCGTGACCCTAATTCCGACTTTGCCTATGTGTTGATTGTGTCCCGCCCACCCCAATCCCGATCACGCTTCAATCTTCCCGTCAAAGCCCCTGCCCCATGGGAGTCCATGCCAAGCACTCTGTCCACCTACCCCTGTCTCCCCAACCCAGGGCGGTCGGTCGCCTTGGCACCTTCACTCTATCACGACGCTGCCCTCACGCGCCATTTTTTTTTCCTTTGCGGTATGTGGGCCTCTCACTGTTGTGGGCTCTCCCGTTGCGGAGCACAGGCTCCGGACGCGCAGGCTCAGCGGCCGTGGCTCACGGGCCCAGCCACTCCGCGGCATGTGGGATCTTCCCGGACCGGGTCACGAACCCGTGTGCCCTGCATCGGCAGGCGGACTCTCAACCACTGCACCACCAGGGAAGCCCAAAACACACCATTTTGACTATCTTTAAATGTACAGTTCAGAGCTATTAAGTATACTCACATTGTTGTGCAAATTTTGGGGGGGTTGAACTGATATTTAATTAATTTATTTTCAATCTTTCATTTTTACTGATAACAGTGATTAGTGCTATAACATTTCCTCTGATCACTGCTTTAAATGCATCCCATAGATTCTGATATGTTTATATCATCATCTGTTTTAGAAATGCTGTAATTTTAGTTTGCATTTTTTCTTTCAACCAAGAGTTGTTTAACTAAAGGTCTTAAAAATAATCCCCAGGGACTTCCCTGGTGGTGCAGTGGTTAAGAATCCACCTGCCAATGCAGGGGACACAGGTTCGAGCCCTAGTCTGGGAAGATCCCACATGCCACGGAGCAACTAAACCCGTGCACCACAACTACTGAGTCTGCGCTCTAGAGCCTGCAAGCCACAACTACTGAGCCTGTGTGCCACACCTACTGAAGCCCGCATGCCTAGAGCCCATGCTCTGCAACAAGAGAAGCCACCGCAATGAGAAGCATGTGCACCGCAACTAGAGAAAGTCTGTGCACAGCTATGAAGACCCAACGGAACCAAAAATAAATAAATTAATAAATAAATAATTTTTAAAAAAAGGTCCACATCAAAATAAATAAATAAATAAAATTCCCAGGCAGAAGTCCCTTTTAAAAATGTTTTAATACTTTCTAGTTTTATTTTATTGTGATCAGACAGTGTTGTTTGCAATATTTGTACTTTATGAAATTATTGACCTTTTCTTTGTGACCTAACATATAATCAATTTCTGTGATGTGGACACCTGAGAAGATGTATTCTTTAATACAAGTGTGTAATGCATAAGATCCACATTTTTATGTTGTCTAGGTCCTCTACATTATTACTTAATTTTTGCCTACTTGAGCTGTCTTAGAGTGGTATGTTCAAGTCTCCTATCTTTAGTGTGTTTTTATCTCTGATTCTATACATCCTCTATATTTTTTGCTTCATAAAACTAGTTACTGTGTTATATGATTCATATTGAATTGCAGATTTTAGTGTCAAAAAGCACCCTTCTTTGTCACATTCAGTGTTTGGCTTGAATTCTGCTTTGTCTGATATAAGAAACACTACCCCCTCGCCCCCCGCCGATTTCTTATTGTTTCCATTTGCCTTGTAAGTCTTAATCCCTTCTTTTATTTTTGGCTTTTTTCAATCATTTTGCTCTCTGTGGTCTGTTGCCTACAGCATATGATTGGTTCTTGCTTTGTGAGTCAAATTGAAAAGTTTCTTCTTTTAATGGATAAATTAAGCCCATTCACATTTATTGATCTAACTGACATGCTTGCCTCAATTTAGTCATATCTTACAATTATGTATACAATGTTATATTTTATGTTTCCTTCTCTACAAGATGTGCTTTCTATGCTTATTTTTTTAAATTTACTTATTTATTTTAGCATTCCAAGAGGTTTGTATTTTTTTCTACAAGTACCTTTGTACTTATACCTTTTTGAAACTTTTTCTTTTGAAGTGACTACAGAATCAAAAGAAGTTTCAAAAACAGTACAGTATTTTACCCATCACATAACTTCCCCAAACAGTAATGTTTGCATAATGTTAGTACCTATACCTTTTAAAAATTGCTTACGGGCACATTGACACAGAATTATCTAAGTCCTGGTTTGTTTAAAACTTTTTCTTTTTCCGTAACCTTGATATTTAAAGGCCAGTTTCACTGGATATAAACTTCTCGGCTCAAGTTTCTTGAAAATGCTACTTCATTGTTGCCTTCCTTGCTTTGTATGTTGTTTCGGGAAGCCTGGCACCAGGTTAATTAATTTACCTTCACAGGTTATTTGATCTTTTTGCTTAGAGGTCTTGAGGATATATTTTCTTTATCTTTCATGTCTAATAGTTTTACTAGGATATGCTTTGGATTGATCAGTTTGGTTAATTTTCCTAGGAACCCAGTGAGACCTTTCAATGTGTGGACTGAGGTCTTTAATTTTGGAAAATTTTCTTGGATTACAGGTTTAAATCTTTTAAATATTAATTCTGTTCCATTGTTTTGTTTTCTTTCCCAGTGATTCCAATTTTACAACTGCTATTCCTTTTTTGCTTGTCTTTCTGATCCTTTTTACTTCGTTCTAAATGTCAGTTTCATTCTCTCAGTTATTTTTCTGCCTTTTTCCATGCATGTTATTAAATTTTCTTGAGTCCATTTTTGCTTGGGAACCTTTTAATTTATCCTCAGTCCTGAGATAATTTTATTTTTTTCTTCCATTTATTTTCATAGTTTGAGTAATTTTCTCCATTTTTTAAATCAATTTTTTGAAAGTCTGAATCAAGTCCTTGCTGGGATTTGGTTTTTTTTTTTTTAACTTAGAGTTATATTGAGGTTTGGGTATTTTTCTGTCTTCAAGTTATGTTTACCATGTGGTTTTAGTGCCTTTTAAAATGTGTTCTTGTTATTCTGTATTGTTTTTGGAGGAAATATTGGGAGACACAGACCAAGGCAGCCACCATTGCCTTCAGCAACTGGAAGTCTTATTGAATAGTCTTTATGAAGTTTCCTAACTTATGAAAACCAAATCTACCATCCCCTACTCTGCTGAATTCACAAGGTATTTTGTTCCTTTTACCTTAAGGCCCTTTTCCAGCTGTGTTGATCACAAAGCAGATCTTGGAGGTGATCTTAGGTTTGTAACTTGTATAAAAGAAAGCCTATCCCCAGACACTTGGCTGCTATACACTTACCTATATCTTTATTATAAATGGCAGCCTTGTTTTAAAATTGTGCCCCCTCCACCAGAACTCATATGTTTAAACACTAACCCCCCAATGTGACTGTATCTGGAGATGGGGCCTTTGGGAGATAATTAGGGTTAGATGAGGTCATGAAGGTGGAGACAACAGAGAGCTTTTGCTTCCTCTCTCTCTCCACCATGTGAGGATACAGTGATAAGGCAGCTGTCTGCAAACCAGGGTGAGAGTTCTTGCCAGAATCTGACCATGTTGGCACTCTGATCTCAGACTTCTGCCTCCAGAATTATGAAAAATAAATGTCTGTTATTTAAGCCAGCCAGTTTATGGTATTTTGTTATGGCAGCCTGAGCAGACTAAGACAAATTTTGGTACTGAGAAGTGGGGTGCTGCCCTAACAAATAGCTAAGCAGGTGGAAGCAGCTTTGTAAGTGGGCAATGTATAGAGGCTGGAAGAGTTTTGAGGTGCATGCTAGAAATATTGACATTATAGGTGATTCTGGTGAGGGCTCAGAAAGAAGAGAGAAGAGCAGTAGAGAAATATTCTGTCATCTTGGAGAATACACATATCATCGTGACCAGAATGTCACTAGAAATGTGAATGCTGACAGTGCTTCTGGTGAGCTCTCACACAGAAATGAGGAACCTGTTATGGGACACTGGAGGAAAGGCCATCCTTGTCATAAAGTGGCAAAAAACACAGCTGAATTGTGTTCTAGTGTTTCACCACTGATCAGAAATGCCACCTTATCAGATAGTAAGTTTTCATACATCTCTCTCTGTTTAGAATCTCTATTCCACTACTATCTATGTTTGCACCAACATGTAATGCTTTCACAATTAGAAAAAAAATTCCTTTTTATTTTTTAAAATTTGACACTAATGAGCAAAAATTCCCTTTCTCATATTGGGTAATTTACATCAGTAGGGGAACAGGTTGCTGATGCTACGTTCATCCAGGACCATGCTTTGGAGTCATGTGTCTGCCCAAGTGGGAAAAAAGTTTAACTTCTCATAAAAACACGTCTCTAAGAATTTTCACAGAGGTTGTGCTATGAAAAGGCTATATGACCAAGTGGAACTTGTTTGAGGTCAGGCTGGGGGAACACATAAAGATGTACTTCTGTTATGTAGCCTTGTGCTTACTCTTTTCATAACACATACGTACTGTAATTGCACGTCTAATTGCCTGTCTCCATTATTGAAGTGCGTGTTTCATGAGAATAGGGACTGTTCCTTTGGCATGAGGTTGTTGTGAAGATTAAATAACTAAATAATAATAACATAGTAAGTACTCAATAAGTAGTTACTGAATTGAATTGTATTAATGTCATCTAAGAAGATAATAATCCTTTGGTCTAGGAGGGTAATTCTGAGCTGTATCAGTACCTACGAAGTTGGATAAGACTTACTTGCAGCTTTGCAGTGACATGAATACACTTTTAAGTATGGTGTAATCTGTAAAAGACTGCTTCTATTAATGAGTTTAAGGGCATGGTACTGAGAAACTTTGTTCTTTCTTTGTTTCTTTCTTTTGCCACACTGGGGGCCATGTGGGATCTTAGTTCCCCAAGCAGGGGTGAACCTGTGCCCCCTGCAGTGGAAGCAGAGAGTCTTAACCACTGAACTGCCAGGGAAGTCCCGAGAAACTTTGTTCTTTAAAATCATAGATCTTAAAAAACTTGACTTTTTGAAATCCTATCAGTGAGAATAAAAGGATCTGAGATGTTCAGAGAAGTCACAACCTTGCCATCTAGTCCAGGTACAATTGTCTCAGATCAGCGTCTTCCATCAAAGAGGGGACACAACATTATGTATTTATCTTAACTCTGGCTCCAAGGACAGTGCATTGAGCCCTTTCTATACCCAGGCCTGTTAACTCTTTTTGTTTTTTAATTTTATTGAAGTATAGTTGATTTACAATGCTGTGCTAATTTCTGCTGTACAGCATAGTGACTCAGTTATACATACATGTATATACATATTCTTTTGCATTATGGTTTATCAAAGGATATTGAATATACTTCCCTGAGCTATATACAGTAGGACCTTGTTGTATATCCATCCATCCGATATATAATAGTTTGCCTCTGCTAATCTCACACTCCCAGTAATTCCCTCCCAACCCCCGCTTTGGCAACCACAAGTCTGTTGTCTATGTCTGTGAGTCTGTTTCGTAGATATGTTGATTTATGTCATATTTTAGATTCCACATATAAGTGATATCATATGATATTTGTCTTTCTCTTTCTGACTTACTTCACTTAGTATGACAATCTCTAGGTCCATCCACATTGCTGCAAGTGACATTAGTTCATTCTTTTTTATGGCTGAGTAATATTCCACTATATCTATCTATCTATATCTATATCTATATACACACACACACCACATCTTCTTTATCCATTCATCTGTTGATGGACATTTAGGTTGTTTCCATGTCTTGGCTATTGTGAATAGTGTTGCTATGAAAATAGGGATGCATGTATCTTTTCAAATTAAAGTTCTGTCTGGGTATATGCCCAGGAATGGGATTGCTGGATCATATGGCAACTGTGTTTTTAGTTTTTTTGAGGAACCTCCATACTGTTTTCCATAGTAGCTGTACCAACTTATATTCCCACCAACAGTGTAGGAGAGTTCCCTTTCCTCCACACCCTCTCCAGCATTTATTATTTGTAGACTTTTTAATGATGGCCATTCTGACCAGTGTGAGGTTCCTCCACACCCTCTCCAGCATTTATTATTTGTAGACTTTTTAATGATGGCCATTCTGACCAGTGTGAGCTGGTACCTCATTGTAGTTTTGATTTGCATTTCTCTAATAATTAGCGATGATGAGCATTTTTTCATGTGTCTGTTCCAGGCCTGTTAACTCTTTACTCATTCCCTTACTTTTCTTTGAACCTATGAAAACACTGCTTTATTTAAATGTTATCTAGGGACTTCCCTGGTGGTCCAGTGGTTAAGACTCTGAGCTTCCACTGCAGGGGGCATGGGTTTCATCCCTGGTTGGGCAACTAAAACCCACATGCCCCGCAGCATGGCCAAAAAATAAATAAATAAATTTTATGTAAATCCCACCAAGACCTCTAAAAACACCTATCTCTCTTTTTTGAGGCTGAACTTTGTTTCTCTTTTGAAGGAGCAAAAATAAAGTTCAGTTTTTGTTTTCAGATTTGAGTGATTTGATTGTATTTTAACATGTATATTTGAGTACATACAGTAATGGAACATTTTAAATTCTGTAGAAAGATTTGTGATTATCCTTTAAGAACGGTTTACTTTACCCTTTAATGGACAGCAACAAGAACTTTTGGTCAGTCAAATTTCTTAGTAAAATTCTTTTAATGATTTAGATGTAAATATTTCTAAGGAACAGTTTGAGACTGATTGTATGTCATTTGTAACTTCAGCCATCTGTTGAGCTTGCACACATGATGCCTTCTAGCAAAAGATATTGATACTTTCCATATCATTTAAGATTGCAGTGCCTGTGCCATGGGAATTAAAGGGTGAAATGAAAATATGAAGACCTTTAAAATACACAGTGAGCAGATAGTTTGGATTAACTAGATACAGAAAATATAGCATTCTTTTTCATAAGAAAGTTGGATAGAGGAAACCATATTTTCCATATTCTTATTTCCAAAAGATTTTCTAATATGATAACAAGTGAAAAGAGAGGTTTTTCTACTGAAAGAGCTGTCCTAACTCTTTTGCTTAGCCACACTTGCATAGGTATTTTCAATTTCTTTGTCTTTAGGACACGTGTGGGTAAATTCTTCACGGGCATAAGCATTGCGGAGATAGCGCCAGACTCCTGAGAATTCTCCTGGAATGTCGAAATCACGGTATTTCTTTGCAGCAACCTAGGGTTTTGGAAAAAAAGAGGAAAAAGCAATTGGTAGTGAGGGGCATCAGTAAAATGCCTAGCGTGTAAAAACATATGTCAAAAATTAGGATCATTGAGGATGTGTTACCTATACAAAAAGTACTACAAAATAAACTTAAAGAATCTTGGATTTACTACTTTAATGTTTTGTCTACAAATGTAGACAAAACTCCATGCTTGTAATCATTTTTATATTTATGGTGTATTTAATTATGAATGTTTAGAAGAAGGAAACACAGAAAAAGAGCACAGATCTTTTCACTGTTTAGGGTCCGACAGTGTCTTACTTCTTTATGTATTCTTTGTGTCTGGCATGGGACCTGAGATAAAATAAGGTCTGTTCAATAAAAATTTGTTAAATTAACTACTAGATAATAATAATGTTAATAGCTCACTTTATTATCACTTGTTATGATCCAGACACTTTTCTAATACTTCATGTCTTAATTTAATTTTCTCAACAGTTCTGTGAAATGGGTACTATTACCCTTGTTTTACAGAAAAGACAGTGGAAAACACCTTCTGATTTAGGAAGAAAGAAACAAGAAGTTTTTATGCTTCCCAGAGAAGATCATTATGGATTTTTCCTCTGAGGAGAAAAAGGAGACATACCCTATGCATAATGATGATGACAAATCCCTCATATAAAAACTCACACTGAATGGTCACTGTGCTTCCTGTTGGCAACTCCCAAACTCCTCTCAATCATTCAGCCTGCCCTATGAAGACTTACTTTAATAATGTTCAGTTTGGGTAACAAACTGCAGTCAGCCAGTGTCAACTGATCCCCATCCAAGAACAATCTTCTGGAAACTGTGAGTTCCTCAGCACTTTCTGGATCAATTTCATCTAGAAGTGGGGTGTTCAAGTAGTCATCCAGACGCTTAAATTCTTTGAGCAGAGATTTTTCAAAATCTGAGGCAATGAAGTCAAAGGGTTACTTATAAATGTTCAGTCTTCATGACTAAATACATTCCCAATATGCTTTTCACACATTTAGACATCTCTATATACTTGACTAGAATGCTCAACTACCCACTGATAAGACAGAATCAGATGTTTAATCAAATGATGAGTAGACATATTTTTGGACTCTTCTTGAGGAGGTAAATTGGGGGGAGAGTCAAAGAAAAAGAAAGGTAATATATATTATCACTCAAGAAGAGTCAGAAAGTGGAATCAGAGACTAATAGCTCTCATGATTCAGAGAATAGTAAACCTATTTGAGAGTGTTTGTGAGAAATGGTAGGTGCTATGGTTTAAGAAACCTTAAAGGTACACAAGACTGGGAAAGTTGCGGGGGGGTTAAGAAATACAGTCCAGCAGTTAGTTCACCCCTGGCATGTCAATGTTCTAATAGAGCTAAGTTGGTGATTCCTATATTGAATATTAGATTCTAAATCCAATAAAACTTCATGCAAGGAATTTCAGAAGAGAGAACAGAGAGTGAGATGAAGAGTATTCCCCAGTATATACTATATATTCAGGAAAGTCCTATTTTAGTTGAGTCAGAATATGAGAGTGAGCATGTGAGTGAGAAAAATGAAAAGACTTAAAGAAAGGTATCTTACTCTTATTTGCCTCCTTTTGTGCGTTCTTAATGTATGCAGAAAACTTGGCAAAGAGGTTACAGCCCACATCAAAAGACTCCTTGTTCTTGGGACTCAGGTGAGGATACCTTAAAAAGAAACATCACTGCACATAACATTCACCCATAACAAGACATAGACCTGGTGTCTTTGTTGCACTCTACTGAGAGAAGTTTTGGAAAATTGTGCTGGAAACTGAAGGTGCTGAGAAACCTTTTATTGGAAATATGTTTTTTTCCCACTCTGAGAATACTTTAGCTTCTAAAGTTCACAGGGAAACCAGCTGTTTGGAATTCAAAGCTCATTTATCTATAGAAACAATGTTTCAAATGGCTGTTGGGTCCCCATACTTGCTCCTAAAAGCCTGTTTGGCAGAAGATATGGTGGTAATACATTTTCAAAGATAAGTAGTAGGAAAAAACATGGCTTCAAATAACAAAATACATAAAAGAATAAAGAGGATGGAGAGGATGGGGGAAAAGTAGGCAAGATGTCCTCCTCTTAGTAATACAAAGTTAATTTAGCATAATAAATTAAAGTAATGTAATAATGCAATTTACCACATTAACAAATTAAATAAGGAAAACCGTATGATCATGAATAGATGCCCCAAAAGTGTTCAGTGAAAATCAATTCCTATTCATAAAACCCCACACTGGCAACTAGAAATGGTTGAGCCAAACACTTAGCCATCTTCTTCGATCCCTCTTTCTCTCCATGCCCACATTTGATCCATTAGCAACTCCAGCCAGACTACCTTTCAAAATGTATCCAGAATCTGTCCACTACTCACCACCTCCACTGCTCCCTACCTGGTCCAAAGCCTATATTACTGCAACACTTTTTGATTATCCCCCCTCTCCCATGCTTATCCCTCACACTCCCAGGATATTCTCCACCTGCTGCCAGAGCAGTCATGTTAAAACTTAAGTCATATCATGTCTCTTTCCTACTCATTACCTTGCAATGCCCCCATATCATTCAGACTCAGAGCCCAAGTCTTCACAGTGGTCTACAAGGGCCAGTGTGATCTGACCCAAGCTTACCTTCTGCTCTCATCTCTTCCTACTCTCTTCCTTACTTCACTTCACACTGACCTCCTTGTTCTTCTTCAAATAGGCCTGACAAGCTCCCACCCCAGGTCCTTTTCACTTGGTCTGCCCCTAAATAAAGTGCTTTCCCTCATTTATGCACATGGCCCTCTCCCCCTCTTCTTTCAGGTATTTTAATCTGATATATCCTCCTAAGTGAGGCCTTTCTCTGGCCACCTTATCGGACATTGCAACCTCTCCCCTGGCCCTAACACTCACTACTTCCCTCCCTTGCTTTACGTTTTCTTAGTATTTATCATCATCTAAAATAGTTTATATTTTGCTTTTTATCTTGCTTATTTGCTGTCTTCCTTAACTAAAATGTAAGCTCTGCTAGGGCAGAGAGCTTTTGCCCATTTTATTCACTGATGTGTCCCAAGTGCCTAGAATAGTACCTGACACTTAGTAAGTATTCGGTAAGTATTTGTTAAATGAATTTATTAATTTCTTTAACTTGGTCAAAAGTATCCATCAAAAATTTTCAGCAAGCATCATTTTAAATGGTGAAATGTTAGCACTATTTCCTTTAAAATCAGTAAAGGATGAAGGTAATCTTGATCACTACTGCACTTCAACATTGTGCTGAATGTACTGATCAGTAAGACAAGAAAAAAAATCATTCTAAATGGTGACTCTACATTTTTACATTAAGTTTAGGAACAAGACAGAAATGCCTACAATTACTATTATAGTTGACATTTTTTTGAGGATTTAGCAAGTGGAGGAAGACAACAACATAAAGCAATCAGTATAATTATTGTAAGAGAAGTAACAATATAATTGTATACTTAGAAAAACCAAGAAAGTATAGAAAAACAATTACTAGAATTAATGAGCTATTTTGGTAAGATGGCTAAATACAAATCAAACATTAAAGAAATAGCTTTTCTATGTTAGCAATAACCAGAACGAAATGGATATTAGTAGCATATTCCACTTACAATAGTGACAAAAGTATAAAATATTTAGAAATAATTTAATATAAAAGGTATAGAATCAATATAAAAACAAAACACTACAAAATCTCATCAAAGAACATAAAACAGACATTTAGGTTCATAACCTAAGTGTCCATCAGTGGATGAATAGATAAAGAAGATGTGGTTTTACACACACACACACACACACACAAAATGGAATATTAGCCATGAGAAAGAAGGAAATCCTGCCATTTGTGCCAACATGAACGGATCTTGAGAGCATTATAGTAAGTGAAGTCAGACAGAGAAAGACAAATACTGTATGAATCACTTAATGTACACTCTAAAAAAGCCAAACTCATAAATATAGAGAGTAGAATGCTGGGGGCTGGAGGAATTGGGGAGATGTTATTTAAAAGTAAAAACTTTCAACTAGTAAATAAATCCAGGAAGTCGAATCCGCTGCATAGTGATTATAGTCAACAATACTGTATTATAAACTTCAAAGTTGCTAATAGACTAGATCTTAACCATTATCACGACTAAAAATAAATGATAGTTATGTGATGGAATAGAGGTGTTAGCTGATGCTATGGTGGTAATCATTTTGCACTATATAAATGTATCGAATGAATTTGTTGTATACCTTAAACTTACACAATGTTATATGGCAATTATACCTCAATTTTTTTTTATAAATTTATTTATTTATTTTTGGCTGTGTTGGGTCTTCGTTTCTGCGCGAGGGCTTTCTCTAGCTGTGGCGAGCGGGGGCCACTCTTCATCGCGGTGCGCGGGTCTTTCACTGTCGCCGCCTCTCTTGTTGCAGAGCACAGGCTCCAGACGCGCAAGCTCAGTAATTGTGGCTCACAGGCCTAGCTGCTCCACGGCATGTGGGATCTTCCCAGACCAGGACTCGAACCCGTGACCCCTGCATTGGCAGGCAGATTCTCAACCACTGCACCACCAGGGAAGCCCCCTCAATTTTTTTTTTTTCGGTACGCAGGCCTCTCACTTTTGTGGCCTCTCCTGTTGCGGAGCACAGGCTCCGTACGCGTGGGCTCAGCAGCCATGGCTCACGGGCCCAGCCGCTCCGCGGCATGTGGGATCTTCCCGGACTGGGGCACGAACCCGTGTCCCCTGCATCAGCAGGCGGACTCTCGACCACTGCGCCACCAGGGAAGCCCTATACCTCAATTTTTTAAAAAAAACATAAGATGATACCCAAACACTCAAATCATGTCCTCTGATGGGAAGAAGTCACATCATAAAAATGAAATTTGTATAAATAGTAATACAAATTAAATGTAATTTCAATTAAAACCCAAGAGTATTTTTTAAATTGAGGTAAAATTCACATAACATGAAACTCACCATTTAAACCATTTTAAAGTGTACAATTCATTGAGATTTTTAGTACATTCACAGTGTTGTGCACCCATCACCCCTATCTAGTTCCAGAACATTTTTATCACTCAAAAAGGAAACTGTGTTCCCATTAATCCGTTACTCCCCATTCACTCCTAGAATCACTAATCTTTCTGTCTCTATGGACTTGTTTATACTGGACATTTCATGTAAATGGAATCATAAAATGCATGGCCTTTTGTGTTTGGCTTCTTTCACTTAGTATAATGCTTCAAGGCTCATCCTTATTCTAGTATGTATCAGCACTTCTTCATTCCTTTTTATGGATGAATAATATTTCATTGTATGGGTATATACCACATTTTGTTTATCTGATAATCAGTTGATGGACATTTGTGTTGTTTTCAGCTTTTATCTAGTGTGAATACTGTTGCTATGAACATTTGTGCACATGTTTCTGTTTGAATATGTATTAGAACTAAGAAATGAATACAGTAAAGTTGCAGGATACATGATTAATATACATAAATCTGTTGCTTTTCTATACTCTAAGAAAGAACTATTAGAAAGAGAAATTAAGGAAACAATCCCACTTACAAGTATGTCAAAAAGAATAAAATACCTCAGAAAAAATTAACCAAGGAGGTGAAACACCTATACTCTAAAAACTATAAACATTGATGAGGGAATTTGAAAAAGATACAAAGAAATGGAAAAACATCTTGTGTTCTTGGATTGGAAGAATTACAATTGTTAAAATGTCCACACTACCCAAGCAATCTACAGTTTTAATGCAATCCCTATCAAAATACCCTGACATTTTCCACAGAACTAAGAACAAATAATCCTAAAATTTATATGGAACCACAAAAGACCCCCAAATACCAAAACAATCTTGAGAAAGAAAAGAACAAAGCTGGAGGTAACACAGTGTCTGACATCAGACTATACTACAAAGCTACAGTAATCAAAACAGTGTGGTACTGGAACAAAAACAGACATAAATCAGTGGAATAGAATAGACAACCAAGAAATAAACCCACACACATATGGTCAAATAATTTACAACAAAGGAGACAAAAATATACAATAGAGAAAAGACAGTGTCTTCAATAAGTGGTCACAAAGAAAGAAAACTACAGGCCAATGTCACTGATGAACATAGATGCAAAAATCCTCAATAAAGTACTAGCAAACAGAATCCAACAGCACATTAAAAGGATCATACACCATGATCAAGTGGGGTTTATCCCAGGAATGCAAGGATTCTTCAATACACACAAATCAAGCAATGTGATACACCATATTAACAAATTGAAGAAGAAAAACCATATGATCACCTCAATAGATGCAGAGAAAGCTTTCGACAAAATTCAACACCCATTTATGATAAAAACCCTGCAGAAAGTAGACATAGACAAATTATCTCAACATGATAAAGGCCATATATGACAAACCCACAGCTAGCATCATCCTCAATGGTGAAAAACTGAAACCATTTCCACTAAGATCAGGAACAAGACAAGGGTGCCCACTCTCACCACTATTATTCAACATAGTTTTGGAAGTCTTAGCCACAGCAATCAGAGAAGAAAAAGAAATAAAAGGAATCCAAATCGGAAAAGAAGAAGTAAAGCTGTCACTGTTTGCAGATGACATAATACTATACGTAGAGAATCCTAAAGATGCCACCAGAAAACTACTAGAGCTAATCAGTGAATTTGGTAAAGTAGCAGTATACAAAATTAATGCACAGAAATCTCTGGCATTCCTATTCACTAATGATGAAAAATCTGAAAGTGAAATCAAGAAAACACTCCCATTTACCATTGCAACAAAAAGAATAAAATACCTAGGAAAAAACCTACCTAAGGAGACAAAAGACCTGTATGCAGAAAATTATAAGACACTGATGAAAGAAATTAAAGATGATACAAATAGATGCAGAGATATACCATGTTCTTGGATTGGAAGAATCAATATTATGAAAATGACTATACTACCCAAAGCAATCTACAGATTCAATGCAATCCCTATCAAATTACCAATGGCATTGTTTTTTACAGAATTAGAACAAATCATCTTAAAATTTGTATGGAGACACAAAAGACTCCAAATAGCCAAAGCAGTCTTGAGGGAAAAAAATGGAGCTGGAGGAATCAGACTCCCTGAGTTCAGACTATACTACAAAGCTACAGTAATCAAGGCAGTATGGTACTGGCACAAAAACAGAAACATAGATCAATGGAACAAGATAGAAAGCCCAGAGGTAAACCCACGCACTTATGGTCAACTAATCTATGACAAAGGATGCAAAGATATACAATGGAGAAAAGACAGTCTCTTCAATAAGTGGTGCTGGGAAACTGGACAGTTATATGTAAAAGAATGAAATTAGAACACTCCCTGACATTATACACAACAATAAACTCAAAATGGATTAGAGACCTGAATGTAAGACTGGACACTATAAAACTCTTAGAGGAAAACATAGGAAGAACACTCTTTGACATAAATCACAGCAAGATCTTTTTTGATTCACCTTCTAGAGTAATGGAAATAAGAACAAAAATAAACAAATGGGACCTAAGGAAACTTCAAAGCTTTTGCACAGCAAAGGAAACCATAAACAAGACGAAAAGACAACCCTCAGAATGGGAGAAAATATTTGTAAACAAATCAATGGACAAAGGATTAATCTCCAAAATATATAAACAGCTCATGCAGCTCAATATTAAAGAAACAAACAACCCAATCCAAAAATGGGCAGAAGACCTAAATAGACATTTCTCCAATGAAGACATACAGATGGCCAAGAAGCACATGAAAAGCTGCTCAACATCACTAATTATTAGAGAAATGCAAATCAAAACTACAATGAGGTATTGCCTCACACCAGTTAGAATGGGCATCATCAGAAAATGCACAAACAACAAATGCTGGAGAGGGTGTGGACAAAAGGGAACCCTCTTGCACTCTTGGTGGGAATGTAAATTGATACAGCCACTATGGAGAACAGTATGGAGGGTCCTTAAAAAGCTAAAAATAGAATTACCATATGATCCAGCAATCCAACTACTGGGTATCTACCCAGAGAAAACCATAATTCAAAAAGATACATGCACCCCAATTTTCATTGCAGCACTACTTACAATAGCCGGGTCATGGAAGCAACCTAAATGCCCATCGACAGACGAATGGATAAAGAAGTTGTGGTACATATATACAATGGAATATTACTCAGCCACAAAAAGGAACAAAACTGAGTCATTTGTTCAGACGTGGATGGATCTAGAGACTGTCATACAGAGTGAAGTAAGTCAGAAAGAGAAAAAGAAATATCATATATTAATGCATGTATGTGGAACCTAGAAAAATGGTACAGATGAACCAGTTTGCAGGGCAGAAGTTGAGACACAGATGTAGAGAACAAACATATGGACACCAAGGGGGGAAAACCGTGGTGGGGTGGGGATTGTGGTGTGCCGAATTGGGCGATTGGGATTGACATGGATACACTGATGTGTATAAAATTGATGGCTGATAAGAACCTGCAGTACAAAAAAAACAAAAAAACAAAACAACTAATACTAAACTTCCTTTGGGTTATTTGTATGGAAATATGTTAATATAAATGTTTTAGACATTTCATGAAATTTCTAAAAATCTTATATGTTCTGGTATAATGTTAAAATTCTAGTTATGACTTTATAATGTATATCTTAGAAATAATTAAATGTCCTTGTCAATTGAATTATTATGAACTTTCATCAAATCTTTTTTTTTTTTTTTTTGCGGTATGTGGGCCTCTCACTGTTGTGGACTCTCCCGTTGAGGAGCACAGGCTCCGGATGTGCAGGCTCAGCAGCCATGGCTCATGGGCCCAGCCGCTCCATGGCATGTGGGATCTTTCCAGACTGGTGCACGAACCCGTGTCCCCTGCATCAGTAGGCAGACTCTCAACCACTGCACCACCAGGGAAGTCCATCATCAAATCTTGAACTGTGGTCATTTTTAAGTCTTTTGTCATTTACAGACAGTTCTGGGTGTACTCTCTGTAAATGGAGAAATGTTCCTATAAAAGGGTTTCATTTTCAAGGCATTCATGGAAAAGACTCTGACAAGTACAGATTTCTGGTAACTGACTGTACTGCTGAACTGAATGAATAAGCATTTTCAGAACTCTAATGGAAAACTGATGAATTCATAAAAGTACTAACAAAAGATCAAGATGAAAAAAAATTAATTACATGGGACTGAGTGAACTGATGAGGATGATTATAATTTTTGTGACTTTCTGTTTGAATTAAAAAAAAATCCCACAAGGACTCAGAGGCAAAAAATATACCAATCAATTTTCACTGCAAAGTAAAGGAGTTGTTACAGTGGAGGATTACTGGACTGAATGTCAATATTATGACATAGTATGAGTGTGTTTTGTGTTTGGTAATTGCAATCATTGCTGTGGTCATCCATTTACAATGCTTGGTGTCAGTTTATTTATCTCTTGTAAAAATAAAATACTGTGTGTGTGTGTGTGTGTGTGTGTGTGTGTGTGTGTGTGTGAAAAAATGGGCATTGTGGTTTTGATTTGCATTTCTCTAATGACTCATGACATTAAGTATCTTTGCAAGTACTTATTAGCCACTTGTATATATTCTCTGGAGAATTGTCTACTCAAATCCTCTTTCCATTTTAAAATTAGGTTGTTTGCTTTCTGTTATTGAATTGTAAGAGTTCTTTTATATATTTTGGATACTAGTTACATACAAGGGAACCGCCATAAGGCTATCAGCTTATTTTTCTGCAGAAACTTTGCAGGCCAGAAGGGAGTGACATGATATATTTAAAGTTCTGAAAGGGAAAACCTACAACCTAGGATACTCTACCCAGCAAAGTTATCATTCAGAATTGAAGGAGAGGTAAAGAACTTCTCAGACAAGAAAAAACTAAAAAGGCTCATCAATACTAAACCAACCCTAAAAGAAGTGTTAAAGCATCTTCTCTAAGTGGAAAAAAAATATTCTTTTTCTCTTGCTGCCTTTAGAATTCTCTCTTTATCTTTAAATTTTGCCATTTTAACTATGATATGTGTTGGTGTGGGTCTCTTTGGGTTTATCTTATTTGGGAGTCTCTGTGCTTCCTGTACCTGGAAATCTTTTTCCTTCATCAGCTTTAGGAAATTTTCAGCCATGATTTCATCAAATACCTTTCTATCCCTTTCTCTCTTTTCTCCTTTGGGGATCCCTATAATGTGAATATTAGTACACTTGATGTTGTCTCAGAGGTCCCTTAAACGTTCCTCATTTAAAAAAAAATTTCTTTCTACTGCTCTGATTGGGTTATTTCCATTATTCTATCTTCCAGATCATCTAACTTTTCTATTTTCTATTTTCTTCTTTTGCTGTATGTGCTTTTGGTGTTATATCTAAGAATCCATTGCCGAATACAAGGTCTTGAAGAGTTACCTCTATATTTTCTTCTAAAAGTTTTGTAGTTTTAATCCACACATTAGGTCTGATATATTTTAAGTTGATTTTGGTATATGATGTGAGGTAAGGGTATAACTTTATTCTTTGGCATGCCAATGTGAATATCTAGCTGTCCCAGCACCACTTGTTGGAGAGACTATTCTTTCACCATTGAATGATTTTGGCACTCTTGAAAATCAATTGACCACAGATGTATGGGTTTATATTTGGACTTTCAATTCTATTCCAGTGGTATATTATTATGCAAGTACTGATTGTTTTGATTACTGTAGCTGTGTAGTAAGTTTTGAAATCAGGAAGCATGAGTCCTCCAATTTTTTTGTCTTTATCAAAGACTATTTTAGCTATTTGTGATCTCTTGCAATTCCATATGAATTTGAGGATTGGCTTTTTCATTTCTGTAAAAACACCATTGGAATTTTGGTTGGTATTGCATTGAATTAATAGATCACTTTGGGGAATATTTCTACATTAATATATTAGGTCTTCTAATCCATGAACATGGGATATTTGTATAGGTTGAATTGTGTCCCCCCAAAAAGGTATGTTGAAGTCATAAACTCCAATACTTCGTAATGTAACCTTATTTTGAAATAGGATTGTTACAGCTGTAATAGTTAAGATGAGGCCATATGGAGTAAGGTGGGCCCATTAATCCAATATGACTGGTGTCCTTAAAAAAGAACACTTTATGAAGAGACAGAGACACAGGGAAATGCTATGTGAAGATGGAGGGTTGGAGTTATGTATCTATAAGGTAATGATTGCTGGAAAACCATGAGAAGCTAGGACGTTATTTTAGCAATTGTTTGTAGTCTTCATGTACAAGTCTTTCTCTTCCTTGGTTAAGTTTATTTCTAAGTTTATTATCTTTGATGCTACTGAAAATGGAATTGTTTTCCTAATTTACTTTTTGGATGATTCATTGACAGTATATAGAAATAAAATTATTTATTGTATTTTGATCTGTATCTTGCAACTGTGCTGAATTTTTATTAGTTCAAATAGTATTTCAGTGGACTTTAAAGGATTTTCTACATAAAAGATCATATCTGCCAATATCATTTTACTTTTTCCTTTCCAATTTGGATGACTTTTATTTCTTTTTCTTGCATAATTGCTCTGGCTAGAACTTTCAGTACAATGTTGAATAGAAGTGGCAAAAATGGCATATTTGTTTTGTTTCTGATCTTAGGGAGAAAGTTTTCAATCCTTCACTTTTAAGTATGAAGTTATCCATGGGTTTTTCATAGATTCCCTTTATCAGGTTAAGGAAGCTCCCTTTTATTCCTACTTTGTTGAGTATTATCATAACATGGTGTTGGATTTTGTCAAATGCTTTTTCTGTGTCAACTGAGATGATCATGTGTGTTATTTTTCCTTTACTGGTGCTCTTTTATTTCTTATATGACTTTGAATTACTTTCTAATGGCCTCTCATTTCTTCCTGAAGGACTTCTGATAGCATTTCTTGCAGAGCAGGCCTACTAGCAACAAAATCCCTCAGTTTTCGTTCATGTGAAATGTCTTAAGTTCTCTTTCATTTTTGAAGGATATTTTTTGCCAGATGTTGAATTCTTGGTTGATTTTTTTTCTCTCAGCACTTTAAATATATCATCTCTCTGCCTTCTGGCCTCCATGATTTCTGATGAAACTAATCTGTTAATCTTATTGAGAATCCCCTCTACATGATGAGTCATTTATTTCTTGATGCTTTCAAGATTATGTCTTTGGCTTTGGCTTTAGATAATTTTATAATAATGTATCTTGGTGTTGATCTCTTTGAGTTTATTCCACTTGGAGTTTGTTGACCTTCTTGGATTTATAGGTTTGTGTCTTTCATTAAACTTGGGAAGTCTTCAGCCATTGTTTCCTCAAATATTCTTTCTGCCTCTTTCTCTGCCATCTCTTCCCTATCATGTGTATCTTTGTACATTTTATGGCAACCACCAGGTCTGTTAGGCTCTGTTAATTTTCTTCCTTTTCCTTAGACTGGATACTCTCAATTAACTTATGCTCAGTTTTGCAGAATCTTTCTTCTGTCTGTTCAAATCTGCTGTTGAATCCTCTAGTGAATTGTTCATTTTAGTTACTGTACTTTTCAACTCCAGAATGTCTATTTCCTTTTTATTATTTATATTTTTTATTGATATTCTCTCTTTATTGAGACATTGTTTTCTTGGTTTCCTTTAATTCTTTGTCCATGGTTTTCTTTAGCTATCTAAACATATTTAAGACAGTTGATTTAAAGTCTTTGTCTATTAAATCAGGGTCTGGGTTTCCTCAGGGACAATTTCTATTAATTTCTTTTTTTCTGTGAATGGGCCACACATTCTTGTTTTTTTTTTTTTTTTTAAGAAGATGTTGGGGGTAGGAGTTTATTAATTAATTAATTAATTTTTGCTGTGTTGGGTCTTCGTTTCTGTGCGAGGGCTATCTCTAGTTGTGGCAAGCGGGGGCCACTCTTCATCGTGGTACATGGGCCTCTCACTATCGCGGCCTCTCTTGTTGCAGAGCACAGGCTCCAGATGCACAGGCTCAGTAGTTGTGGCTCACGGGCCTAGTTGCTATGCGACATGTGGGATCCTCCCAGACCAGGGCTCGAACCCATGTCCCCTGAATTAGCAGGCAGATTCTCAACCACTGCACCCCCAGGGAAGCCCCTTGTTTTTTTTGACATACCTTATATATATATTTTGAAAACAGGACACTTTAATATTTATAATGTGGAAACTCTGGAAAACAGATTCTTCCCTTCCCTTCCAACAAATAGGGTTTGTTGTTGCTTTTTTTGGGTGTTGCTGTTTATTTGTTTAGTGAATTTTCTGAAGTATTTTTGTAAAGTCTGTTCTTTCTTGTGTGTGGCTACTGAAATCTTTTTCTCATTATCTTTGGTCAGTTATTGATTTGACAGAGATTTCCTTAAACTCCTGGAAGCAAAGCAAACAAAGATACAAACAAACAAACAACAAACCAAGGGATAAAAAGCTCTCCTGGTGTTTGTAAGCTGGCTCTGTGTTTGGGTACCCCTTCAATGCTTAGGTATGCAGTTTATAATTCTGCCTTAGCCTTCACTTTCTACTTGTGTGGTGCCTGAATTTAGCCAGAAGTAAAAGCTTAAAGTCTTCTCAGGTTGTTTTTTCTGCACATAGGTCGAGACTTGGGCATGTGCTTGGACTTCTAGATTCCCTAGAATACATTAATTTAAAGCCCTTATTCCACTATCTCCCAAGTGTCTCAGCCTCTTTATTTAAAAAAAAATAAATTTATTTATTTATTTTTGGCTGTGTAGGGTCTTCATTTCTGCATGCAGGCTTTCTCTAGTTGCAGCGAGCGGGGGCTACTCTTCATTGTGGTGCGTGGGGTTCTCATTGTAGTGGCTTCTCTTGTTGCAGAGCATGGGCTCTAGGTGCGTGGACTTCAGTAGTTGTGGCTCGCGAGCTCAGTAGTTTTGGCACATGGGCTCAGTAGTTGTGGCGCATGGGCTTAGTTGCTCCGTGGCATATGGGATCGTCCTGGACCAGGGCTCGAAACTGTGGCCCCTACATTGGCAGGCAGATTCTTAACCACTGCACCACCAGGGAAGTCCCATCTCAGCCTCTTTTTTTGCATACTTTTCAGTTTGTCTATTGCTTTCTCCAAGTTTTATTCCTTGCCCCATGTGGCAGTGGCTAATACATTTGCTTCTAAACGCCTTCCATGAGTGCCAATAGGGAAGCTGCCTCAGCCCTGAGGAAGCTCCAAAGTAGGTGAAAAAAAAGGCAAACCCTTGAGCCAATCCCTCGAGGTGCCACCAGGTCAAACCACACAACCACAGTTATTTGAGAATAAGGTCAATATCCTGTCCTCTGGTACAAGCAACCTGTTTCTGCAATGTGGACTGCTCTCTTTAAGGCTTCTAAAGAGCTGAGTAGTTGAAGATGGTAACAGGGTAACCTAAAATGCCACAAGGCTCTCTTACTGAAATTTTGCTTCTTTATTCTTCATTAAGAAACCCCAGGCTGCTTGTAAATTTTTGGTTAGTTTCCAGAGTTCTGGCAAAGTTGATTCTGACAGCTTTTGCTGGGCTATTAATTGTTATTATGGAGGGATGACATTTTGGAGTCCCCTACTCCACCATTTTCATTGATGTGGGTATCGAACAGGTTTTAAAATTTTAGATGAAACAAAGATTATATGGAAGAGCTCTTGTATTCAGCAATGTGGCAGACTAAATAACCACTCTGGAGGACCTTGTCAAAAGAAAGTTCATTTTAGCATTGTTTGTAACACCAAAACTTGGAAAATATCTTCCAGCTGTTTCTCCAACAATGGTAACAATTATGAACCGGGATTTTTATGTGTTATCCTATATTTCCTTTTAAAAATGGAAGATTTTATTCCAGGTATCCAATTCCTGCTCCATCACTGACTATTGCGTGTGTCAAGCAGAAGGTGGAAAGAACTGTCTTTTAATTTATTTGACTGTTCGACCATTAATATCTAAGAGAGATGTTGTGCATCACTCAAAGATCCTGGACTTTGAACTGGATGCAGTAACTATAGGGGACTTGGGAGTTATCTCTCTTGGGAGTAAGTGTGTTCCATGTATGGGAATAAGGATACACACATTTATTTGGATGGTCAGAGGGGCAGAATATGGAAGATAACACAGTTATGTACCACTTTCTCCCTCTCTCTCTCTCTCCCTCTCTCTCTGTCTCTCATTAACTGAATCTTATTTTGTTAGGGATGGCAATAAACATGGATGAAAACTATGTTTCCTAGCTTCCCTTTGTATTTAGGTATGACTATGTGAATTACTTCTGAATAATGAGATGTTAATGGAAATTGTTGAATGTGGCTTCTGTGAAAGCTCCTTAAAGTTGACTTGCATCTTTTGCCCTTTGCCCTACTCCTTCTTCCTGTGTGGGAGTTAGATCTGTTGCCTGGAATTCCAGCAGACATATTGTCACCGTGAATTAAACTTAAGACTGGAAAACTCACCTGAAGAATGGCAGAGAAGAAATATTAGATAGAGCCTGGGTCCCCAGTGAAATTATGGAGCTGTCATTCTACCCCTACAATGCATCATTCTTGGTGTCTTATTATGTAAGAAAAATAAAATCCATATTTATCTAAACCACTACTTTTTGGGCCTCTAGTTAGAGTTGAATGCAATCCCTAAATGATACATAAGCTAATAGAAAATCAGAAGAATTTGACAAGGTAATTCACAGAACAAAACCAAATGCTCAACCAACATGTGTAAAGATGTTCTAATTCACATATTATTCAGGGAAATGCAAACTAAAGTATCTGAGATATCACTACACCCGTCAGGTTGCCATGAATTTTAAAAGAGTGATAACGCATAGTACTACAGATATGTGGGAAAAGTGTATACTTATACACTGATGGATAAAGCAGTAAAAATTTTAAAAGATATATACCATTTGAATTTTACTCCTGGAAATCTATTCCACAGGAATAAAAACACCAGTGCACAAGGACGTTATTTATAGCACTGTTTGTAGTGGTGAAAAACTGGAAGGAAAGGGAATTTGTTATTGTGCTTATATGAACATAAAAAAGGGTATGGAAAGATAACACAACAGATTTTTTCACTAGTTAACCTTTGGGAGCAAGAAAAGTTTGGAGATATGGTTTGAGGGGAGGCAGTAGTAGAGGAGGATGGATGAGGAGAAAAGAACAAAATAAGACTCAATACTTGGAGCCGGTGCTTAAAATATAAGAAGCCACCAATAATGGATGAAAGAAACATAGTATAGGCACACAGAAAAGAATCTAAAATAGTATCCCTAATTTCTTAGGTAGGAAGAATTTTGGACCAATAGAACCTTTTATTTATCATATGTATGTGTAATGATTAAGATGTTATTTTTTAGAGCAGTTTTAAGTTTACAGCCAGACTTCTGACCAGTGAAAACTGTGGGATAATAAATGAGTGACATTTTAAGACACTGAGTTTGTTGCACAGAAATAAAAAATGAATACAGTAGGCTTATTGTTTGCAGATACTATCCTGGGTGGGCAGAGACATACAGCTGTCATTCAAGTGTAGACAGTGGAGTTATGGCCTCTGGCTAACTGTGAGAGACCTGTTTCTTGGTTTTCTTGTGTTGGGTATGTTCTATCTTCATGCCATCAGTGGTATAACGGACTAGTCCTGACCAGTCCTCATGGACTATACAGTGCTATTGCCCCATGCCCTCGCTCCTAACACACCATAGGTTTCTTCTCAATTTCTAGACTACAGAGAATTTACTTTCTTATTTTAAGCAAGCTATGCATTTTAAAAATAATTTGAAATATTATATTGACTGTCTTTGTGTATTTGAAGTTGAAGAGGGGAAGTTTATGTGTGATAGACATAATATTTCTCAACCTGTAGAGCTAAGAGATCAGACTGAATTAAAGGCTATTTCAAAATTGTAGATCTTCTGAGGGCTCTACAATAAAATAAGTCTGACTTCTGTCAGTATAAATGTCCCCAAACCTCATTATGGATCAGATAACATGGATAAAATTAAATGTGGCCTAAATTTACTTGTCCTTCCTAAATTTCCAAGTTTATCCTTTGCCCATTCCTAATATACTACTTGCATCACATAAAGTTTTAATGGCTTTACATATGTTAAATAAATAATTATGTAGTAAAGTTTTCTAATCATACATGGAGTGATCGGGGGATCTTTGCAAACTTTTCTAGAAAGATAGCAAAAGAGAGGTCTGAAATTGAAAAAGAGATGTTTAGAAGAATCCTCAATCTGCAATAAATAAGCCAATAAAATAGATTATCTCAAGAACAATAATATCCTGTAAAAATGTACCTTGGAGGAGCCAGTGTGTGCTCTAGGAACTCCTCAATTTTAATGAAGTCTGTTTTCAACTCCTTGTTATATATCAGGAAGGGAGGGTTGGTGCCTGGGGCTAAGTCCTTCAGCTCTTCAGGCTTTCTATGATTATTGAAAATAAGCAGAGTTAGGCCTCTAGATAAAGTACACATTATGCAAACACCAACATTGTATTGGTGTCTACTGATTTTAATCCCCAGAATGAAACATGTCCTGATTTGTCTTACCTGGTCATGTCAACAGTAGTCACATTGAATTTAACTCCTTTAAGCCAGAGGATCATAAAAAGGCGTTGGCAAAAGGGACAGTTTCCAATACTCTCCCCATCACTTCCAGCCTATTAAGATAAAGAAAGGCTTCATTCATTCATTTGCTCAATAAGTATGTATTGAGTGCCTGCTGGGAAATAAGCTAGTTGCTAGAGACAAAGTTGGTAGTTCTTAATCTCATGAATTCTACCATCTGTGGGCAGAGAGAGATAATGAAGCAAATAATTTCATTGTATGTAAAATTACCAGAGTGATGAGTACATAACAACAGAATGCTGACTAAAGACTATGTTCATTTTCCATTTTCATAGATCCTGCCAAATTTCCTTCTTGAAAGGTATATTCAGTATTTTCATTGGACCTTTGATTTCTTTATTCTGTGACTTGTTTGTTCATGACAATTTTATATTTTTCTATTAATGTGATGACCTTTTCCTTATTACTTTGGACAAATTACTTGTATACTAAAGACACTAACTCTTTTTGATAAAGTTACATGTAATTTTTAAACAATGCCTTATGTAAAATTAAAATTTTACATAAAATCTTATATTGTTTTCCTTTATGAAATCTGGTTTTCCTGATCTGCTTACACAGCTGTTATGTACATCAAGATTGCAAAGAAAAAAAATTACTTTCTTATTTTGTTTTACTATAAAGATGTTCCCTCACGTTTTCTTCTAGTAACTTTAAGGTTTCATTTTTGCATTTGTTTCATCTATTTAGAATTTATTTTGGCATAAAGAATGTATTGGGACTCCAGATTTATTATTTTTATTTTATTATTTTACAAATAGTTGTCTTAACACCACTCATTTAAAAATTCATCTTTTGCTCAACATAGCAAATTATTAGAGAAAGGCAAATCAAAGCTACGATGAGGTACCACCTCATACTGGTCAGAATGGCCATCATTAAAAGTCTACAAATAATAAATGCTGGAGAGGGTGTGGAGAAAAGGGAATCCTCCTACACTGCTGGTGGGAACGTAAATTGGTGCAGCCACTATGGAGAACAGTAAGGAGGTTCCTTAAAAAATTAAAAACAGAGTTACCATATGATACAGCAATCCTACTCCTGGGCATGTATCCAGAGAAAACTATAATTTGAAAATGCACCTGTATGCTCATAGCAGCACTATTTAGAATAGCCAAGACATGGAAGCAACTTAAGTGTCCATCGACAGATGAATGGATTAAGAAGATGTGATATATATATATATATATATATATATATATATATATATATATCCATTATATATATAATGGAATGGTATATATAATATACATATATAATGGAATGGTATATGTATAATATATACCATATATATATGATGGAACACTACTCAGCCATAAAAAATGAAATAATGCCATTTGCAGCAACATGGATGTACCTAGAGATTATCATACTGAGTGAAATAAACCACACAGGGAAAGACAAACATAGATATGGCTTATATGTGGAATCTAAAATATGACACAAATGAACTTATCTATGAAACAGAAACAGACTCATAGACATTGAGAGCAGACTGTGGTTGCCAAGAGGGGCAGGGGATGGGAGAGGCATGGATTGGGAGTTTGGGATTAGTAGATGAAAACTATTATATATAGAATGGATAAACAACAAGGTCCTACTGTATAGCACAGGAAACTATATTCAATATCCTGTGATAAACCATAATGGAAAAGAATATGAAAAAGGATGTGTGTATATATATATATATATATATATATATATATATATATATATATGTAACTGAATCACTTTGCTGTACAGCAGAAATTAGCACAACACTGTAAATCAGAGACACTTCAGTGAAAAATGAGCACATCTTACTTTATGTAAATTATACCTCAATACAGTGTATTAAAATGGAAAAGTTCAAAAAGAAGAACAAAAAACCCCTCAAATAAATGATATTATGCAGTGATTGCAGACGTTGCAATGACAAAGGTAAGGGTATAACCATGGAAGGGAGTGCCTGAGAGATTATGAAGAACAAGGTCACTGGAGGAGAGAAAGCCAAGGATGTGAGAGGACAGAGTGTTGGAAGGGTCATTTGTGTAGATATTAAAATCACCAAGAATTATGATAGGCATAGTGTTGAAGAGTGTGACAATGATCCAGGAAATAAAATCCTTAAGAAGTAAGGGAAAGTGACCTGGGATTGGGAAGACTACTATAACAAGGAGGGGTAGTGGTTGGTTTAGTCTGATTTTATGAGATATTTCTCTGGATGGGAGAGATAGAATGGTCTGGAAACAAGAATGAGGAGCAAGGACATCTAAAGACACCTACCCCATCGCCACCCTCAGTGGTAATAGAAATGAGGAAGAAAGGGGAGCCATTCCTTGAGAAGGCTATAGCTGATGTTGTCTCCTGAAGGGAGATCCAAGTTTTAGACACCTCAATCTCAACATGTCCCAAAGTGAATTCTTTCCCTTTTCTTTACTCCACACACCTACCTACTCTTTAGAGTTCCTAATCCTGTGAATTGCACTGCTATCTACTTCGGATTTGTGAATTGTGTTCCCCCAAATTAAAATGTTGAATCCCTGTCCCCCAACGTGATGGTAGTTGGAGGTGAGGTGTTTGGGAAGTGATTGGTTTAGATGAGGTCATGAGGGTAGAACCCTTACGATGGGACTAATGCCTTTATAAGAAGAAACCAGAGCTCTCTCTCTCTTTTTCTTTCTCTCTTTCTTCATCTCCCCCAACAACGATGCATATAAGGTCACAGCAAGAAGGCACCTATATATAATAAACCAGGAAAAGAGTTCTCACCAGAAACTGACCATACTGACACCTTGATCTTGGACATAATTCTTATTTTTTGGTAAATTTTCCTTTTCCTGGCAGTGAGTACAACAGAGGAAATAATGTTTATTGTTGCTCTTTTGTGGCGTCAGGGAGTGAAGAGGTATGGGAAGAGGCAACCACGTTGGCAGCTGAATTTCTTTTGTAACAGAAGTCAGGCTAAAGATCCAATCATAACTGGGGTTAGTGAATGGAAACTTGATTAGGCAGGAAGAAGAATGAAGTCTGATAATAGATACAGCAGGAAGGGTGGGTTGCCTTTGGCAAAAGGAAAGGCAAAACAGTGAGGTGTGGGGGAAATGCAGCACAATTTTACAGGAAGGCTGAATTTTTTTCTGTTTATAATAATGCTGATTTAAAGTGCCACTACACAAAATGTATGAATATACAATGGAGAAAAGACAGGCTCTTCCATAAGTGGTGCTGGGAAAACTGGTCAGCTACACGTAAAAGAATGAAATTAGAACACTCCCTAACACCATACACAAAAATAAACTCAAAATGGATTAAAGACCTAAATGTAAGGCCAGACACTATAAAACTCTTAGAGGAAAAGATAGGCAGAACACTCTATGACATAAATCACAGCAAGATCTTTTTGACCCACCTCCTGGAGAAATGGACGTGAAAACTACCACGATGTGGTCATTCACCAAAACAACTTTTTCTCTTTGCATTTGTGATCTATGTTTCTAAACATGAAAAATAGTAATGGCTGGAACATCTGACATTTATTGAATGTTTGCTATGTTAACAACTACTGTGTCTTACAAATTTATTTTATTTAATGCTTACAATGAAGATGATCCTGTGAGGTAGGTTCTGTCATTACTCTTGTTTTACAGATGAGGAAATTGAAGTTCAGAGAAGCTGACTTGCTCAAGTACACTCAGCTAGACAAGAGTTGATGACCCATACACTCTTCTCATGTAGCTAATCCAGGACTGTCTACTCCACAATCCACACTCCTTAAACACTGCTTTCTCCCATCTAATAGTTTTATTGGATTTTTTATTAATCAGTCTTTATAATAGTCTTTATGATATTCTAAGATAATTTGAAAATGGTCTGAACATTCAGAGAAGAGAATCATCTCTTTTTCTATTTTACATTTATCAATAAAGACAAAAATATTACATTCAGGATTTTGGCCCAAATGTTAGAGTCTATAATGTTATGTACAAATCTATGAAAACTTAATTTTAGACTGGTAGAGAACACAAAAACTCCATTTATCAATGAACAACAAACCAATAAGATAAACTCTGCATTTAGAGAAAACAAAATGTGTTCTTTTAGAAAATCCTTTGTTCTTAGTTCCTGGATATAAATCTTGCCCAAATCATTCAGAGTTGAAAGGCAATGATTTCACTCACTCCATGGAACACATGGGGGTGTGTGATATAAATTCTTAATTGTGTCAGGAAAGGACTTACTTTCTTGTAGGGATCCCATCAGTGGCATTGGGAAATTGTGGTAGGGTCCCCAGACATAGCCGGGGAAATTACAGACTCATTTAATCTTTAGAAAGATACCACATTATAAGGGAGATACAACTGGTAAACAGTAGTGCTTTTTAAATTTTCTCATTAACATTTTCACCCCTCTCAGCCCCTATTCCCCCTCTTCTATGAAACTTCTAGAGATCTTTGGAATCCGTCTCAAAGCAAAGCAAAACAAAAACCCAGATCAGATGATACTAAAGGTTCTTCCAGAAAATCTGTGACTTGTATCAATGTCATTAGATAAGCTAACATCTAGAGGATTTCATCTAATGAAATTCTTGGAAATGTTACTAAAAAGTGTGCCAAATTGAAAACAATGAATTAAAATTATGCACAGCTATTTTAAGGGACTGGAATCTTGACCCTGCCATTTACTAGCTATGTGACCTTATGCAAAGCTACTTAGCTACTTTTTGCTTTAGTTTCTGTAACCATAAAATAGGGTTAATAATAAACCACTTAGCACAGCCCCTGCCATAAGTACTCAATAAATGATTAGGTTTTTAACCTGAAAGTTATTATTTAATTTAACATTTGCTCATCCAAGGTGTGATTTCCTAACTTCCCCTGTCTAGATTACCATCCAAATTATTGGAAGTCTATGAAGATAAACACATAGATCAATGCCAACAACTGGTTAGAGGAGTTTGATTGGATTGAACAAACAAGTTTAGACAAAAGAAACTAGTTACCCTATGAAGAGACTTATTACCTCTGGTTTGGAATTGGTAGTTATAAAAAGTCAGGAAGTTAAGGCTTACTTCTGTTGCGTCTGAGCAGTGACATGTTTTGCTAGAATCCAGAGATAGGAGAAGTAACTCTTATGCCCCACAGTCAAGCAAACACTTACTTGGATTGTTTTGCTATGCAGGAATTCAAGAGTCTCCTATAATTTTGAAAAGGCTGGTTAATTATGTCCTTGATGTATATATGTGACCAGTTGTCAAATATTTTAACAGTATTGTGAAAGTATTACTTTGGCCAACAGATGTTTAACCTAAAATTTGGCAAGCACACCTTATTTTATGCCTTTGTAGGCCATCAAGAGGCGATGTACTTTTAGAGGCAAGTTACTTAAACCTTATTTCCTTAGCTTACTTACCTAGAAATCATGAGGACAATATTACTAAAGTTTTGAGTACTATTACCGCCACTACTACTGATGATACTACTTTACTACTATTAACCTATCTTCTAAGTTGTTAGGACTAAATGAGATAATATACATAAAGTGTTAGAAAAAGGTTAAGCATGACATAAGAGTTTGTTATTATTATTACCATCCTGAATACTTCCAATAGTCAATGAAAATATAGAGAAAAATAAATATAAGCAAGGATTTAGGAAACTATGTAATTTCTACTTGGAATAACCTGTACAAACTTGTTTCTTTTTCTTGATGAGCTAATTTAGAAACACATGTTCCTTTCTCCTGCGTTAGGGGTTTTCCAAAGGGCTTTTCTGAAATGCTAAGACGTTAAAAAAAAAAAAAAGCCAAGGCAAAAAACCTCCTACTCATATAACAGGCACACAAACTCCTGGCTTTTTTCTCCTCTAGTGTCCATTTGACCCTGCTGTGATGTTCATCCATTGTGGGAGAATTTTTGAAAGCTCTATTTGGACCATGTGTGGGAATGAGGCTCTCAGGCCATTCTTGGCCCTCTCCTCCCCACATTCAGTCCTTCCAAAACATATCTCATAAAACACAGATTATGAGAACTGGAAAGCCCTTAAGGATCATTTTGTCAGGCTCCTTTATTGTACAGATGGAAAAACAAAGAGGGAGGGAGGGATTTGTCCAAGGTTACATAGGAAGTCACTAATAATATGATTTACTTGCTCTAACTACCAGCCAGTCTAGTTGTCTTTCTACCATATCTTCTTGCTTTTTTCAGATGGGGTGTTTTTCTATTGTTATATAAGAGAAGCCAAACACCCAGGTATTCTTCTAGGACTCAGAGTAGGTATAAAATTACAAAATTATTTCCTATCTCTAGCTGAAATATTGACTTAAAAAAAAAAAGCTGAGGTCGAGTGTCAAGGAATAATACATTCTGTATGCTCTCATTATAGCTAGAAAACTTACCTTCACAAAAAGCTCAATTTCAGGGTCTGTTTGACTGCTGGGCCTCAGGTCTGCCATCTTTCTGATTTTATTGCCAGTTTTCAGCCCCCTGCCTTCTGTGAAGTCCACAGTACTCACAGATTCTTTTCTTCCAGTTTTATCCAAAGGCTTAAATGAAGGTTGTGCTAGAGGAAAGTCCAGCTTGTAATAGTCAGAGCTGGGCTAGTCTCTCTTCAAGAGGTGCAGAAAATTCTAGATGCTTGAGAGTAACTCTTGAATTTGTTCTCTTTCTTCCTCTTGACCTAACATTTGAATCAAGGAGGAACCGATGGCGTGTGTATAAACTGGCTGGCTAGAAGGGTGGGGGAGTTTCCAAAGAGGCTTCAATGCTATGAGTCAGCAGAGAGAAACACATACACACAAACACACACATGCAGTTTCGATATATCAAGCAGACCAGATGTTCTCTAGAGCTTCCCTTTGAATCCTGGGCTCCATGCCCAGAAAATGGCCTCTTATGCTGTTCTTGTAACCTGACAGCAGCAAAAATCTCTTCCAGGAAAAGGCCACAAGTGACTCGGGTTTTAGCATTGAAAAGGATGTTTATCTAATGACACTGTCTAAACGTTGGTTTAAAAAGAAGTGGGCTTCCCTGGTGGCACAGTGGTTAAGAATCCACCTGCAAATGCAGAGGAGACACAGGTTCAAGCCCTGGTCCGGGTCTGGGAAGATCCCACATGCCGCGGAGCAACTAAGCCCATGCACCACAACTACTGAGCCACTTTGAAGCCCAACCCATAGGATGGCAGAAACATTTGCAAATCATATATCTGAGAAAGGTCTATTTTCCAGGATGCATAAAGAAACCTTACAAGTCAACAACAAAAAGACAAGCAACCCAGTTAAACAATGAGCAAAGGACTTGAATAGACATTCCTCCAAAGCAGATGTACAAATGCCGAAGAGGCACAGGAAAAGATGCTCAACGTATTTAGCCATTAGAGAAATGCAAATCAAAATCACCATGAGATACCACGTCACACCCACTAGGATAGCTAATACAAGCAAAACAAAGCAAAAAAAAACCCCAGAAAATAACAAGTTTTGGAGAAGATGTGGAGAAATTGGGACACACATACACTGCTTGTTGGGAATGAAAAAAATGGTAGAGCTGCTGTGGAAATCAGTAGGGTGGTGGTTCCTCAATAAGTTAAACATAGAATTACCATATGACACTGCAATTCCACTCTTAGATATACGAAAAATTACAGACCAATAGCTTTTATGAATATCGATGCAAAAATCCTCAAAAGAATTCTAGCAAGTTGAATCCAGCAGCATATTATAAATATTACATTCCATGTCCAAATAGGAATTATGCCAGGAATGCAAGGATGGCTCAACATAAGAAAACGGATTAGTCAAAACCACATTGATAAAATGAAGGGGGAAAACACCCTCATGATCATCTTAGTTGATGCAGAAAAAGCATTCAACAAAATCTAACAACTTTCATGATTAAAAAACAAACAAAAAACACCCAGCAAACTAAGAATAGAAGGGAAATTCCTCAACAAAATAAAAGGCTTTTATGAAATACCCTAGCTAATGTCATACTCAATGGTGGAAGACTGGAAGCATTTCCCCTAACATCAGGAACAAGAGAAGAATGCTTGCTTTCAGTGTTTCTACTCAAGACTGTAATGGAAGTCCTAGTCAGAGCAATGAGGCAAGAAAAAGAAATGAAAAGCATTCAAGTTGGAAAGGAAGTTAAACTGCTTCTATTCTCAGATGACCTGCTCTTCTGTACAGGAAACCCTAAAGAATCCACAAAACACTATTAGAGTTAACAAACGAATTCAACCAAGTTGCAGTATACAAGATCAACACACAAAAGTCTGTTGTGTTTCCATATCCTAGCAATGAAAAAATAATCCAAAATGAAATTGACAACAGTTCTATTTCACACAACATCAAAAGGAATAAAATACACAGGGATAAATTTAGCCAAGGAGGTGCAAGGCTTGTGCACCAAAAACTACAAAGCACTGCTGAAAGAAATTAATGATGACCTTAAAAAAAAAGGGGAAACATAGCAGATTTTGTGGACTGGAAGACTTAATACTTTTAAGATGGCAATCCCACCCAAAGTTGTCTAGAGATTTAATGAAATCCCTATGGAAATCGCAATGCTCTGTTTTACAGAAATGTAAAAGCCAATCCTAAATGCATACGGAATTTCAAGTGACGTTGAATAGCAAAAATAATCTTGGAAAAGAAGAAAATAGTTGGAGGACTCACACTTCCCTATTTCAAAACTTAGTCCAAAGCTTCAGTTATCAAAACTATGTGGTACTAGCATAAGGATAGACACATAGATCAGTGGAGTCCAGAAATAAACCCATAGATCTATCCCATGGGTTGTAAACCCAAATGAGTTGAAAACAGGTGTTCAAACAGAACCCTGCACAGGAATGTTCACCGGAGCACCATGCCCGACAGGCACAAGGTGGAAGTCACCCAAATGTACATCAGCTGCTGAGTGGATACACAACATGTGTGGTCTAGCCATGCATTAGAATGTTATTCAGCCTGCTGAATATTATTCAGCCAGGAAAATTATTCATTTGCAAGTAGATATATAGTCGTGATGGTGGCCCAGCACCGCCAGTGTATACTTGGTGCCCCTGGATGGTCCGCCATTAGCTGCCTTCTCTGTACAAAGTTCCCGTCCAGTGGACAGTGAGAGTTCCACCAAAGAGAGGGTCCAGCGAGCACAGTGAGCAGGATCCTGCCAGCGCCATTTCTTTGCAGGCCCAGGACCCCGGCGGAGGGGGTGGGGGCGGGGT
>NW_006794016.1:228802-257865 GCF_000442215.2 Lipotes vexillifer | reverse complement strand
CGGGGGTCTGGCCGGAGTTGGGGGGTGGGGGGCGTGGAGTCGGGGGTCACAGACAGAGAGGAGCGGTCTCTCACGGTGACAGTGCATGGGGTGGCCCTGGGTGGGAGACGCTGGCTGCGGCTGGGGTGGGGTCGGACTTGGGCCTGGGGTGAGGCCAGACAACGGAAGGCTCCCCCGCTGGCTCTGAGCAAGTCGGAGCCAGGCCAAAGTCCCCAGAGGGACGGGGCTCCTTGCGGCGGCGCTCGACACCGTGAGGGCGGTGTCATGATAGGGTGAAGGTGCCAAGGCGACCGACCGCCCTGGGTTGGGGAGACAGGGGTAGGTGGACAGAGCGCTTGGCATGGACTCCCATGGGGCAGGGGCTTTGAAGGGAAGATTGAGGCGTGATCGGGATTGGGGTGGGCGGGACACAATCAACACATAGGCAAAGTCGGAATTAAGGTCACGCGGGGTCAAGAGTTTTTGGTTGTGTTCCCCTAGAGATGCCAAGAGATGTCCTGCTTGGCAACCTGCATAAACAAGCTGTAACCTAGCAACAGCTGCGGGCGCCCGGCCAGGCCCCACCCCAGCACCCCTGGTTTGCATACGAAGCTTGCACCAGGCACGGCCCCTACCCTCAAGATTCCTGCATATGAATCTTGCCACTGGAAAGACTTTTCTCCCAAACCCTCAATTTGCATATGTGACTTTCGCTGGACCAGGCTCCGCCTCCGATCACTCAATTTGCTCTCACCGTGGAAATGGTGGTTTAGCATAGAAAGCTAGAGTAGTAACCACGTGTGAGACCCACGTTTTAAAATTAATTCTATATCTTTATGCCTTACGTAGTTTTGATTAGTGAGAAACTTTATGCCTACTGCTTCCCTGATAGGGTACTAGCCTTTTAATGAAATTTAATTTCTTCATTTTTAATAATGAGAGTGTAATACCTGCCCACCATTTCAAAGTAGCGATTAGAAGCGTTAGAGAGAAATTACATATATTTGATATATATACATGATATATAATATATAACAAAAAATATATTTTTAAAATATATAAAAATATAGTTGTGCTAAAATAAGGATTTACCAAGTAGTGGGGATAGTACTGCATGCAGTCCATGGCACTCTGTTATTTCTTTTTTTTTTTTATATTATGCAATAAAATCACCCTCTTTTGGAGCCCAGTTCTATGAATTTAGCACATGTATATATGTGCGTATCCACCGCCACATTCAGGATATGAAACAGCTCCAGCAACCCAGGAAAGTCCCTGGTCTGCTGGCCCTGTTTAAGTGCTTGAGTTTTGCTAAAATAACGTTTGTTAAGTAGAGTCCTGGGTGGGGAGTTGGATGGTGAGCCAAGATTCAAGAAAGACCACAAGGGAAAGTGAAATAGAGTTTATTACTGTACTCACAGGTCCTGGATGAGGTACACAGCACACCTGGAGGGCCACACAGGAGGTCAAGGCAGGGTACAGGCAGAGAGCAAGCAGCAGGACCTGCAGCTTATGCCTTTTTTAAGGTCCATAGGTGATGTGTTTCTGAGGTTCCCTGGATAAGGCAAGATTGGCAATTCAAAACCATAAAAAGAGCAGGGTTTTCATAAGCTCTGTTGGAGTCCTATCTAAGGGACCCACAAGGGGAAGGAGCTGGGAGGTGGAAGAGACTGTTTTATCACCAGGGGCTTTGGGGGACTCATATCAGTTACACTTTCTTGTGACTTTGCTGGCTGTCATCTAGGGCATGCCCTTGAGGTTAGGTTTCAGTCCACCCAAGGCCCCTGCAGGCCCCTTAGCCACACAAAAAGAATGCAGAGGCTGCAATATTATGGAGTAGTTTCACTAAACTCTCAACAGTTGTCAAACTCTTTCTTCAGACCTAACCCTTGACAACCACTGCTCTGTTCTCCATCTCTAAAAAACTGCCTTTCCCATATGTCTTGCGAGTGGATTCATAAAGTGTGTCAGCTATTGAGGTTGGCTCCTATCACTAAACATACTGCTTTCGAGGTTCATCTAGATTGTTATGTATATCAATAGTTATGTTCTATTGTTGAGTAGTATTCCATTGTGTGCATGTGCCAGTTTGTTTACCCGTTGGCCTATTGTAGGACATTTTGGTTGTTTCCAGGTTTTGCAAATTTTTAATAAAGCTGATATGAACATTCATGGATAAGTTTTTGTATGAACTTAAATTTTCGTTTCTCTCAGGTAAATACCCAGGAGCTGGACTGCTGGGTCATATGAAAAGGCTCCTCAGGTCTCTTCCCAATTAGCCTCATCCTCATCCCCTAGGGGCAACCACTGTTCTTATTTTTTTCACCACATATTGCTTTTGTCTGTTTTAGAACTTCAAATAACGGAATCATACATGTAAATACTTTCAGTGAAGCCTCTTTTGAGATCCACTTATGTTGGATGTGTGCATCAATGATTCATTCCTTTTTATCACCTAGTGTTATTTAGCTATATTGGTAAACTACACTTGATTTATACGTTCAACAGTTGATGGACATCTGGCCTGTTTTCAGTTCTTTATTATTATGAAAGAAGCTGCTATAAGAATTTCTGTTCATGTTACTGTGTACACTTATCTTTTCATTTTCCTTGGGTAATTCCTAAAAGTGAAAGTGTTTGTGTAATAGGTTAGGTGTATATCTAGCTTTATGAAAAACTCATAAAGATCCTAGAGGGGAAGATGGTGGAAGAGTAAGACGCGGAGATCACCTTCCTCCCCAGATACACCAGAAATACATCTACACGTGGAACAGCTCCTACATAACACCTACTGAACACTGGCAGAAGACCTCAGACCTCCCAAAGGGCAAGAACCCCCCCCCACGCACCTGGATAGGGCAAAAGAAAAAAGAATAAACAGAGACAAAAGGATAGGGATGGTACCTGCACCAGCGGGAGGGAGCCGTGAAGGAGGAAAGGTGTCCACACACTAGGAGCCCCTTCGCGGGCGGAGACTGCGGGAGGCAGAGCGGGGAGCTTCGGGGCCGCGGAGGAGGGCGCAGCCACAGGGGTGCGGAGGGCAAAGCGGAGAGATTCCCGCACAGAGGATCGGCGCCGACCGGCACTCACCAGCCCAAGAGGCTTGTCTGCTCACCCGCCGGGGCGGGCGGGGCTGGGATTTAAGGTCCATAGGTGATGTGTTTCTGAGGTTCCCTGGATAAGGCAAGATTGGCAATTCAAAACCATAAAAAGAGCAGGGTTTTCATAAGCTCTGTTGGAGTCCTATCTAAGGGACCCACAAGGGGAAGGAGCTGGGAGGTGGAAGAGACTGTTTTATCACCAGGGGCTTTGGGGGACTCATATCAGTTACACTTTCTTGTGACTTTGCTGGCTGTCATCTAGGGCATGCCCTTGAGGTTAGGTTTCAGTCCACCCAAGGCCCCTGCAGGCCCCTTAGCCACACAAAAAGAATGCAGAGGCTGCAATATTATGGAGTAGTTTCACTAAACTCTCAACAGTTGTCAAACTCTTTCTTCAGACCTAACCCTTGACAACCACTGCTCTGTTCTCCATCTCTAAAAAACTGCCTTTCCCATATGTCTTGCGAGTGGATTCATAAAGTGTGTCAGCTATTGAGGTTGGCTCCTATCACTAAACATACTGCTTTCGAGGTTCATCTAGATTGTTATGTATATCAATAGTTATGTTCTATTGTTGAGTAGTATTCCATTGTGTGCATGTGCCAGTTTGTTTACCCGTTGGCCTATTGTAGGACATTTTGGTTGTTTCCAGGTTTTGCAAATTTTTAATAAAGCTGATATGAACATTCATGGATAAGTTTTTGTATGAACTTAAATTTTCGTTTCTCTCAGGTAAATACCCAGGAGCTGGACTGCTGGGTCATATGAAAAGGCTCCTCAGGTCTCTTCCCAATTAGCCTCATCCTCATCCCCTAGGGGCAACCACTGTTCTTATTTTTTTCACCACATATTGCTTTTGTCTGTTTTAGAACTTCAAATAACGGAATCATACATGTAAATACTTTCAGTGAAGCCTCTTTTGAGATCCACTTATGTTGGATGTGTGCATCAATGATTCATTCCTTTTTATCACCTAGTGTTATTTAGCTATATTGGTAAACTACACTTGATTTATACGTTCAACAGTTGATGGACATCTGGCCTGTTTTCAGTTCTTTATTATTATGAAAGAAGCTGCTATAAGAATTTCTGTTCATGTTACTGTGTACACTTATCTTTTCATTTTCCTTGGGTAATTCCTAAAAGTGAAAGTGTTTGTGTAATAGGTTAGGTGTATATCTAGCTTTATGAAAAACTCATAAAGATCCTAGAGGGGAAGATGGTGGAAGAGTAAGACGCGGAGATCACCTTCCTCCCCAGATACACCAGAAATACATCTACACGTGGAACAGCTCCTACATAACACCTACTGAACACTGGCAGAAGACCTCAGACCTCCCAAAGGGCAAGAACCCCCCCCCACGCACCTGGATAGGGCAAAAGAAAAAAGAATAAACAGAGACAAAAGGATAGGGATGGTACCTGCACCAGCGGGAGGGAGCCGTGAAGGAGGAAAGGTGTCCACACACTAGGAGCCCCTTCGCGGGCGGAGACTGCGGGAGGCAGAGCGGGGAGCTTCGGGGCCGCGGAGGAGGGCGCAGCCACAGGGGTGCGGAGGGCAAAGCGGAGAGATTCCCGCACAGAGGATCGGCGCCGACCGGCACTCACCAGCCCAAGAGGCTTGTCTGCTCCCCCGCCGGGGCGGGCGGGGCTGGGACCCGAGGCTCGGGCTTCAGTGGGATCCCAGAAAGAGGACTGGGGTTGGCGGCGTGAACATAGACTGAAGGGGTTAGTGCACCACAGCTAGCCGGGAGGGAGTCCAGGAAAAGTCTGGAGCTGCCGAAGAGACAAGAGACTTTTTCTTCCCTCTTCGTTTCCTGGTGCGCGAGGAGACGGGATTCAGAGCGCTGCTTAAAGGAGCTCCAGAGACGGCGTGAGCCGCGGCTAACAGCGCAGACCCCAGAGACGAGCATGAGACACTAAGGCTGCTGCTGCCGCCACCAAGAAGCCTGTGCGCGAACACAGGTCACTCTCCACACCTCCCTTCCGAGGAGACTGTGCAGCTCGCCACTGCCAGGGTCCTGGGATCCAGGGACAACTTCCCCAGGAGAACGCGTGGCGCGCCTCAGGCTGGTGCAACGTCACGCTGGCCTCTGCCGCCGCAGGCTCGACCCACACTCCGTGCCCCTCCCTCCCCCCCGGCCTGAGTGAGCCAGAGCTTCCTTTAACCCTCTCCTGTCTGAGCGAAGAACAGACGCCCTCCGGTGACCTACACACAGAGGCGGGGCCAAATCCAAAGCTGAGCCCCTGGGAGCTGTGAGAACAAAGAAGAGAAAGGGAAATCTCTCCCAGCAGCCTCAGAAGCAGCGGATTAAAGCTCCACAATCAACTTGATGTACGCTGCATTTGTGGAATACCTGAAAAGACAACAAATCATCCCAAATTGAGGAGGTGGACTTTGAGAGCAAGATTTATGATTTTTTCCCCTTTTCCTCTTTTTGCAAGTGTGTATGTGTATGCTTCTGTGTGAGATTTTGTCTGTATAGCTTTGCTTTCACATTTGTCCTAGGGTTCTATGTGTCCATTTTTTGTTTTTCTTTAAAAAAATTTTTTTTCTTAATAATCATTTTTTATTTTAATAACTATAATTTATTTTATCTTACTTTATTTTATTTTATCATCTTCTTTCTTTCTTTCTTTCTTTCTTTCTTTCTTTCTTTCTTTCTGCCTTTTCTCCCTTTTATTCTGAGCCGTGTGGATGAAAGGCTCTTGGTGCTGCAGCCAGGAGTCAGTGCTGTGCCTCTGAGGTGGGAGAGCCAACTTCAGGACACTAGTCCACAAGAGACCTCCCAGCTCCACATAATATCAAATGGCAAAAATCTCCCAGAGATCTCCACCTCAACACCAGCATCCAGCTTCACTCAACGACCAGCAAGTGACAGCGCTGGACACCCTATGCCAAATAACTAGCAAGACAGGAACACAACCCCACCCATTAGCAAAGAGGCTGCCTAAAATCATAAGTCTACAGACACCCCAAAATACCACCAGACGTGGACCTGCCCGCCAGAAAGACAAGATCCAGCCTCATCCACCAGAACACAGGCACTAGTCTCCTCCACCAGGAAGCCTACACAACCCACTGAACCAACCTTAGCCACTGGGGACAGACACCATAAACAATGGGAACTACAAACCTGCAGCCTGTAAAAAGGAGACCCCAAACACAGTAAGATAAACAAAATGAGAAGACAGAAAAACACACAGCAGATGAAGGAGCAAGATAAAAACCCACCAGACCTAACAAATGAAGAGGAAATAGGCAGTCTACCTGAAAAAGACTTCAGAATAATGATAGTAAAGATGATCCAAAATCTTGGAAATAGAATAGACAAAATGCAAGAAACATTTAACAAGAACCTAGAAGAACTAAAGATGAAACAAGCAACGATGAACAACACAATAAATGAAATTAAAAATACTCTAGATGGGATCAATAGCAGAATAACTGAGGCAGAAGAACGGATAAGTGACCTGGAAGATAAAATAGTGGAAATAACTACTGCAGAGCAGAATAAAGGAAAAAAAATGAAAAGAACTGAGGACAGTCTCAGAGACCTCTGGGACAACATTAAACGCACCAACATTTGAATTATAGGGGTTCCAGAAGAAGAAGAGAAAAATAAAGGAACTGAGAAAATATATGAGGAGATTATACTTGAAAACTTCCCTAATATGGTAAAGGAAATTGTTAATCAAGTCCACGAAGCACAGAGAGTCCCATACAGGATAAATTCAAGGAGAAATACACCAAGACATATATTAATCAAACTGTCAAAATTAAATACAAAGAAAACATATTAAAAGCAGCAAGGGAAAAGTAACAAATAACACACAAGGGAATCCCCATAAGGTTAACAGCTGATCTTTCAGCAGAAACTCTGCAAGCCAGAAGGGACTGGCAGGACATATTTAAACAAATGAAGGAGAAAGACCTGCAACCAAGATTACTCTACCCGGCAAGGATCTCATTCAGATTTGATGGAGAAATTAAAACCTTTACAGATAAGCAAAAGCTGAGAGAGTTCAGCACCACCAAACCAGCTTTACAACAAATGCTAAAGGAACTTCTCTAGGCAAGAAACACAAGAGAAGGAAAATACCTATAATAACGAACCCAAAACAATTTAGAAAGTGGGAATAGGAACATACATATTGATAATTACCTTAAAGGTAAATGGACTAAATGCTCCCACCAAAAGACACAGACTGGCTGAATGGATACAGAAACAAGACCCATATATATGCTGTCTACAGGAGACCCACTTCAGACCTAGAGACACATACAGACTGAAAGTAAGGGGATGGAAAAAGATATTCCATGAAAATGGGAACCAAAGAAAGCTGGAGTAGCAATTCTCGTATCAGACAAAATAGACTTTAAAATAAAGACTGTTAGAAGAGACAAAGAAGGACACTACATAATGATCAAGGGATCAATCCAAGAAGAGGATATAACAATTGTAAATATTTATGCACCCAACATAGGAGCACCTCAATACATAAGGCAAATGCTAACAGCCATAAAAGGGGAAATCGACAGTAACACATTCATAGTAGGGGACTTCAACACCCCACTTTCACCAATGGACAGATCATCCAAAATGAAAATAAATAAGGAAACACAAGCTTTAAATGATACATTAAACAAGATAGACTTAATTGATATTTATAAGACATTCCATCCAAAGACAACAGAATTGACATTTTTCTCAAGTGCTCGTGGAACATTCTCTAGGATAGATCATATCTTGGGTCACAAATCAAGCCTTGGTAAATTTAAGAAAATTGAAATTGTATCAAGTATCTTTTCCGACCACAATGCTACGAGACTAGATATCAATTACAGGAAAAGATCTGTAAAAACTACAAACACATGGAGGCTAAACAATACACAACCTAATAACGAAGTGGTCACTGAAGAAATCAAAGAGGAAATAAAAAAGTACCTAGAAACAAATGACAATGGAGACACGACGACCCAAAACCTATGGGATGCAGCAAAAGCAGTTCTAAGAGGGAAATTTATAGCAATAAAATCCTACCTTAAGAAACAGGAAACATCTCGAATAAACAAGCTAACCTTGCACCTAAAGCAATTAGAGAAAGAAGAACAAAAAAACCCCAAAGTTAGCAGAAGGAAAGAAATCCTAAAAATCAGATCAGAAATAAATGAAAAAGAAATGAAGCAAACGATAGCAAAGATCAATAAAATTAAAAGCTGGTTCTTTGAGAAGAAAAACAAAATTGATAAACCATTAGCCAGACTCATCAAGAAAAAAAGGGAGAAGACTCAAATCAATAGAATCAGAAATGAAAAAGGAGAAGTAACAACTGACACGGCAGAAATACAAAAGATCATGAGAGATTACTACAAGCAACTCTATGCCAATAAAATGGACAACCTGGAAGAAATGGACAAATTCTTAGAAATGCACAACCTGCCAAGACTGAATCAGGAAGAAATAGAAAATATGAACAGACTAATCACAAGCACTGAAATTGAAACTGTGATTAAAAATCTTCCAACAAACAAAAGCCCAGGACCAGATGGCTTCACAGGTGAATTCTACCAAACATGTAGAGAAGAGCTAACGCCTATCCTTCACAAACTCTTCCAAAATATAGCAGAGGGAGGAACACTTCCAAACTCATTCTATGAGGCCACAATCACTCTGATACAAAAACCAGACAAAGATGTCACGAAGAAAGAAAACTACAGGCCAATATCATTAATGAACATAGATGCAAAAATCCTCAACAAAATACTAGCAAACAGAATCCAACAGCACATTAAAAGGATCATACACCATGATCAAGTGGGGTTTATTCCAGGAATGCAAGGATTCTTCAATATACGCAAATCTATCAATGTGATTAACCATATTAACAAATTGAAGGAGAAAAACCATATGATCATCTCAATAGATGCAGAGAAAGCTTTTGACGAAATTCAACACCCATTTATGATAAAAACCCTGCAGAAAGTAGGCATAGAGGGAACTTTCTTCAACATAATAAAGGCCATATATGACAAACCCACAGCCAACATTGTCCTCAATAGTGAAAAACTGAAAGCATTTCCACTAAGATAAGGAACAAGAAAAGGTTGCCCACTCTCACCACTCTTATTCAACATAGTTTTGGAAGTTTTAGCCACAGCAATCAGAGAAGAAAAGGAAATAAAATCGGAAAAGAAGTAAAACTGTCACTGTTTGCAGATGACATGATAGTATACATAGAGATCCTAAAGATGCTACCGGAAAACTACTAGAGCTAATCAATGAATTTGGTAAAGTAGCAGGATACAAAATTTATGCACAGAAATCTCTGGCATTCCTATACACTAATGATGAAAAATCTGAAAGTGAAATCAAGAAAACATTCCCATTTACCACTGCAACAAAAAGAATAAAATATGTAGGAAAAAACCTACCTAAGCAGACAAAAGACCTGTATGTAGAAAATTATGACACTGATGAAAGAAATTAAAGATGATACAAATAGATGGAGAGAAATACCATGTTCTTGGATTGGAAGAATCAACATTGTGAAAATGACTCTACTACCCAAAGCAATCTACAGATTCAATGCAATCCCTATCAAACTACCACTGGCATTTTTCACAGAACTAGAACAAAAAATTTCACAGTTTGTATGGAAACACAGAAGACCCCGAATAGCCAAAGCAATCTTGAGAACGAAAAACGGAGCTGGAGGAATCAGGCTCCCTGACTTCAGACTATACTACAAAGCTACAATAATCAAGACAGTATGGTACTGGCACAAAAAGAGAAAGATAGGTCAATGGAACAGGATAGAAAGCCCAGAGATAAACCCATGAACATATGGTCACCTTATCTTTGATAAAAGAGGCAGGAATGTACCCTGGAGAAATGACAGCCTCTTCAATAAGTGGTGCTGGGAAAACTGGACAGGTACATGTAAAAGTATGAGATTAGATCACTCCCTAACACCATACATAAAAATAAGCTCAAAATGGATTAAGGATCTAAATGTAAGGCCAGAAACTATCAAACTCTTAGAGGAAAACATAGGCAGAACACTCTATGATATAAATCACAGCAAGATCCTTTTTGACCCACCCCCTAGAGAATTGGAAATAAAAACAAAAATAAACAAATGGGACCTAATGAAACTAGAAAGCTTCTGCACAGCAAAGGATACCATAAACAAGACAAAAAGACAACCCTCAGAATGGCAGAAAATATTTGCAAATGAAGCAACTGACAAAGGATTAATCTCCAAAATTTACAAGCAGCTCATGCAGTTCAATAACAACAACAAAAAACAAACAAACAACGCAATCCAAAAACTGGCAGGACCTAAATAGACATTTCTCCAAAGAAGATATACAGACTGCCAACAAACACATGAAAGAATGCTCAACATCATTGATCATTAGAGAAATGCAAATCAAAACTGCAATGTGATATCATCTCACACCAGTCAGAATGGCCATCATCAAAATATCTACAAACAATAAATGTTGGAGAGGGTGTGGAGAAAGGGGAACACTCTTGCACTGCTGGTGGGAATGTGAATTGGTACAGCCTCTATGGAGAACAGTATGGAAGTTCCTTAAAAAACTATAAATAGAACTACCGTATGACCCAGCAATCCCACTATTGGGCATATACCCTGGGAAAACCATAATTCAAAAAGAGTCATGTACCAAAATGTTCATGGCCACTCTATTTACAATATCCCAGAGATGGAAACAACCTAAGTGTCCATCATTGGATGAATGGATAAAGAAGATGTGGCACATATATACAATGGAATATTACTCAGCCATAAAAAGAAACGAAATTGAGCTGTTTGTAATGAGGTGGATGGACCTAGAGTCTGTCATACAGAGTGAAGTAAGTCAGAAAGAGAAAGACAAATACTGTATGCTAACACATATATATGGAATTTAAGAGAAAAATGTCATGAAGAACCTAGGGGTAAGACAGGAATAAAGACAGAGACCTACTAGAGAATGGAGTTGAGGATATGGGGAGGGGGAAGGGTAAGCTGTGACAAAGCGAGAGAGTGGCATGGACATATATACACTACCAAATGTAAAATAGATAGCTAGTGGGAAGCAGCCTCATAGCACAGGGAGATCAGCTCGGTGCTTTGTGACCACCTAGAGGGGTGGGATAGGGAGGGTGGGAGGGAGGGAGACGCAAGAGGGAAGAGATATGGGGATATATGTATATGTATAAATAATTCACTTTGTTATAAAGCAGAAAGTAACACACCATTGTAAAGCAATTATACTCCAATACAGATGTAAAAAAAGAAAACTGATAAACTATTTTCCAAAGTGTTTGTACCATTTTACACTCTCACTATGTATGAGGGTTCCAGTCATTCATTTATCCTTGCCTAAATTTGATGTTGTCAGCTGGTTAGTTTCAGCTATTCTGATGGATGTACAGTGATATCTCATGGTGGCTTTAATTTGCAATTACCTAACGACTAACGATGTTGAGCATATTTTCAATTTGCCAATAGAGAGATATTAAAATCTCCAACATAATTGTAATTTTTCTCATATCTAAATAACCATCCCAGCTTTCTTAGGCCTTCTGTTTGTATGGTACATATTTATACTTTACTTTCAGTCTTTCTTTGTCCTCATTTTTAGAAAGCGTCTCTTTTTAAATTTTTATTTTATTGTGATAACCCTTAAAATGAGATCTATCCTCAATACATTTTTACTGTACAATATATTATCATTGATTATAGATACAATGTTATACAGCAGATCTTGAACTAATTCATCTTGCTTATCTGAAACAATGCCCATTGATTAGTCACTCTCCATATCCCCCTCCCCTTAGTACTTGTCAACTACCATTGCACTCTTTGATTCTACAAATTTGACTACTTTAGATACTTTGTATAAGTGTAACCATGCCATATTTGTCCTTCTGACTGTCTTATTTCGCTTAGCATAATGTCCTCAAGCTTCACCTGTATTGTTAAGGAGCATTTCTTATAGCCAGCATATAGTCAAGTGTTGCTTTTATACACAGTATGATCATCATATTAGTCTGCTATGTTGCCAGAGCTGAAAGTAAGTCCTATCAATATTTTAAAGATGTTGGAACCATGCTTTAGTTGGTATTCAGTTTCAAAATACTCTTTGCTCCTCTTTCCTTGGTGGCCTTTGCATAATAGGTTTCCACATGCTCATGTATTGGGAATGAGAACTCAGCATCTAATTCCCCATTCCACTTCTTGCTCAAGATATATTTCTTTTATATGTACAATGATTTATGGAATTTAAAAATCTTAATTAAACTCTTTAATGTTTAAAACAATTAACAGTGTTTCTCCAGGCCTACCTAGGATTCCAGAGCCAAAGATAGAGATGAGGGTTCTTTGTAAAAGGCCAAGAATTTGCTTCCTTTTTTAGCAACTTTCTCAAGGTTTTCAGAGCATCAGATTGGTACTGTCATATGTAGAGGCTTGGACTATCAGTCCTTCTGCTGAATACTCACTGAATAGGGTAGACGGTCACATCTTATATTTTCCCATCTCTATCTTCTCTGATCATGTTTACTTAGTGTTACAGACTATTTTTACTCAGGGATTTTCCTCAGCCCCTAATTAATATTTAACATTTTTAGCTAATACTTTTCTTTATCATCATTTTAGATATTTTATAATGAGGAACTAATAATCTATACATATACAAACAATTTCGTAGTTTCTATTTTATAAAAACAGATTTTCACACACAGCAATACAAACTCAAGTAATATTTATATGGAACCCTTGAACTGGAGGTGAGTTCTTGGATATTCTTTGTGTATGTGTTCCCTCTACAGGTAATGGTTTGACTTCATCGGCTGCAGTACTACAACATTAGGCTATAGACAAGAATTTTGCATTACATATCAAACCTACCTTATAGTACATTAAGTGGATGGGATTAAGGCAGGCAGAGAAGTACATTATTTCCCTTTTTTTGTCACTACAATATTAATTCATTTTTAATATAAATTTATTTATTTATTTACTTTTGGCTGCATTGGGTCTTCGTTGCTGTGTGCGGGCTTTCTCTAGTTGCTGCAAGCGGGGGCTACTCTTCGTTGTGGTGGCCTCTCGTTGCGGAGCACGGGCTCTAGGCATGGAGGCTTCAGTAGTTGTGGCGTGTGGGCTCAGTAGTTGTGGCTCATGGGCTCTAGAGTGCAGGCTCAATAGTTGTGGTGCACGGGCTTAGTTGCTCCATGGCATGTGGGATCTTCCCGGACCAGGGCTCGAACCCGTAGCCTCTGTAATGGCAGGCAGATTCTTAACCAGTGCGCCACCAGGGAAGTCACTACAATATTCTTAACTGACCTCATTTTTCTAGTGAAAGCCAAAACCATAACTAGTTCAATGCATAATACCGACTTAGGCTCTGTTGGCCCTTCAGATGATCAGTTAAAATGATGCATTTTGCATAACTGTGAGAAATAGTCTTTCTTTTTGCTTTTTCTTCCTATCTTTCCTTTTTTCTCTCTGGGTATGGATCTCTCTCTCTCTCTCTCTCTCTCTCTCTCTCTCTCTCTCTCTCTCTCACACACACACACACACACACACACACAAGAGACAAAGAGTGGACTCTGTTTATAGACAATGAGGGTTTTTAGAAGTTTGAGGCTAGTGATTCTGAATCTCAGTGCCATCGTGAGCTAGATGCAGGCAAGCGAGGAAACACGGCACCAAATGGCTATTCTAGGACAATTTCTGAGATGCACAGGCTTGCATTTTTGATCAGTGCTGAGTTGTCTCTATTTGGCAGTTGTGCTGGAAGCAATCCCAGAATTTTCAGGTGAGTTGATACTTTCTGATGCTCTCTTTTCTTTTGATACTAGGACAGTCTCCATCCCTACCCACCACACGTTTAGTTATTACTGTTACTAGTTATTACATTTAGTTATTTTGGTATTACTCATTACTGTTGTGGAATGAGTATAGAAAACATCTATGAGTTGATACATCCTAATATCATCTGATCAGCACCAGTGAAGAGGAAGGGAGCTGCACTGAGCCAAAGTATTCTTAGAGCACAGAGAATGAAGCTGATTTTGGAGTGAAATGTAAGGGAGAATTAGAAAATTGATGTGAGAAGATAGAAGATGAGATTTTCCTCATTATAAACCCGAGATGCACTTGAAAAAAACCCCACTTTCCCAAGCATTTCTTGCTGTTCTGCGGACATGAGAGTCTTGTGTTTATACGCAGAAGGAAATTGTATGCTGTCAGGGAACTGCTAAAGCAAGAAAAGGAAGTCAAGAATAAATGGCCTATGAAGTCTTCTGAGAGAGATACCAAATACCTCTTTTCTGCAGAGGTCTGAATATTATTTGGCTTTTGTGAATGTTTCAGAGTTAGGCTTCTTCCTGTTGATACTGAAACTATCCCCAGAGCCCAGGTTATAGAAAAATTATTTCAGAGTAAGAAATGGGTTCAAGATTAAATACTTTCCTGGAGAACAGAAAAATGGAGTCTTCACCAGCAGAGCAAAGTAGATCCTTAACACAATTACCTTAATGATTTAGGCCAGAGGTCTTGTCAGTGGGGGACAGACTGTATCAGATTTGGAGGATTTTATGCCTATATTAACAAAATTCACTACAAATATATCTTTCCATTTGGTTTATGTAGCCACAGCTCTTGACAGCCCTTCCCTCTGCTTCCCTCCAGAGGACTCTTGGGGACATTACATAAAGTGACACTGGTGAACATCAGCCCTGGCCTAAGTGTCAGGAAAATGTATTTTTTCCTTGCTATATAGATAGGGAAACTGTGGTCGACTCTGGAAACAAGTAAGTGGAAAAGCCAAATCCACTCTTTTAAACAATATGATGATTTGTATTATTCACAGCATCACTAGAGCTTGTGAGATAACTAAATTGTTAACTGTTCTTCAGTTTATTCTGAAGCAAGATGGTGGCTCATGATTTAATGTTGGAAACTTATTGTTACTGTTATTTAGTTGAGTCAAGAGTTTAAATGCCACACTTGATGCTACTATCTTTTTAAATTTGTTTCATTTTTGAGGATTGTATTTTTGTTGTTGTTGAAAGTATAATAAGGTTCTTGTTCCAACTCTAGAAAATACGATCATAACTCAAAGCCACTAGGCTCCAGAGCCAAACTCATACTCTTATTATTACCTTTTCGTAGAAGAGTAACTTCAGACAGAGAGATATTAAGTAATTGAGGGAGAAAGGAAAGAGGAGGTCAGTACTCAAGGTCTAGTACCAAGTAGCAGATGTGAGGAGAGGGCATCAGGGTATAAATAAGAGATGAGTAGAGGGTTCTGCACCTGAGAAGTTCAGAAATTGCTCAAGAGGTAGAGAGCACAAAGGATGGAGGGTACCAGTTCACCAAAGAGCATGTGAGGAATTGAAAGCTTCTGTCTCTTCTGACTGGGGAGTTGTTTACATTTTACAAGGGCAGGATTGTTAGATTCCATGCCTGTGTGGGATTCCACCTTCTCCCCTCAGGCCTTCCCTGTTGGGTAGGTCATAGATGAGCTATTTTCCATATTTTCTCAGTAAAAGGCTACATTGTACTCTGGAACAGATTTTAGGTAGGGTATGAGATTCTGTGAACTTGTATACCTTTCCCATTAAGTCATAGGCTGATACCTTTCCTATTAGATCATATATCAGAATTGGCTTTAATGACAAGTGATTCTAGGATCCCTACATTATATGATCTGATCCTCATCAGAGTATATATGTTCTGGTCATTTGAATGGGTATAGGTGTGTAGAGTGTAACAGGAAATTACAATAAGCTAAATGTACCAATAAAAGTTGAAGATGAGTGGTTGTGCATGAATCCAAGAGCAGAAGGCAACAGTGTAAAGTCAAAAGCCTAGATTTGAGTTCCAGCTCCATAACATACTTTTTATTTCTTATCAATTTCACCTGTTGATTCTCTCTGTATTCTGAAAGTATTTCTCATACTAGTTCTTCTTGTAATATATGTGATTTTCTGTAATGATGACTTATCTTTGCTGCTTATGTTGGTTTAATCTGTAATCATCTTCTTTCCTTACCTTCTCTCCCTAATCCATTTACTTCTTAGTTTCTTAACTTTCTTATTTGCTCCATTTTTAATTTGTGCATACTCATGTGCATGTCTTTCATCAGCTCAGGAACATTTTTCTTCCAGCTTTAAATTTTTTTATTTCTTCTGCTTGTTCAATAGTAGGCTATTCCTCAAAAAAACATCAAATATCAACATATTAGCTTACCATTGTCTGCAAAAGATTATCTAGTTCATCTTTATCAACAATTTGATTTTATACACCAATGCTTTGTTCTTGAATTATTTAAGACTCATTTTTTCATCCATAAAGTAGATATTATACCAACCTTATTTTATGAATCTCCTTTCCACCCAACTTTGTTCTCTCTTTGTGATGTCCTACTACTATTGTAAACAGGACCCTTTTCTGGAGAAAAAAAACTCAGAAAGTTTATTCTGTATTTTGTAGATTATTATTATTATTATTTTTTGCAGTACGTGGGCCTCTCATTGCTGTGGCCTCTTCTGCCGCGGAGCACAGGCTCCGGACGCGCAGGCTCAGCAGCCATGGCTCACGGGCCCAGCCACTCCGCGGCACGCGGGATCCTCCTGGACTGGGGCATGAACCTGCGCCCCCCGCATCAGCAGGCAGACTCTCAACCACTGCGCCACCAGGGAAGCCCGTGTAGATTACTTTGTAAGATATGCTCTTTTTCTGAGTTAACTAGCTGCTTTTCCTTTCTCTTATTCTTCATTAATATTTAACTTAAACTTCACATTAGTTGCTTTTTTATTTGTTCAGTTTCAGGAAATATTGAGATTTGTCCTGATTGTCTTTAGCTAGAGTGAGTTAACTACCTTTAGTTCTGCTCTATGTCTGCTTGCATCTTAGTCTACTCTACTTTTGATATCTACAGCGGTATTTTAGCTTGACTAGAATTCTAACAGTTTTCAGTTCCCATTACTTTACACTACTGATATGACTGCTTTATCCTGGACAAAAGTCCAGGACTGAATGTCTTCACTGGAGAATTCTACCAAACATACAAAGAACTTACACCCATCTTTCTCAAACTATTCCAAGAAAATGGAAGAGTAGGGCACACTCCCAAATTCATTCTATGAAGCCACCATCATCCTGATACCAAAATCAGACAAAGACATTACCAAATAAGAAAATTACAGACAAATATCTTTGATGAATATAGATGCAAAAATCCTCAACAAAGTATTAGCAAACTGAATCCAAGGAGCTATATAAGGATCATACAACATGATCAAGTTGGATTCATTCCATGATCACAAGGATGGTTCAACATATAGAAATCAAGTAGTGTGATACACCACATTAACAAAAGGGAAGACAAAAGCCACACGATCAACTCAATAGACCCAGAAAAAGCATTTGACAAAATTCAACATCCATTCATGACAAAAAAAACTCTCACCAAAGTGGGTATAGAGGGAACATATCTCAACATAACAAAAAGCATTTATGACAACCCCACATAATACTCCATGGGGAAAAGCTGAAAGCCTTTCCACTAAATTCAGGAATAAGACAAGGATGCCCACTCTCATCACTTCTATTCAACATAGCATTTGAAGCCTTAGACAAGCAATCAGACAAGAAAAAGAAATTAAAGTTATCCAAATTGGAAGGGAAGAAGTAAAAATGTCATTATTTGCAAATGACATGATACTGCATATAGAGAACCCTAAAGTATCCACACAAAAACTGTTAGAACTAATAAATGAATTCAACAAGGTAACAGGATACAAGATTAATGTACAAAAATCTCTTGCATTTCTTTAATGATGAAATAGAAATAAAAAGTAAAAAAACAATTTCATTTAAAAACACGTACAGGGCTTCCCTGGTGGCGCAGTGGTTGAGTCCGCCTGCCGATGCAGGGGACACCGGTTCGTGCCCCAGTCGGGGAAGATCCCACATGCCGCGGGGTGGCTGGGCCCGTGAGCCATGGCTGCTGAGCCTGCGCGTCTGGAGCCTGTGCTCTGCAAGGGGAGAGGCCACAACAGGGAGATGCCGTGTACCGCAAAAACAAAAACAAAAACAAAAAAACCCCCCAAAAAAACACGTACAAGAAAATAAAATACTTAAGAATAAACCTAACCAAGGCGGTGAAAGACCTTTACACTGAGAAGTATAAAACATTGATAAAGGAAATTGAAGATGATTCAAAGAAATGGAAATATCTCACTTGGGGTTGGGAAAATTGCTGCCACTCACACACAAAAAATGGGGCTTCTGTTAGTAAATAAAGGGAGAAATAAATACTGTGTATTTCGTTAAAAGTGTCTGATGCAGGCTGATAAGACTTGAGACCATGGAATAGTATCCTGGGCTTCAAAATAGAAGAAAACAGTAGCTGCCAGAAACTACATTGTACTCTATTTTGTTCAGACTCATCTGATATTGTTTCCAGCACCTTAAGAAGTTTATTGTCAAACTAGACAGGATTCATAAGAGATTTCCACGTATGGTGAGGAGTTTGAAAACCATTTAGAAAGAAGAAAAGTTGAGAAAATTTGGTTTGTGATCCAAGAAAGTCCACGAAAGTCACTGTGCTTAAACATCTAAGGAAGCATCACGGGAAAGTGGGCTCAGTCCTGTTCTATATGTAACTCCACGTAATAGAAGTAGGATCATTAAATAGAAGTTGCAGCAGGGAGGCCAGGGCTTCAGTCAACATGAGAAAACACTTTAACAGAACTATTCAACAACGATGTTTCAAATTCCCTCTTACTAAAAGGTGTTTAAGCAGATTCCAGAGGACCAATTGCTGGGATTCTGTAAAAGATATTCAGGGACTGTGTGGCGGGCTAGCCAAGATGAAATTGGAGGTCCTTCACCCTACACAAAATCGTTTGGGAGTTATACAGTATTTTGCTCCATTGTCTATATCTCTAAAGTTCCCTCAGGCTACCTAAAGAAAGTCCTGAAGAACCATACAGCTCATGCCTGTGAAGGAGAGAAACTGGGAATCACTTGCCCACAAAAGACATCTATCAGCATCCTTTCTGCTTTTTATGGTCGTAAAGTCCCTGGTGAAAACTTTTGTCCAACTCTAACTGGTAAGACCAGTGAAAATGCCACCTGTGTGTCAGTCACAGCTAGACAGGTAAGATCCAACTTCTCAGAAAGCAAGGGCCCAGGTAACTTTGCATTCAAAAGGAAACCTATCTAATTTTATTTGAGAAAATAGTAGATTAGATATGTAATTACCAGGGAAATGTGAGTAAAATGGAAAAGAAAGAAATTAATCATAGATGGCTTGACTACACCATTTAGACTAGAAGAGTTTTGATTTTAGTTACATAATCTTAATTTGACCATTTCCCTTCCTCTCTCATATAATAATAGCTAACTTTTTTGAGTACTAACTATGTGCTAGGCATGTTGTTTGGCACAGTACATGAATTCTCTCCTTTAATACACATAACCACGTGAAGTAGGTACTATCTTTAAATATCATTTTATAGATGAGGAAACTGACGATCAGATAGGTGAACTGATTCTCCCAAGGTTACACAGCTATTCAGTGATAGAGGTTATTGGTGACCTAGATAGAGCTGGATTAAGGTATCTATCATTTGGGAAGCTTCCTAGGAGTGCAGTATCTAATAGAAGCTAAAATATACCTGGAATCAACTGAGAACATTATAGTTCTCCCTAGAGGCTAATATATAAGCAGCTTCCTGACTGACATCATTTAATCCTTATCTGCTTGAGAGAATACACCCTCCATCTTTACTTTCTTGGTAGCAATTCACTTAATCTTATTCCTGCCACCACTAACTCCACTGAAGTCACTATTGATCCTCATGAAGTTACCTTTGATGGATACTTTTATGTTTTAATCTAATGTGACTTCTTGGTGTCATTTGACATAGTTTACCATTCCACCTTTCTTTAAACACTCAGTTCCTTTGGTTCTCATGATACCATGCTCTCTTGTTTTTTTTCTCACCTTTAAGTGCTGCCTCTCTCATTCCCATTTTAACTAACCACAATAATTGTTCAGCCACCTGGTGTTTTTAACCATTTCCAGAACCAGAGAGTATTCAACTTGTCCATATATTAAAAGCTTTCATTTCTGTATAAATTAGATCTGAAAATAGCCTTTTGCTTAACTTGTGCAAGGAATTCATATCTCTATTTAACATACAAAGAAATACAATTTCACAGAGGCAATTTATTGATAATCACATAGCAAGTAATTAACAGGGCTGTAATTCAAAGCCTTAGTGTTTATGTCTAATCCATCACTATATATACATTCTCTTCTCAGAGTTCAGTAAATAGAATGTTTAGATGTCAGGGGAAAAAGAAACATTTTATTGGAAAGTTAAAGAATTTACCTTTTTAAAATTTTGTAAAATTAATTAGTGGAAATAACACATTGATGTGAACTTTTATTCAGTAATTTCTCTCTCTTTTCCTTCCTCACAAGAAACTCCTGGATGAGTGCAAAGACCAACGCTGGTGTCAGATATCTGTGAATAGTCAAATGTTTGGACAAGATCCATGTCCTGGCACATACAAGTATCTTGTAGTATCTTATAAATGTAGACCAGGCAAGTTTCACAGCGGTATTTAAAATCAAGAGGGAATTTACCAAAAAGGATGGGACCTACATAGTTTGTGGGCTCATTTCTAAGTGCAATTTCTGTTTTCATGCTTAGCAATTTAAAAAGCACTGCATAATACCTTAAGGTGTATAACCCAGAAACACAAAATACTTCTTGGTGACAGAGGCTTACTTCTATTCTATAATTAAAGAAAGATTTGAAATTTACCTAAAAGTAAGAGCTTTAACCCTCCTCTTATTTAAAAATTTTTTGTGGAATCCCAAATTTGGGTTGTAATCCTTCTGATAGCTGATTTCTACAAGTTCAGATGACTCTATTATATATTTCTCCTCATTTTAAGGAGGCTTAAACTATCAATGCTTCAAAACAGTTTAAAAATATAAATGTTGGAATGTAATACTGAATTTGAAAGGGAATCTAAAGTATCAACCTTGTTTCCTAGTGAACTACCGAATAAAGACAGTATGTGAGAATGGGACGCTGAGGCTTCAGTGCAGAAATAAATCTGTCTTGACAATTTTCTCTGCAAATTATGGCAAATTCATGGAAGGAAAACAAGAATGTGATGTAATGAATAAAAATGGACCTGTCATAGGTATGTTGGAAATAGAAGACACACAAATCTACAACAGACTTTTCCAAATTCTCTGTTCAACATTAGTGACTTACTGAACTTTAAATAATGGACTAATATATTCCAGATCACCATGATATCCAACATATAAGCAATGTTATAAGACTAGCATTGAATACATAATATGTACATTCTCAGCTGGTTCAAAACTATATTATGAGCAAGAGTATAAGCTTGATCAGCTAGTTCAGGGCCACAGAAATGTGGGTTTTGAAAGCTATGCCTTATATGTTTTGCAGAGACAGTGTGGGTGTAAGAGAATGCTTAGTTTTAAAATGTGCAAACTCAGTAGCCTCTGCCTACTCCAATTTATTCTGAAGTGTATGCCACAGAAAAAATTAACATTCTTAAGAATTTAATTGGAAAGCCCAGTTACATTGACATTCTCAGTTAATAATGCAACATTGTATCACATTATTGCTGAAGTGTGCTGAAACTTTAGTATCAATAAATAGGGTCTGTGTGCAATTTCCAGTGCCATAATTTCTGTCTTTGGCCTATACTGCTCTCATTTTCAGTGATGCTGCTCTGTGATTTTTGTTGCATTGTGTTGCTTCCTGGTATATTCATGGTTCTGTAGAAGGCATGTTTCTTGAATGCTTCAGGTCAAAAAGCTTTGAATAACCTTTGTTGATTTGCATAAACCTTGGCATAGTTCAGGGCAAAATCTTCATAAACCTTTTCTCTACTACACAGGATTATGCACAGGATTATTTAGTTTACCTCTGGTCCAACGATTCTCAATCAGAGGTGATTTTAACCTCTTTCCCAAAGACACTGTGTCTGGAAACATGTTTGGTTCTCACAACCGGGGGCAGTTGTTACTGACATCTAGTGGGTAGAGGTCAAGGATGCTGTTAAATATTGTACAATGTACAAGACAGCCCCCTACAACTAAGAATTATCCAGCCCTAAAAGTCAATAGTCCCAAGGTTGAGAAACTCTGCTCTAGTGATAGAGCATAAGATACCTCTGACCTGGCTCCCTCATCTACACTTCAATTCCTTCTTCCGTAAGAGACAGAAGAAAATTAATATTTAAAAATTTTAGCCATAAGCATTTTCCAAGTCACTAGTCAGTACTAATATCTTTAATTGCTAAATACATATAGATACTGAAAATCTAAAATAATACACTGCAAACTCTATATTCAGAGCAGTAAAAAGAATTTGAGCTGGTAGGAGCTTGGAGAAAATTAGAATCTTTAAAACCCTTGGCAAACAAAAATTGTATTGCACGTTTTCAAGTACAAAAATCACAAGAGTTTCTTTCATGCATTTCAGAGGACAGAAAACCTAAGACTAGGCACTATTTGATATTTTCCAAGAACCTGGGAGGTCCTATGGTTTTGCTTCCTAGGGAAGATAAGCCAAGATGCTGGCGTCTTTCTAAGCCAAAAGACAATTCTGGACCTGGTGTTGTGTTAAAGCCTGGCAGTATGATGTGACAGAGAAAAAAAATCAAGATTACTCTTTCCATCCAAGAATAATGTGCATTTGTTGCTGTTGCCCAGCATCTATTTTCCCGTCCTACCAACATCCTGAATTTCCTATTAGGAAATTATTAACATCGACTATAGTCTAATGGGACAATACTATTCGCTAGCCAAGGAGTGGGCATGCTAGCCAAGTCAGGCCAATCCAGTAGATATTCTTTCCATGATCATTTGTATCTCAAGTAAAGTGACAAAGAGGATAACAGTATCCATTCATCTACCCCAGTGGTGGTATCCTGAGTAGACTGTTTTGACTGCAAGACCATCCTTTTAGTTCTGTTTCCTTGAGACCTCAAAATATTTTGCATGTTTAAAAAACAAAAACACTCTCAAGCCTGCATTGCAGAAATAGCTATTCTTGTTCTCCTATGCATTCTACCTCTTTTTTTCTTCCCAACTCTCAAATTATTTGTTTGTTTGAATCATAACCAACAGAGTGCTTAGCTCCTGATGCTCTACAAAGAGTCTTGAGACAGTGTCAAAAGAGAGAAAACTGTACATTGTTTGCAGATACAGCTACTTTTGGTGAACCTTGTTTCCCAGGAGTGAAGAAACAGCTGCAAGTTTCCTACATATGTGGTAAGAAAAACAGGGTATCTCTATCACTTAATAAATTACTGTGAGAAAGCTACAATATTATAAATTATATTTTACAATTACAATAATAGCTAAAATCTGTATAGCACTTTTCAGTTTAAAATTTTTTTGACATCCATGTTTCTCACTTGATCATTACAATAATCCTGTGAGGTAGGTATGTATTATTCCCATTCTATAGAAAAGCAAACAGAGGTTCAGAAAGAAGAAGTAACATGTTCAAGGTTATACAGTTATTAAGTGACTTTGACTCCATACCTGTGAGATACTCAGGAGAAAATTATAAGTAAGCAGGTATATATATACATATGGATCTGAGGGTGAGGCCAGTACTGAAGGTATTAGGAGATGTATCTTTTGGGGATGCTTAGGTACAAGCGGTAGAGGTCAACGTAAGCTGATTGAGCAGAAAAAGAGTTTATTAAAAGGGCAGTGGGTGTCTTAAAGCAGTTATTGAGAAGGATGTATAACCTGGCTCAGCTACAAACCAAAGAAAAATGCCCCAAAGTGTACTTTGGAACTTTCTGGTAAGAAAAATGCTTATTCCACTAAACAGCTGCTGCCACCAAAGAGAGAAAACTTATTTAGAAATGGAATAGCTAAATAGTTTTATTTAATACAAAATTTTCTTTTCTTTATCCTTTCCCCCCTTAAAAAACTTGGATCCAAACTGATCTCTTGCAGCTTCCAAGTCAATCTGGCATAGACACATCTGATTGGGGGAGCCTAGGTCATGTTACAAATCCCTAGTTGTAAGGGAGATTGGAAAAGTCAGTATCTAGAATTTTCATCTCCTGTGATAGGAGGTAGATTTTTCTCTGCACAAAAACCCATAATGTGAGTTAATATTGCAGTCGTAGAAAGGGGTTAAGGCTTTGAGTAGCCAAAGCGGTTAACATAGCTATCACTCATATATCTTAAAATATGCTTACATTCTCCTTAAAAGGTTAATGATATTTATCCTACTAATATTTATAGAACAGGGAAATCTCCAAACAATAAGGTGACCTAGTATGATAACTGTTGTGTATAGTTTGAAGAGAAGAGGGGCTAGAACAAAGTCCAAAGGAATATTAGCCTTAAGATACTTGCAGAGAAAAAGAGATTTCAAAGGGGTCTAAGAAGAGATAAGTAAAGTATGAAGAAGATGAGAAGAATGTGATGTGAAAGCATAAAGGGAGAAGACTGATGGAAAGGAAGTAATCAACTGTGCCTATAATGTTAAGAGGGACAGTGAGATGAAAACTTAGAGATAGCTCTAAGGGGATGTGATATCAGGGAAATTTTTATTTTTGATTTAAAATATGTCAACATTTTTCTAAACTGAGAGGAAGGAGCCATTCCATACATCAAAACAATGGCCTCATCTTCTTTGGTTTTTGGCAAATCCTTATTTTGAAATTGCTTCAGTCCAAACTCTTCACTACTTTCCAGTTCAAGAGTCCTTAGTACTTAGCGTACACTCCTTACTTCTGTGCTTTGAAATTTCATTAGTTCATTTATTTCTTCCTCTGTTCTGTGACAATGCCTAGACCATTACCTGATTCAATGCTTAGAATTTATTCCATGGAAATAAATAGGTATGATAATGCTGTCATTTAAAATTCAGGTTTAACACTAATTTAGTCTCTCACAATATATTATTTTTTTAATGAATGTCTGCCAAATATAAACTTTGTAATCATCCCCACTATATGAACAGTAACTGCAATTCCCATGCCAAATTTTCTACTCCTTGATGTTTCGCATTTCAGTGCCTATAGAGTTGCTGCAACAAATGGACCATAGCTCACTGGACCCATTTACACTGTCTGATTATATATATGGTAAGTATCAGAAGACATTCTGCATAGTAGGACTGCTTACAAGTGAATGATTAGAGATGGAATAGCTAAATAGTTTTATTTAATACAAAATTTTCTTTTCTTTATCCTTTGCCCCCTTAAAAAACTTGGATCCAAACTGATCTCTTGCAGAATGCCTTCCTATAAAATATCTCTTCCATTCTGACACAGTCATGGGAATTTAATCTAATCTAGAGTCTTAAGTGCAAAAATAAAGCCTTGTAAAAATAGAATTTAATGTTTGAAATGGTACTTTATTGTCTAACTATTGGAAATCTTGCCTAGAATGTCTGACAGTGGAGAGCTTCTTCCATACAGTAGATCCCTTCCATACAAACAATCTCTGGGACTCAGATGTTATATCATAATTAGATATTTAAATTATAGAGGTAAATTATAGAGTTAATATATAATAGCAGAGTCTAAGGTGATTAGTCCAAACTCCATTAATATTTGACTCATTCTCAAATGGCAAACTTCCTCCAAAAAGTTTTCTTTTATTTCATATTTTGCAGATTTTTGGAGGTATAATTTACATACCACAAAATTCACCCATATTAAGCATACAATTAGTGATTTTTAGTATATGCACAGAGTTGTGTAACCATTACCACGGTCGCATTTAGAACATTTTATTACCCCTAAAAGAAATCCTGTACCCAGTAGCAGCTTATATTGGATTCCCAAGAGACCTATTGACTCAAAAATTGTTAAGAATACTGATATATTATCAGTCCAATGCAGTTTTCAAATGATGTCAAACGCCATAGACCTTTTTGGTGAAAGTATATGTAGAAGGGTGAATTTTTGAGCAGGTCCCTTATAGATGCTCCTAGATGACTCTGTCACTCCAACATACCCAAAGCTGGCCAACAAACTGGGGAGACAGAATAGGTTACCACTCCCTTGAGACACATTTCCCATAGGGTTGACTCACTTCCTATATGGTCGTCAGGAAAAGAAGTATCCCTGCTCCATCTTATACAAATTACTCTCACAAACATACATGCATCTTCATTCCTGGAGATCTCTGGCACATGGATGACAAGTTTCTTTTCTGTAGTAATGAGTGAAGTATTCTGTTTGTGACTATTAGATCAATATTATTAATTGTGTTGAGTTTTTACATCCCTCCTTTACTCCTGTAAGTTTTTAAAAAAAATTTATTTATTTATTTTTATATTTCTTTTTGGCTGTGTTGGGTCTTCATTTCTGTGTGAGGGCTTTCTCTAGTTGTGGCGAGCAGGGGCCACTCTTCATCGCGGTGCACAGGCCTCTCACTATCGCGGCCTCTCTTGTTGCGGAGCACAGGCTCCAGACGCTCAGGCTCAGTAGTTGTGGCCCACTGGCCTAGTTGCTCCGTGGCATGTGGGATTTTCCCGGAGCAGGGCTCGAACCCGTGTCCCCTGCATTGGCAGGCAGATCCTTAACCACTGCGCCACCAGGGAAGCCCTGTAAGTTTTTGATTATGGATGTTGAGGCTATGTTATCACTTGGCTAAGATATTACATCATCCTGGTGTATTGACCCTTTATTTGTATGTAGTGACCTTTTAAGTCTTCAGTAAGTTTTATTACCCTAACGTCTATTGTGTTTGATGTTAATATAGTTGCACCAACATTTTGTGGTTTGCATTTTCCTGTTATAGCTTTAAAGTTCCTATTGCTTTCTACATTTCAGGATTGGCGTATTTTCATTTTATTCTGATTTTCAAATTTATTTGCATAGAGTTGAGCAAAGTAGACTCACATAGAACTTTTAAACTTTTAATTTTGAAATAACTTCAAACATATAGAAAACTTTTAAGAATAGTACAAAGAACTCACCTAGGTTCTCCATTTAAAAATATTTTTTGTACATCATGCAGGGACTTCCCTGACAGTCTAGTGGTTAAGACTCTGGGCTTCCACTGCAGGGGGCATGAGTTCAATCCCTGGTCAGGGGACTAAGATCCCACATGCTGTGTGGCAAAAAAAATTTTTTTTAAATCACATTTGCTTTGTTATTATATCACCTAACCATCTATCTCTGGGTATATATCCATAATACTATTTTTCTGAACACATTGAGGATATGTTGTAGATTTGATGTCCCAGTATTCTAAAGTAGTTCAGTGTATAACTTTAAAACTACAAGCATCTCTCATTCATAAGCATGGAGCAAAAACCATAACCGTTAATCCATACAAAGACATACATACAAACAATTATATATCCATAAAACCCTTGAAATCTGGGAATTAACACTGACAAAAACCACCATTTAATCCAGATAACCTTTTCAAAAATTTCCAGTTGTTTCAATAATGCTCTTTATAACTATATTTTTTTTCTGATCTAGGATTCAATACATGATCATATGTTGCATTTACGTTTCATGTTTTTAGTTTCAGTGTAGTCTCTTACAATCTGTAACAGTTCCTTGGTCTTTTCTCTCATGATCTTGACATTTTTGAAGAGGTATACCCACTGTTTTGTAGAATGTCCATAAGTTCAGATTTGTCTAGTGTTTCCTCATGATTAGATTCATGTTATGCATTTTTGGCAGAAATACCATAGAACTGATGTATTTGTCCCATTACTGACCATGTTATCGTTGAAATCTTGGTTAAGGTCATGGGTCCCAGTTTTCTTTACTGTAAATAAATTTTCCCTTTGTAAGTAGTACATATCTTGTAGGGGGATGCTTTATATGAATGTCTTGTTCCTCAACAAACTTTCACTCACTATCAGTGATTTTTGCCTGAAAGAATTATTATTTTGGTTGCAAAATAGTGATTTTCCAATTCTCATTTCTTCTACATTTATTAGTTGTAATTCTTTTTTTTTTTTTTGCGGTATGTGGGCCTCTCACTGTTGTGGCCTCTCCCGTTGCGGAGCACAGGCTCCAGACGCGCAGGCTCAGCGGCCATGGCTCACGGGCCCAGCCGCTCCGCGGCACGTGGGATCCTCCCGGACCGGAGCACGAACCCGCGTCCCCTGCATCGGCAGGCGGACTCTCAACCACTGCGCAACCAGGGAAGCCCAGTTGTAATTCATTTTTAAAAAGAGGTTTCCTTTCTCCTCATTTATTAAGATACTTTCATTGGTTTTTAAATGCAGTGTCTAGATGTGGATTTCTTTTTATTCACCCTGATTGGCATTCATTGGAATTACTGAATCTGTGGATTTCATCAGTTCTAGAAAATGTAAGCCTTTATAACTTCATATATTACCTCTGCTCAGTTTTCCTCTCCTCTCCTTCTAAGCTTCTGATTAATCATATAGTAAAGTTTCATACTCTATCCTTCATGTTTTTTATCTCTCTGCTGCATTCCAAATAATTTCTTCTGGTCTATCTTCCAGTGCTCTAAATTCAGCTGTATCTGATCTGCTATTAAACCTATCAGATTAATTTTAATTAAAATTATTATATTTTTATTTACAGAATTCCTTTTGGTTCTTCAAATCTACTGGGTCATTTTAATGGTTTTTTCTCTATATGCATATTTTCAATCTCTCATTTATATAAAATATCTTAAACAATGTTATTTTATATAGTGTTCCTGATAATTCCTTATGCTCCAAATCACTATACTGCTTCTGGATCCTTCAGGAATTAGGAGTATGTTGGAGTATGTTGGAGTATGAGAGAGAAGTAAGGAGACAAAATGGTTTTAACTGAATAGTACTGCTGTAATATGGTATTAGTGTCCTGTAGGTGGCAGGTGCCCTAATGTTGGTTGTTTCCCTTTGGGGATCCTTCTGGGAT
>NW_006794016.1:124945-228792 GCF_000442215.2 Lipotes vexillifer | reverse complement strand
ACTCTTTCCAGACATAATGATGTACTCTTTGTCTTACCCCTCATGAACCTACACAGCTTTTAAGTTTCATTAGGTCCCATTTGTTTATTTTTCTTTTTATTCTCATTACTGTAGGAGGTGGGTCAAAAAAGATCTTGCTGTGATTTATGTCAAAGAGTGTTCTGCCTATGTTTTCCTCTAAGAGTTTTATAGTGTCTGGCCTTACATTTAGGTCTTTAATCCATTCTGAGTTTATTTTTGTGTATGGTGTTAGGTAGTGTTCTAATTTCATTCTTTTACATGTAGCTGTCCAGCTTTCCCAGTGCCACTTATGGAAGAGTCTGTCTTTTCTCCATTGTATATCCTTGCCTCCTTTGTCATAGATTAGGTGATCATACGTGTGTGGGTTTATCTCTGGGATTTCTATTTTGTTCCATTGATCTATATTTCTGTTTTTGTGCCAGTACCATATTGTCTTGATTACTGTAGCTTTGTAGTATAGTTTGAAGTCAGGGAGCCTGATTCCTCCAGCTCCGTTTTTCTTTCTCAATATTGCTTTGGTTATTTGGGGTCTTTTGTGTTTCCATACAACTTGTAAAATTTTTTGTTCTAGTTTGCCATTGGTAATTGGTAATTTGATAAGGATTGCATTGAATCTGTAGATTGCCTTGGGTAGTATAGTCATTTTCACAATATTGATTCTTCCAATCCAAGAACATGGTGTACCTCTCCATCTGTTTATGTCCTAGTCACATTCTCTGATGTCCACTCTGGCCCAAGGGAAGCAATACACTTTATCTTTCAACCAAAACTTGGGCAGTGAAGGCTGCTCCTCACCAACTGTATCTCTGCTTTGTTATTTCAAACAACTCCAGCTAGCCTCTTGTTTCTGGACTTTTTAAAAAAAGAGCCCGTTACCAATTTCTGTGTCCTTCAAACTCCAGGGGATACAGATAAAGCTTGCTCCAAAATTCTCTTACATGTTTTACTTCAGCAGTAGTACAAGGTAGGCCTGTAAACTTTTTTTATCTCAGAACATCCAGCAGGGATGTTGTGGGGTTTGAGGTGACACATCCATACTTTATGAGGGTAAAAATTTCCTCATGTGAAAAAGGATAGTGTATGAAAAGCACTTAACCAGGGAGGGGAAACAGCACTCCACACACTTTCACCTGATGGAAGATGCTTCAAAGAAATTTGTGCTACCAGCCTCTTTCCACAAGCACTCTCTCATTCGTTTATATAGCCCGGAGATGGATGATTACGAGCTAGAAGTCACAAAACTGTTTCGGAGTCAGCCCTTTATAAGTCCTGCTCAGATGAATGGTCAACTACCTCTCTTTAATGTGGAGGTACTTGGACCTATTGTTCTCAACAGCAATTCTGTGGCAGGAAAATTCCTATTCTAGTATCCGTTTTTATAGTGTATTCTAATTTTTTGTGCTCAGTGGCAAAAAATTTAATGTAAAGCTTTCATCACAATCACCTTCTAAGATAAGGCATAAGGCTACTTGAGGGAGCAGCTGTTGAAATGATTAGAGCTTTAGACTGAGAGATACATAAGTGGGTTTAAAACAAATTTTGTTCTGTGTGGTGTGTAACACATAAAGCTGATGTGCTTTAGTCTGTGAACAGTGTCATGTCTAAGAAGCACAGTTCAATAGCTGAATATATTTTTAAAAGAGATAAAGTTCTTTACTTTCATTTCTTAAAACCTGGAAAGGGTATATGTAGACCATAGCAACGTTTCTTTAAAACTCCTTTTCAAGCTTCAGTAGGACTTTTCTAAAGATTAACTTTCCAGAGATTTTTATTGGAAACATATCTGTGTTTCTTTTACACATCTTACTGAGAATCTTTGGGGATGGGGTAGCAAGAAGGCTGAGTGTCATATGTCCATTTATTTAGGAGACTGTATGCTTTCTGAGGGCAAAGACTTCATTCATCTTTATTGTGTCACCAGCAGTAAAGTACCTAGCAATCAGGGGTGGGTAATAAATATTTTTTGAACATTTCATTGATCAAAGCAAGTCACATGGCCATGCTGGGTTCAATAGGAAAGGGATGTATAATGCTTCTATGGGAAGCAGCAATTCATGGTAAAAAACTGGAATATCTGGTGGTGTTTTGTGCTGGTCTCAGACTATTGATAGTGATGTCATCAGCTAGAAATGTCTAGAGGCACTCACTTGGACCCATAATACTCGTAGTGAGCTCCTAAAGACATTTCCCCTTTCAGAGCCAATGTTGTGGCTGGACCAGCCCTTGTGGTTATTATGATTGCAAGACACACCTCAACAACAAACATCAGGGAACATTGAAAAAAATCAAAGCAAGTTTTATTATTTATAGATCCTGGATGCTACACAGCATGCCTGGTGCCACACAGTGAGGTCCCAGGTAGAGAGTGAGAGAGAGGATGTGGGGTTCTGCTGTTATTGGGATTGAAGGTAGGGTGCCTAGAGTTTCACAGGTTCACTCTTTATTGGTGAATTTAAAACATAAGAATAGGAATTAAAGTGCAGGAAGGGAAAAGCCAGAGCTTCCTTTCTAAACAAAAGGAAGTGCCCCCAAGAAACTCACCAAACTCTAAGTTACAAAACTCAGCGATTCATACCTAGACATATCATAACAAAACTGTTGAAAGTTTAATATGAAAAGAATCTTGAAACCTGCAAATGAGAAGTGACTCATAATGTACACAGGATCCTCAATAATTTTAACAGCTGATTTCCCATCATAAGCCATTGAGGCTAGAAGGCAGTGGGATGACATATTTAAAGTGCTAGAAGAAAAAGACTTTTAACAATGAGTTCTATGTCCAGAAAAAAATGTCTTTCAAAGATGGAGAAATTTTAAACTCTGAATCAAATAATTTGGTACCTATTAAATCCAAAGAGTGCCCTGGGGCTGCCCTGGCTCTTTATCTAGTAGCTGGCAATGTATTTGTTTGCGATGGATGTCTTTGAACATCAGAAATCAAAAGCTAATAGACACTTACACCACGGGTGAACAATAAAACCATCTAGCATGAGTTATCCTTCTGGTCACCAAATATTCAGTATGGACAATACAATTACCTATTATCTATCAAACAATAAATCACTCATAAGTCCTAATCACTGACTGTATTGAGCTCAAAGTTTGGGATCTCTAGGTGGTATGTGGTAGTCTCTACATTAAGTCCAGATATGACTCCTCTTGATCCAGAAACACCTGAACTAAAAGTGACCCGAGGTGGAAAGTATTGTTTGATTCGGCCTTTGTTCTGTTCCTTGGGAGTAATTCTCCCACTGTGTCCTTATCTATGAATCTTGGCATTTTCCTTTAGAAAAAACCTTTCTTTTTCTTTTATTCTTTTTGGTAATATTTGAAGGTAGTACTGAAATATGAGGCTGTAGTTAGGGGCTGAGAAGCTGTCTGGGAATACTTCTTATCCATGAAAGGGTTATTTAAAAATCCACAACCATCATGTTTTCCATTAGTTCAGACTTATTTTTATTTTAGGAGTACATTTTCTAAAATTTATTCAACTTTTTGGCTATTTTGTTTCAGTCAGATCCATGTACCAATAGCTGTATCCATAATATTTTTTTTAATGTTAATTTTTTTGGATTATAGTTGATTTACAATCTTGTGTTAGTTTCAGGTATACAGCAAAGTGATTCAGTTATACCTATTCATATATTCATTCTTTTTTAGATATTTTCTCATATAGGTTATCCCAGAATATTGAGTAGAGTTCCATGTGCTATACAGTAGGTCCTTGTTGATTATCTATCTTATATATAGTAGGGTGTGTATGCTTATCCCAAACTCCTAATTTATCCCTCCTCCACCCACATTTCCCCTTTGATAACCATAAGTTTGTTTTCCATATCTGTAAGTCTATTTCCATTTTGTAAATAAGTTCACTTGTTTCATTTAAAAAAAATTAGATTCCACATGTGATATCATATGATATTTGTCTTTGTCTGACATTTCACTTAGTATGATAATCTCTAGGTCCATCCATGTTGCTGCAAATGGCATTATTTCATTCTTTTTTATGACCGAGTAATATTCCATTGTATATATGTACCACATCATCTTTATCCATTCCTCTGGCATTGGACATTTAGGTTGCTTCCATGTCTTGGCTATTGTAAATAGTGCTGCAATGAACATTGGGGTGCCTGTATCCTTTCAGATTATGGTTTTCTACAGATTATATGCCCAGGAGTGGGATTGTTAGGTCATATGGTAGTTCTATTTTGAGTTTTTTAAGGAACCTCCATACTGTTCTCCATAGTGGCTGTACCAATTTACATTCCCACCAATAGTGTAGGAGGGTTCCCTTTCCTCCACACCCTCTCCAGCATTTGTTGTTTGTAAACTTTGATGATGGTCATTCTGACCGCTGTGAGGTGATACTTCATTGCAGTTTTAATTTGCATTTCTCTGATAGTTAGCGATGTTAAGCATCTTTTCATGTGCTTTTTGGCCATCTGTATGTCTTCTTTGGAGAAATGTCTATGTAGATCTTCTGCCCATTTTTTCATTGGGTTGTTTGTTTTTTGATACAGAGCTACATGAGCTGTTTGTGTATTTTGGATATTAATCCCTTGTCAGTCACTTCATTTGCAAATATTTTCTCCCATTCTGTGTACCCACAATATTTTTAAAACATGTTCTCTCTCTACACTTAATTAAATCTTCCAGATTTCTTTAGGAGAACTACAACCTTAATTTCTTTTCCCTGAACCATTTTTTATTTTATACACCATGAAAGGATTTAATAGGTACCGAATTATTTGATTCAGAGTTTAAAATTTCTCCTTCATCTTTGAAAGACATTTCTTTCTGGACATAGAACTCATTGTTAAAAGTCTTTTTCTTCTAGCACTTTAAATATGTCATCCCACTGCCTTCTAGCCTCAATGGTTTATGATGGGAAATCAGCTGTTAAAATTATTGAGGATCCTATGTACATTATGAGTCACTTCTCATTTTCAGGTTTCAAGATTCTTTTCATCTTAAACTTTCAACAGTTTTGTTATGATATGTCTAGGTATGAATCTCTGAGTTTTGTAACTTAGAGTTTGGTGAGTTTCTTGGATGTGTAGTGTTATGTTATTCTTCAAATTTGGGGAGTTTTCCATCATTATTTCTTTAACTACTCTTTCTGCCTATTCAACTCTCTCCTCTCTTTCTGGGACTCCTATTAGGCATATGTTGGTATGTCTAATGGTGTCCCACAGGTCTCTGAGGCTATGCTAATTTCTCTTCATTACTTTTTCTTTCTGTTTCTCAGACTGCATAATTTCAAAGAACTAAAGGAAAGTATGAAAATGATGTCTCACCAAATAGAGAATTTCAATAAAGAGAAATTATAAAAATTAAACTTGATATAAATTCTGGAGCTGAAAAGTATAACTAAAATGAAAAGTGCGCTAGAGAGCTCACAGCATATCTGAGATGGCAGAAAAAAGAATCAGTGAAATTAAAGATAGGCCAATTGAAATAGGAGGGACAGATTCTCTAAAGAAAGCAAGTTGAAATAGGAATAATAAAATAGGTATAGGTATGGATTAGTTCAGATTAAGGAATTTTTGAGAGTGGAGAGAAGGATGAATAGGTGGGGCACTGTAATGGTAGACACATAACATTATGCATTTATCAAAATACATAGAACTGTACAACATAAACAGTGAATCCTAATATAAACTATAGACTTTAGTTAATAATAATATATCACTATTGATTCATCAATTGTAACAAATGTATTACACAAATGAAAAATGTTACTGAGTTGGCCAAAAAGTTTGTTTGGGTTTTTCCATAACACGGTTAGATCCTACAGAATATAAAGTCATTAAAACAAATTTAGAAAAATACCTGAAAGATCTACATCAAAAAGTTAACAGTCAGCATTCCTAAGTGATGATATTGCCGGTGTTTTTTTCCGTTTTCTGTATTTTCTGAGTTTTATCATAATATATCTCATGTTTATAATAAAAAAAAGACAAAGATAAAAAGTTAATCCATCTCTCAGTGGGAAAGAAAGGCTATCTGGTCATTTCATGAAAAGATCATAATATTGTGAACATAAAACTGCTCTAAAAAATGAAGTCCTTTTAAAAAACACAAAAGAAAAAAGATAATACTGTATATATAATGTTATCTGCTTTTTTCCAAGTAAACTCTCAGTAGCAGTTTCCTCTGTCATAATAAATAATTTTTAGATATCCAAAAAGACAGCTAATTATAGGTAAAGGTTGTAAAAAGATAAATTCTTCTTTCTGAGTTGATAGCAAGGGGAGAAATATGTGTCTGCCTGGTGCACTGTGTTGCATTTAATATGGAACTGGTGTGAAATAAGCACCTTCTTTGAAGGTAGGAATAGGAAGTGTACCATTTTATTCTCTGTACTTTGAACTTTGACAAATGAAAAATGCGTATCCAACTACTATCTTTTGTTTGAGACATTAGGAAAAAACCCCCACTAAACCATGCTTGGGCTCCACATTTATAAAGATTAAATAAACACGAAGGCCTAGTCCAATTCTTATTCAATGTCTTAGTCTGCTCAGGCTTCCATAAGAAAATACCATAGACTAGTTGGTTTAAACAACAGAAATTAATTTTCTCACAGATCTGGAGACTAGAAGTTTCAGATCAAGGTGCCAGCATGGTCGGTTTCTGGTGGGAACTCTCTTCCTATACTGTAGACATCTGCCTTCTCACTAGATGTCCTTAAATGGGAAAGAGAGAGAGAGACAGAGAGGGAGGGACAGACACAGAGAGAGAGATCCTTATGTTGTCTCTTGTTATAGGGGCACTAATCCCATTATGAGGGCCCTACCATCATGACCTTATCTAAGCTTATTTTCCAAAGGTTTCATCTCCAAATACCATCACATTGAGGTTAGGGCTTCAAAACATGAATTTGGGGGTAGCTACACAATTTAATCTATAGCATTCAGGAATACAAAACCATCAAGAGACTAAAGAACTGGTTTGTCATTTATTCTTTGTTTGTTTTAGTATTTCTCATATCTGCCCCATTATAGAGTATTCTCAGAAGGATCTACCTTGGCTAAGCAATGAGATCAATAAATACTTGTCTCCTTGAACAACGCCCATGATCCTTATGGGTCACTGGTTTACTGTTTTCCTCACAGGCATCCCTGAGAAAATGGGCCTGTATTTCCTGTGTGGTGTCTCCGGAGGTCTTATCTTTCTATTATGCATCTTTACTCCCAAAGTGACCTTTATCCAGGACTTGAAAGAAGTTTTCTGGTGTATAAATTCCAAGTTGGGCAAGAGAAAGCTACAGGACCAAGAGGAAGAAGAAGATAACCACAACGATGACAGTTCTTCTGGCTCCTCTTTCCATCATTTTACTCACACCTATCCAGCCTCAAATAGCCTGTTCTGCCCTGAACTGACTGCAGTTTTAGAGCATGCAGCTAAGGAAAGAAACCAAGAAAGAGATGAAATCTGGATAGCCAAAGAACCTAGTCCCTATGCCATTTACAAAGTCAAATCTGCCACAAAATAAAATGACCCAGAATATGCTATTTACCTGAGTACCAAGTGTAAAGACAGATGATCGTATGTTTTAAATACAGAAATGCCACAAAATACTGGGTAATAGAGATGGAAAATTATTGTTGTTAATATATCAGTTTTCAAAGGTCTGATTGAGACCATGAGCTTTCAGGTTACAGTAAGGCCCCATAAGCTATATGACCATACTAAATTTTTTAGAAAGGTCTACAAAAAGGAAAATAGAAATGAGGTAGGGAAAGAAATTACAACATATAAGCCTAGGATACTACCTATATCAATGAGTTCACCTGATGAAAAGATATTTTTAAGCATATATTTAGGATTTTATAAAGGCTCAGAGATGAGGTGGAACAAGCACTTGACAAGTAGTAACAGGACACATGAACTTCAAGAGGTCACTCAATTTCTCCATTTTATAATCTATAAAATATACTTAAAATTATGATTGTTTAGAAAATCAAATGGATTATTGTATGTAAAGGTGTTATATAAAATGTAATTTAGGGTGGCAGGAGTTACTATGTTCCAATTGTTGGCACTTTAGAATCTATCTATATTCAAAGGCAAAGCAGCAAAAATACTAACCTTGTGTGGTACAGTGGATTATTCGTTTGTGGATTGTCAGGTGTTAAATACTGCCCATTAAATGTCCTTTTTAAATAATTCATTCATTTAACATCTCCAAATGCTGGGTATTGGTGATATAAAAATGAATAAGACAGCCCCTGCTCTCAAGGAGTTCACAAATTAGTCAGGGGAAACTGGCTCTTAAACAGAATACGGGGGAAGCATAAGGTGCTAATGTGCAAAGGGCTGAGGTCAGGGAGAAGGCAAAATAATAAAGAATATTAATAACTAAAACATACAGGGTAAAAAGAGGTGAGGCTACAATTGAATCTTGTAGGATGACTAAAAGTTTGCTAGGCACACTAGATGGTGGGAACATGGCATTCAAGGAAAAGGAAAAAGCATGTGAAAAGGCACAGAGGCAGGGGCAGGCATGGCATGTTGGGGGAACTGCAAATAATTATATATAAGATAATGTGTAGAATAGTGTGCAGTTTTTTAAGGGCCACTCTGGGTTCAGTATGGAGATTCAATTAGGAACAAGGACAAGAGTGAAGGCAGGAACATGTTAGAAAGAATATTTTTAAACCTTTCAGAAATGTTTAGCTAAAATATATATAAATACATTTTAATCTGTAAACTTGTATTGATATTGACAAATTGCCCACAAAAGTTACTCCCATAAGATAGACACACACCAGTGTATGAATGCTCACTTCTCCACATCTTAACAATGCATACTAAAAAACTAAGGGAATCTACCCCAAATATGCTTCTCACCTTCCCTCCTATAAGCCTGAATTCTTTCTATATCTTTATTTATTGTCTTTTTCACTCATGCCTGAAAGTGTGAAGTACAATTTCTTTTTAAGTCCAGCTCACAATAACTGCAAGAAATGTGTGTTTATTTCTGCATGTTTTCTTTTTTTTTTTTTTTTTGCGGTACGCGGGCCTCTCACTGCTGTGGTCTCTCCCGCTGCGGAGCACAGGCTCCGGACATGCAGGCTCAGCGGCCACGGCTCACGGGCCCAGCCGCTCCGCAGCATGTGGGATCTTCCCAGACCGGGGCACGAACCCATGTCCCCTGCATCGGCAGGCGGACTCTCAACCACTGCGCCACCAGGGAAGCCATGCATGTTTTCTTTTTAAAAAATATTTCAGACATACAAGAGTGTAGATGATAATATAACAAATAAGAATCTACTTATCACCAAGTTTTAGCTCTAAAGCATCACAACAATAGTTGAAGCCCCTGTGTATTCTTCCTTGATCTCATTGCCCTTTATTCCTCCAGTCCTTATTCCCCAGAGGTCATCGTCACCTGAATTTGTAATTTATCATCCACACACAGATTTTTATTCTTTTGTTACATATTCATGGATTGCATAAAAATATCAGAGTGCTGTTCTGCCTTTTAAAAAACTTCATATAATTGGTAATATATTGTACATATCTTTGTGCAGGTTGCAGTGTTCACTTAATCTTATGTTTGGGGAATATGTCTACTTGGGAAATAATGATGATGCAAATTGTTATCAGTTGTGGCAGGATTTACTACCTGTGCAGTGATTAGAAAGATGGTGAATTCACTAGGCTCATTATGTGTCTAGAGATGTGCTGTCAAATAGGGTAGCTATTTGGCCACATGTGGCTTTTTACATTTAAATGCAAATTGAATGAAATTGAAAAATCAGTTTTTCAGTTCCACTAGCCACATTTCAAGTGTTCAAAGCCACATGTGACTAAGGGCTACCATATAGGACAGCACAAATAAGAAACCTCTCCATCATCACAGAAAGTTTCTATTATATACCAAATGGTGGGATTTCTATTATATCCCAAAGTAACTCATTTGTTTCACTGCTACAAAAGACAGATGGGTCATGGAAAATGACAGCAGATCATCACAGATTTAATTTGGTGGCGATATCAACTGCAGCTGAGATTTAAGATGCGTTGTGAGTTCTGGAGCAAATCAACAACCCACAAAGTTTCTTTTCTCCAGTTCCCCACGATAAGTAAAATCAGAATAAGTTTGCACTTACAAGGGGTATTAATTTTACTGTCCATCCCTCAGGGCAATGCCAGATCCCTTGTTCTTTGTTGTGAGTTGTGATATATATATATATATATATATATATATATATATACATATATGTATATATGTATATATATATATATATATATATATATATAAAATGTCTGCCATAAGGAGGGAGATTAAACTGTGGAAATTCTATGGAAAGTCAGGATATTACTTCTTAAGTGAGAGCAAGTTGTTGCACCTCACACTACTTATGATTAAGAAAGAGGTACAATAATTGGTGTGTCTCTTTGGATTTTGAAGGCTGTGTACATTGATTTTGTATCCTGCTACTTTACCAGATTCATTGATCAGCTCTAGTAGTTTTCTGGTGGCATCTTTAGGATCCTCTATGTATAGTATCATGTCAGCTGCAAACTGTGACACTTTTACTTCTTCTTTTCCAATTTGGATTCATTTCTTTTTCCAGAATGCTCTAATTTCTCCCTCTTCTCTGACTAGCTCCTTTCCTTTCAATAAGAAACATGCTCAGGTCCACTGTCCCTTTCTGAAAATCAATATCCTCAACTGCATGGGTCTCCTCCTCCTCATCTGCCTCACAATGTCAAACTATGTGCTTCACTGTAGACTAATCCAGCTGGGCCCTTTTTGGGGACACTTCAGTATCAATATCCTTAGATATTTTTCTCTTTCATTGGTCAGATGGCCCACAGAACACTCCTCCAGCTGCCGGAATTTTAGGGTCAGAGTTGGAGAGGACTGGGGGTTTATAGCTTGCAGCGTGCATACCTCAACATGAGCCCTCTGTTTTCAATATGAGACTCCAGCTGTTCCAGCTGTTGGGAACTCCCAGTCCAGGTTGTCTCTGCTTTACCCTCTGCAGAGAATATAACACTTCAGACTTCTGTCAGGGCAGGGAAGGGCCAGACACTCAGTGCAGGCAGGCATCAACTACAGAAAGAGATTTTGAAAAGAATCTACTTCTTACTTTTCAAAAACCCTCATTAGTTTGGTACCCACTCCCCCTTCACCTCCTCTTCCAGAGTTACCTGTTGCAACCTGTGAAGAGTCTTGTGAGGAGCAAAGGGGGGTTAGTAAATCAGGTTGTTTTCTGGCTTTTCCCACTAAGGGCTTACAATTCCTAGTTTGTGGACTTCTTAGTTGTCTCTTTTCCTGCTCTTCTAATCTTTTCAAATATCGTTTTATAGTAGTTTCAGTGGGGCTTTTGGAAGGTGGTGATTTTCAAATATCATTTTATAGTAGTTTCAGTGGGCTTTTGGAAGGTGGTGAAGTTAGATGTGGAAGTATCACTGTAGGCATGGATGTCTCCCTGCCTGCTTCATTCACCCTACACATCTTTGTTATCAAGCCACTCTCCCTAAAACACTCCAGACACAGCTTTTCTCATCAGGCTCTCTGATCTCTTCTATGACCTTTCTGCTCTTTCAGCTCTCAGCCCTCGGACCACCTACCCCAAACCAACTTCCTATCCATAAAGGCCATGCTTGAGGTTCAGATGCCTTGCCAGTAGTTCTGCAATTCACGACCTGTCTACTCTCTCTGACCCTTAGCATTCCACATACTTTTCCAGCTCTCCCATAACTTTGCTCTTTCTCTCTAAGTAGAATGTTGATTTCTATCAAACACAGAGGCTAACCCTGGTCTCTGCTATTTGTTCAAATAATGATATTGGTGACAATGATAAACTACTAAGTACTGAGTGTTTATTATGTGCTTCTCACTCTGGGAGACACTTTATACATATGACCTCATTTCATTCTTTACCACAGGTTTATCACATAGATGCCATTTTTTACCCCATTTTGCAGGGTAAGAAGCAGAGGCTCAAGGAGAGAAAGTGGCTTCCCAAAATTCGCCAGGCTAGTAAGAGACAGAGGTTGAATTCAAGCCAAGGTTGGTTCAAGTCCATGCTCTTCCTACAACACTATGCTGCCTCAGTCAAGGTATCAGAGAGGGAGCTAGAAAGCAGAAGGTGAGAGGACACTGAGTACCTGAATTTGAGGGAGTTAACCACCATCAGTGGGGCAAAGGGTAGACCATAGATAATGATGGGGCTAATAGAGAAAAGCCTTCACTGACTTCAAAGGTGTGCATAGCATTGACCCTTGTGATCTTCACTTGTGCACACAATAAATTACCATGCTTATCCACCCACATAGAAAGTAAGTTAGAACACCACTATTAATCAATATAATACACACACACATGGCTTAAGACAATGTATCACAATTGTCAGAGATGTTTGATTAGTTTTTTCGAGAAAGGAAGCTTCGATTATGTTAATCAAGCTAAGACTTTATACTGTTTCATAGTCTGGCACAAAAACAGACATGATAGTGATGAGCCTGATCCATCAAGAAAGTGTGCAGTCATAGTTTGCAAACTCAATTTAGGGAATCAGGGAAGAATAATATCAATATGGAAAAGATTTCCATTCAAGATGTTACAGTAAGTTCATGCTGTGGCTAGCCTTGTGCTCCAAACACACAGCAATGATGGCAAAATATAAAAAGGTAAAATAAAAAAGGAATGGTCAACATACACACAAAAAGGATAATTGTCTCTGTGCAGAAGCAGCAGGATTTTGCTGCACTGGAAGCAAACAGTGGTGTCTAAAAGGACTATGAGCAAGATGGAAGCTCACTGCTTAAAGCCAAGAAGCAGGATGGAATTACCCACCAACCCCTGAATGTAAATCAGGAAAAAAAGAGCTACTACCAAATCTCCCAGCATCTTTGGCTCTGGTGAGCTGCAACCTTGAAGAGGTGAGGACACAGACACAGGCTGACCTCACAACTAGGAGCTGAGCCGAGCCATCCTGGCTCTGTGAGTGGATCTCCAATATGCCCAAGAGCTTCCTGGGGCAGTGATGTGAATAGGTCCTGTAAGGTGCTTTTTTTTTTTTTTGCGGTACGCGGGCCTCTCACTGCTGTGGCCTCTCCCGTTGCGGAGCACAGGCTCCGGACGTGCAGGCTCAGCGGCCATGGCTCACGGGCCCAGCCGCTCCACGGCATGTGGGATCTTCCCGGACCGGGGCACGAACCCGTGTCCCCTGCATCGGCAGGCGGACTCTCAACCACTACACCACCAGGGAAGCCCTGTAAGGTCCTTTTGATCTTAACAACTGACTGGTATTTTGCAAGATTGTGGTAAGAAGGAAATATGCCGAATAGGTTGATTGATTTCCTTCTATCATCAAGGTTCCACCTTTGAAAGAGGTAAAATTAGAGAAAGTGAAGAACAGTTTTTAGAAAGTTGGGGAGGGTGTTTGTGGATGTTTGCAGAGTATTTGCAAAACAAATGTAGATATTCTCATGGTTCTTTTAAGATTTTTTTGGAAACACTGTGAAAGTGGAGATGATTATTATCTATGATTGGTCAGCTAGACTGTGTAAGTATGGGAAAGGGGGGGTAGGAATTAACATTTATTGAGCAATATGGCAAATTACTTTAAAGCATTGTCTCTGTGGCCACACTGTGAAGGTTTTAATCCAGACTCTGACACTTATTTAGCCATGTGATCTTGGGTAAGCCACTTAATCTCTCATTGCCTGTATTTGTTTATTTCTAAAATGGGGATAGGGTTGCTGTAGGTATTAAAAGCACTTAGAACTGTGTCTGGCACATAGCAAGCACTATGTAAGAGTTAGCTATTATTATTGGTCATTATTATGTGCCACAAACATCTTAGTTAATAATCGGAAATTTGTCACAAAACCCTGTAAGGTAGGTATTTTTCTTACTGTACCCATATAAGAAAACTTAAGCGATGAGAGGCCAAAGAAAGTTATAGAATGGCACAGCCTTTAGATGCTACTTAGTCCAAGGCCTTCATTTTAAACTGAAGAAGAGAAAACTGAACAGCAAAATGCAGCTAGCAGCAAGAAGGAAGGACCAACAGTCATGATTTGTGTGGGACTTTCCCAGTTTTAAAACTATAAGTTCTGCAGCCCAGGAAACCCCTCTGTTTGAGCACACTTGAATGCTTGGTCTCTCTAGATGAAGGTGAACAAAATTCAGCGCCAGTTAACTGCAAAACACAAAAAGACATACAGAGAATGTGATATTTTCTGGTGAGTTTGTTTGAAAAGAATTCATTAATTTATTCTCATTACAACAAATCCATATTATGAAATGATTATGTTAGGTGCTATAACACCATATTAGGTGCTGTGCTCTTGACTCTCTACTGATCGCATCCCACTATAGCAAAAGGTAAAAGTGACTCTACAGTGAGCTTGGTTGACACACACCCATGCTTACATTTTCAGGGACACCAGAAAGAGATGTGAAAAAGAAATCTCTCACATAGAAAGTTGTCAGTGACCATGATCAACACTCAAATAATTCCTTTTCCTCTTTCTTCCTCTGAGGAGAATACACTGTAGAAAAGTATTGATTGAAAATTTAGGAACATGAGGATGAAATAATTAATGAATCAAGGTCCCAGGGAAGAGAGAAGGTAAAGGGAGTCCTTCAGTAAGGGATAAGATTGATCTGTGTCCTTATCTCTCCAGGGCCATGAATATGTTCTTTCCTTGTCATAAAGCAATGCTGACCTCAGTTATAGTGTAATTTTCAAGGCTAATTTAGGTAAAACTTCAAAAAAGGTAAATATCCTGATGAAGACTAATGAATGGTAATATATTTTAAGCGTACATAATACTACAGAGAAAAGGCGGTATGTTAAAATGTTGTTACTTTTTGTTGTTACTTATCTATTCTAATTGCTAAAGGGTATACTCTTTAAGATGTGAACTTAATTCTCAATCCTTTGACCTAAGAGGAAAACACACTTCATGGAAGACCCCTAAAGATTCCTATATAGTACAATTAAAATGCAGAAATATTTGAGAACATATTTTGGAGCACTGGATGGGTCAATAAAATAATGTATGAACTATTAAATGTGAACTAGGAACTTCCTGAAAACATCAGATTACGCTCTATTCTCTGTCAGAATACTGACTTTTCTTTGATTTGTGACTCCTAGCCTCACTAATAATGTTTTTTTCCTCTTGTGCACATCCTAGCCTGGACTGTCTTTCATCATTTTATAGCAGTCAACGTGGTTATTGTACAGCTTCACTTTCAATGAAAGCCAAGAGAAAATAAACCTCACACCTATCTCTCTGTCTCTCTCTCTCTATCTCCCTTTCCCTTTCTCTCTCTCCACATATAAAGGAAAGCCATTAAAAAAATAAAAGAAACAAGGTACTATACTTAACCCAGTCAAATATTGGCAATTAACACGTATAATATTTTAAGATGGGGGAAAAAAGGAAAAAAAAGATTAGCAGAAATGGAGGAAAACAGATTGTATCCTAAATTCCATCAAAAGCCAAAATGCAAGTTTGGATAGTAATCTCCAGTTCTTTGGAGGCACATTATCGATTGTGATTAATTTCCTGAACAATCTTAGAGACTAACCCTCTGTACCCTCTGTTGTGTTTTGTGTGTATGCACACACGCATGTGCCTGTGTGTGTGAATTACTATATGGAACCTCAGAAACGTCTAAAAACTTTCTGCAATTATCCCTCACGGAATTACCAAACTGATGGGTTTGTTTTACAGGAGCTATTGTGACTTCTTAGTTTTACTCCTCAAGAGATGACTTAGATAGAGATAACTCTTCTCACAAGATAAAACACTCTGTATTCAGTTCCCACCTTATCACTGAGCTTGTAATATGAAGCAATTCCTACAATATCTGTAGTTCTAGGAGACCACAGAGAAAAATTTAGGGTTCCAGTTAAACTCTTTAATCCATAGGCCTATGTAAAGGACTGTCCCTAGGTATCCTCTAGCACATTGGTTCTCAAAGTGTGGTCTAAAGACACCTTTAGAGCAGTCCATGAGATCCATTTAGTGGGTTTGTGTATTAAAAACAATTTTTAATAACAACATTAAGATGATATTGCCTTTTTCACTCGAATTATCTGATGAATGTACAGAAGACTTTTCCAGAAGCTACATGACATGTGATGATGTCATCTCTCTGACAGCTGATGGATGTGTGCTTTTTTGTCCTTAAATTTTAAACATTTCTAAGTTTTAATATCTAATACAATTAGTAGCAATAGATACGACCCACATCCAAGCACTCTTTGGGATCCTCAATAACTTTTAAGAGTGATTAGGTGTCTTAAGACCAAAAATGTTGCAAATCTCTGCCCTATTAAGACTTTGTTATTCCTAGAATGCATTTCTTTTTAACAGATCCTGTTGAAACAAATTTTTACCTAGTAACTATTATATTTCTGAAGCAGATTGACCACAATTACATCAAAGGGTCCAAAAACCAAATGAGTCCATGTTATAACTTGGAGAAGAAAGCTACCATACTAGATGGCTGACATTGGCTATCTCAGAAGCCTCTCTCCAAGGTTTTCCCTATTAGAGAAAGGGGAGGCTTTTGTTTTGTGTGATGAGGTAAGGAGACAATTTGAAGTCAGTATTGACACAATATTATTCTGCTGATATGAATTCTGGTAGCCAGGTTGTCAGGTGTGTTCATAATACCAATGCTGTCAATTTTAAGCCTGAAGACCCAAGAGACGAGCAGTGTTTAATACATCATCCCTTGTTAAATAGCAGCCACAGAGTTGGCGGTAGCCAGTGAAGGATTCCCTGCCATGTAGGATGCGCCAGTTGTCTATAAATAGGACCTGTGAATGGGAAAAAAAGAGAGAAAAAACACTCAGAACAAGGGCAGACCAAAGGAACCCTAAATCAGAAGAGATCATTTAAAATAAAAGCTTTAGGTTGTTCTCTGGTTACATTCAATGAGGTGTTTTTCTTTTGAGATTAAACAAACATTTGGAAACTAGGATGTACATAGCTCTGTAGTAGGCTAAATGGAAGTAACAAAGGTAACAGCAGGTTACAGGCCCTGAACTTTGAGGAGCTTTTATTTATTGATTAATTATTCTCTTATCAAAGCAAACCAGATCATTGGTTTCTTTTTTTTCTTTGTCTTTAATTGTTATTATATATGTTCTCAAAGAGTTAAACTATTTCATTATGTCTTATGCTAAGCTAGAGATATTCTTTATCCAGAGGAAATATCAAGGGCAAAAAAAAAAAAAAGGAATCATAAAGCCAGAAGGACCCTTAGCCCATAGGGACTATCTAGTTCAACCCCCTCATCATACAAATAGAGTCACTGAGTCAGTGGGGAAAGCCTGCTTCTAGGTCATTTAGTGAGTGAGTGGTAGGACCAGGGCCAACACCCAGGACTCTTTTCTCTTTTTCCTTTGCAACATTTTGACTCACATATTCAATAAGTACTCATTCTTCACTGCTTCAGTATAACGAGCTTACTTGACATCTTTCGAGTTTGGAACCCACCCTGCCAGGCTTTAGTTTGACCCAAAACTCATTCTCAGGTTTCCTCAACTCTATTGTTAGAGTTCGGTGTGCTGTATACCAACGATGGACAACATCATAAGGTACGGTATTGATGACAGCCCGGTCATAGTTGTTGTACCTAAGGTGAAATTGTGAGAAAGAAAGATCTCCTCAAACACATGTTAAAGACATCTGTTGCTTATTAAGCAATTTTATATAAGCTTTCCCTATGCTTATTACTTGTCCCATGATGAGGTAACAATAATAATGTTCTCTCATGACTATAGGATTTTAGAGAAGAGCTCCACTGCCTGTTGACCATATTTTGTTTTCTTTTGGAAAATCTGAGGATAGGGGATAGAAGAAAGTTTTAGCTGGTTTCTACCATCTTAGAATATTATGTTTTATCTAAAGAACATTCCCTTGGCCAAATTTCATAGAAACACTGGGGAAAGATCTGAGCTTTCTCCTCACCAAGCTGAGGTTGGCAAGAGTTTGTACTAACAAAGCTTTCTTTTTAATAGGATGACTTACAACTTTTCAGGTGTTTTCCTTCGTGGGAGAAATCCTAGCTACAGCCTAGTAGAGAGTTTACCCAGGAATCTTCATTGATTCATTCATTCAACCCTAACATTTACATGAGCACTTGCTATGTGCTAGGTGGTGTGTCAGGCATTAAAGATGTAATGGTGAACACAGCAGACATGATCCCAGACTTCGGGGATTTTACATTCTATTGAGAAAGATAGATGATGAACAAGTAACAAATACATAACTAGTTACAGATGTTATGTAGAAAAAATAGTGTTAAATGATAAAAAAAATATTGGGAAGTCTATTTCAGAAGGACTGTTGAGAGGACTTTTTTTTTTTTTTTTTTAAAGAAGTGACATTTGAGCTGGTACTTGTATGATAAGAAACCAGCAATGTGACAAGCTGAGAGAAGAATGTTCCAGGCAGAGAACAGCAAGTACAAAGTCTTAGGGTGGAAAGTAGTTTTATGTTTGCAGACAAGTGAGAAGGCCATGTGGCTGGAGCTGAGTAACCAAGGGGAATAATGGTAAGAAGTGAAGTGGAGGAGGGTAGCCATGGGCCAGATCATGTATAGCTCTGTAGGCTATGGTAAGGACTTTGGATTTTATTCTAAGTACTGTGGGAAGCCACTGAGAAAGCTTTGCTAAGATACTGGATTTCTTTTTTACCTAAGGCAAATTAATTTTTTTACTGAAGTACACTATATATACAGAAAAGTACACAAATCATAAGCTTGATGAATTTTCATGATGTGAACACATCCATTTCACTAGCACCCAGGTCAATACATAGATAATTACCTGAACCCCAGAACAGTCCCTGTCCCCCTTTCCCATATTGTCTCTCCCCTCACCCAAGGATAACTACCATCATGACTTCTGTCAGCAAAGATTAGTTTTGCTTATTTATAAAACTTTATATAAATGGAATACTACAGTATGTACTCTTTTGTGTCTGGCTTCTTTCATTTAACATTATATTTAGGAGATTTATCATCATTGTGCTATATGGCAATAGTTCATTCATCCTTCATGTTGAATAGAATTTTATTGTGGGACTATACCACCACAATTTATTCATCCATTCTGTTGATGGACATTTGAGTCATTTCTGGTTTGTAACTATTACAAATAGTGCTGGAGGTTCTGGTCCATGATGGAAATATAGGACGCTCCTGAACTCACCTCCTCCCATGGACACAGCAAATCTACAGTTACACAGGGAACAATTCTCTATGAAGAAATCTAGAAACTAACTGAGCGACTCCTACACATTGGGTGAATGAGAATGTATAAGAAGGGCTGAGACAATCTTGCCATGGCCCTACCCCTGATTCAGTGACATATAAACATATAATCATGTAGAAACTCACAACTCCCAGCTTCTCCCTGAGGACTGAAGGGTTTGAACCCAACATCTAGTGTCCCAACTTTTAAGACTTCCACCTGAGGGATGGGTCCCCAAAACACATAGCTTTGAAAGAAAATGGGGCTTGCAATCATGAGACCCAACAGACTATCCCAAACAAAGAAACACTTCTTAATAGGTTTGTGAGGACTTATTGTGGCTATCCCCACCAGGCCTACCACAGAGACAGCATACATAAACACTCATATCCCAAACTTTCCCTAAAAAAGGTCTATTTGCATACCTTAAAAGCTGCTGCCTGAGGGTCAGGCTTCTAATTTAGCACACATCTATGGACAGACTGTGATCCTCCCTGGAGATGGGAAAGGCCAGTGGGCACCATCTTCACATTCTTCCTCTGGCCCACTCCAGGTCACCAGTGTTTCCCTGGAATGAGCTTGTATACATGTTTGGTAGCCTGGTTTTTGTGACTGCTGCACAGGGGACACCCTCCTTGATCACATGGCTCTGGTAGCCAGTGGGGTTTGAGTTACAGAATCCACAGGACTGTAGCAAACAAAGAAACACTTCTTAACTGGCTATCTCTTCATGGCTTAGTGCAAAGAGGCCAAGCAGAAGCCCTCTGCTCCCAGTCTTTCCCTGAAAGAGGTCTACTTGTATACTTTAAAAACTGCTATCTGAGGCTTCCAATCAGCCTGCATCTGTGCTGACTGAGATCCTTCCCTTTGGGACACTGACAGGTCTTGACATACCCTCGACTACTGGGAGCCACTAAAAACAAAGAAGGCGCCTTAGACAATCACAAAGGTTTGAGAGACAATCAAGAGGTAGAGCTGGGCTGAACAATAAGGTTCATCTCCTACATGAGACCACTCTGTCAAAACTGAAAGAAGTGTGAAAAACCACAGAGAATCAAGGAAAATGAAGAAACAGAGGAATATGTTATAAACAAAAGAACAGCTAAAACTCCAGAAAGAGACCTTAATGAAACTGAGATTAAATGATTTATCTGATAAAGAGTTCAAAATAATGGTCAAAAGATTCACACCAGGTTAAGAGAACAATGCATGACAAAGTGAAAATTTAAACAAAAAGACAGAAAATATTTTAAAAAAATGTATCAAACAGAAAGCACAGAGTTTAACCCTGGGCCATTTGGGTTCACAGTTAATAGCTGAGTGTTAAGTGACCTTTAACAGATTCTGATTTTAATAACAAAATTTGATATACTTACATATTTCATTTAGTGTAGGATGTCAGTGTTTATAAAACAGACATACTATATGTAGTATTACAAATATACTGCCTATTTAACTGTGACTTTCTCAACAACAACAACAAAAAAGAAAGCACAGAGTTGAAAAATATAGTAACTGAACTGAAAAGGTCAACAGATGGATTCAACAGCAGAATAGATAAAGTGGAAGAAAGGAACAGTGAACTCCAAGACAGGAAATTGGAATTATCCAATCAGAGGAGAAAAAAAAAAAAAGAATGAAAAAGAGTGAAGATAGCTTTAGGGAATTATGGGACTCAATCAAGCAGACCAATATTTGCCTTATAGGGGACCCAGAATGAGAAGAGAGAAAGGGTCAGAAAGCTTATTTAAAAAAATGGCTGAAATCTTCCCTAATCTAGAGAAAGAAACAGACATCCAAATCTAGGAATCCCAGGGATTCCCAAGAAGATAAATCCAGAGACCCGCACTGAGACACAATATAATTAAAATGCCAAAAGTTAAAGACAAAGAGAGAATCTTAAAAGAAGTAAGAGAAAAACAACTTGTTACATACAAGGGAACCCTCATAAAACTATCAGTAGATTTTTCAGCAGAAACTTTTCAGGCCAGAAGGGAGTGACATGACATATTCAAAGTGCTGAAAAAAAATCCTCCAATCAAGAATACTCTACCCAGCAAAATTGTCATCCAGAATTGAAGAAGAGATAAAGATTTTTCCAGACATGCAAAAGTTAAAGGAGTTCATCACTACTAGACTGGCCTTACAAAAAATGTTAAAGGGACTTCTACAATATAAGCTGAAAAAAGGTGCTAATTAGGAACAACAAAACATATGAAAGTATAAATCTCACTGGTAAAGGTAAATACATAATTAAATTCAGAATACTCTAATGTTGTAATGGTGGTGGGTAATCACTTATAAATTCAGTATGAAGGTTAAAAGACAAAAGTAGTAAAAATGACTATAACTACAATGATTTGTTAATGGTTACACAAGGTAAAAAGATGTAAACTGTGATGTCAAAGACATAAAACACAGGGGAGAAAGTAAAAATACAGAGCTTTAGTGTGTTTGAACTTAAGTGTTAGCTTAAAATAGACTGTTATAAATATAAGATGTTTTAGATAAACCTCATGGTAACCACAAAGGAAAACCTATAATGGATACATGAGACAAGGGAAAAGAAATCTAAGCATAACACCTACAGAAAATCATCAAACCACAAAGGAAGAGACAAAGAGAAGAAGAAAGGAACAAAGGAATTACAAAACAGCCAGAAAACAAATAACAAAATGGCAATAATAAGACCGTATCTATGACTAATTATTTTATTTTTTAATATTTTTATTTATTTATTTATTTATTTAATTTTTGGCTGTGTTGGATCTTAGTTGCAGCATGTGGGATCTTTGTTGTGGCACACGGGATCTTTTGCTGCAGTGTACAGGCTTCTCTCTAGTTGTGGCGTGCGGGTTTTCTCTTTCTAGCTGTGGTGCATGGGCTCCAGAGCACATGGACTCTGTAGTTGTGGCATGTGGGATCTTAGTTCCCTGACCAGGGATCGAACCGGTGTCCCCTGCATTGGAAGGTGGATTCTTTACCAGTGGACCACCAGGGAAGTCCCTATCACTAATTATTTTAAATGAAATGGACTAAACTTTTCAATCAAAAGACATAGAGTGGCTGGAATGGATTGAAAAATAAGACCCATCTATATGCTGCCTACAAGAGACTCACTTCAGCTTCAAGGACATACACAGACTGAAAGTAAAGGGATGGAAAAAGATGTTTCATGCAAATGGAAACCAAAAGAAAGCAAAGGTAGCTAAACTTATATCAGACAAAATAGACTTTAAGCCAAAGACTAATTAGAGACAAAGAAGATTATAATTTAATGATAATGAAGTCAATCCAAAAAGAGGATATAAGATTTGTAAATATTTATGCACTGAATTTAATAGCACCTAACACATAAAGCAAACATTAACAGACATAAAGGGAGAAATTGACAATAACACAATAACAGTAGGGAAGTTTATCATCACCATACTTACTTCAATGGACAGATCACCCAGACAGAAAATCAATAAGGAAACAGTGGCCTTAAATGATACATTAGACCAAATGGACTTTATATATATATATATATATATATAAAACATCCCATCCAAAAGCAGCATAATACACATTTTTTCCAAGTGAATATGGAACATTCTCCAAGACAAATCATATGCTAGGCCACAAAACAGGTCTCAACAAATTTAAGAGGATAGAAATTATATCAAACTACTTTTCCCAATTACAATGGTATGAATCTAGAAATCAATTACAAGGAGAAAACTAGAAAGTTCACAAATATGTGAAGATTAAACAACATGTTACTGAACAACCAATGGGTCAAAGAAGAAATCAAAAGAGAAATAAAAAATATCTTAAGACAATGAAAATGGAAATATAACACACCAAAACTTATGGGATGCAGCAAAAGCAGCTCTAAGAGGGAAGTTCATGGCAATAAATACCTACACTAAGAAATAAGAAAGATCTCAAATAAACAATGTAATGTTACATCTCACGGAATAAAGCCCAAAGTTAGTAGAAGGAAGAAAATAACAAAGATCAGAGCAGAAATAAATGAAATAGAGATGAATAAGACAACAGAAAAGATCAATGAAACTAAAAGCTGTTTTTTTAAAGAAGATAAACAAAATAGACAAGACCTATAACTAGATTTACCAAGAAAAGAGAGGACTCAAATAAAATTATAATGGATAAAAATTCCTAGAAGCATACAACCAACCAAGACTGAATCATGAAGAAATAGAAAATATGAACAGACCAATTACTAGTAAGGAGATTAAATCAGTAATCAAAAACCTCCCAACAAAGAAAAGTCTATGACCTGATGGCTTCACTGGTGAATTCCACCAAATATTTAAAGACAAATTAATACCATCCTTCTCAAAATCTTCCAAAAATTTGAAGAGGAGGAACACTTCCAAACTCATTTAATGAGGCCATCATTATGCTGATACCAAAACCAATAAGGACACTACAAGAAAACTATAGGCCAATATCATGGATGAATATAGAAGCAAATATCTTCAAAATATATTAGCAAAGCAAATTCAACAGTCCATTAAAAGGATCATACACCATGATCAAGTGGGATTCATTCCAGGGATGCAAGAATGGTTCAACATCTATAAATTAATATGATATACCATATGAACAAAATGAAGGCTAAAAATCATGATCATCTCGATAAATGCAGAAAAAGCATTTGACAAAATCCAACATCAATTCATGATAATAACTCTTAACAAAGTGAGTATAGAGGGAATATACCTAGACATAATAAAGGCCATATATGACAAACCTACAGCCAACATCATACTCAACTCTGAAAAGCTGAAAGCATTTCCTCTAAGATTGGGAACAAGACAAGGATGCCCACTCTCACTACTTTCATTTAACATAGTACTAGAAGTCCTAGGCACAGAAATCAGACAAGAAAAGGAAATAAAAGGAATGCAAATTGAAAAGGAAGAAGTAAAGCTGTCTATATTTGCAGACTATGTGATATTATATATAGAAACCCTAAAGACTACACCAAAAAACTGTTAGAATTAATAAACAAATTAAACTGCAAAATATAAAATCAACATGCAGAAATCAGTTTCATTTCTATGCCCTAACAACAAACTATCAGAAAGATCTGTACACTGAAACCTATAAGATATTGATGAAAGAAATTGAAGATGACACAAATAAATGGAAAGATATTCCATGCTCATGGAATAATATTGTTAACATGTTCATAATACCCAAAGCAATCTACAGATCTAATGTAATCCCTATCAGGATTCCAATGGCATTTTCCAGAAAAATAGAAAAAGCAATTTTAAAATTTGTGTGGAACTACAAAAGACCCAGAATAGCAAAAACATCTTGAGAAAGAGGAACAAAGCTGGAGGCATCAAACTTTCTGATTTCAAACTATATTACAAAGCAATCATATCAAAACAGTATGGTACTCACATAAAACCACACACATAGACCAATGGAACAGAACTGAGAGTCCAGAAATAAGCCCATGCATATATATGGTCAACTAATACTTGACAAGGGAAGCAAGAATCCTCAATGGGGAAAGAAGTTTCTTCAACAAATGGTGTTGAGAAAACTGGACAGCCACATGCAAAACAACTGAACTGGTCTCCTGTCTTATACCATACATAAATATCAATTCAGAATGGATTAAAGACTTGAATATAAGACCTGACACCATAAAACTCCTATAAGAAAATATAGGGTGTATGCTCTTTCACATTGGTTTTGGTGATGATTTTTTGTTTTGACAAATAAAGCAAAGGTGACAAAATAAAAAATAAAGAAATGAGACTACCTCAAACTAAACAGCTTCCCCACAGCAAAGGAAATCATCAACAAAATGAAAATGCCACTTACAGAATAGGAGAAAATATTTGCAAATCATATATCTGATAAGGGGTTAATATGCAAAATATATATAGAACTCATACAACTCAATGGCAAAAAAACCCAAAAAACAAACCCTTAAAAAGTGGGAAGAGGACTTGAATTAAAAAGTGGGAAGAGGGGCTTCCCTGGTGGCACAGTGCTTGAGAGTCCGCCTGCCGATGCAGGAGACGCGGGTTCGTGACCCGTTTCGGGAAGATCCCACATGCCGCGGAGCGGCTGGGCCCGTGAGCCATGGCCGCTGAGCCTGCGCGTCCGGGCACTGAACAGTGCAGTGGCAGAAAACCAGCATGGACGGGGGCCCTCAGACCAGACTGGAGGGTCTGGAAGGCTTCTTGGTCCCGGTAACAGTGGTGGCTGGGGGTTTAAGGGATCAAAGAAAAAACCAAAACGAAAAAAAAAAAAAAAAAAAAAAAAAGTGGGAAGAGGACTTGAATAGACATTTTTTCCAAAGACATATAAACAGACAACAGGCACATGAAAATGTGCTCAACATCAGTAATCATCAGAGAAATGCAAATCATAACCGCAATGAGATATATCCTCACACCAATCAGAATGGCTATTATCAAAAAGACAAGAGATAACAATTGTTGGTGAGGATGTGGAAAAAAGGAAACCCTTGTACACTGTTGGTGGGAATGTAAATTGGTGTAGCTACTATCGAAAACAGTATGGAGGTCCCTCAAAAACTGAAGAATAGAACTACCATGTGATCCAGAAATTCCACTTTTGGTCATATATCTGAAGGAAGTGAAATCACTATCTCAAAGAGATATCTGCACCCCCATGTTAAATGTAGCATTATTTCTGATAGCCAAGACATGGAAATAACCTATGTAACCATGACAGATGAATGGATAAAGAAGATGTGGTAATACACACACACACACACACACACACACACACACACACACACACTGGAATATTACTCAGCCATAAAAAGAATGAAATATTGCCATTTGTGACAACATGGATGGACCTTGAGGGTATTACACTAAGTGAAATAAGTCAGACAGAGAAAGACAAATACTGTATGATTCCACTTATATGTGGAATAAAAAAACTGAACTCATAGAAACTGAGAACAGATTAGTGGTTGCCAGAGATGGGGTTGTGGGGTGGGTGAAATGGGTGAAGGTGCTCAAAAGGTACAAACTCCCAGTTAAAAGATAAGGCTTAATGTACACTATGGTGACTAATTAGTTAATAAGACTGCATTGTATATTTGAAAGTTGCTAATAGAGCAGATCTTAAAAGTTCTCATCACAAGAAATAAAAAATCTGTAACTAAGTGGTAATAGTTGTTAACTATTGTGGTAATCATTTCACAACATGTACATATATCAATCAACACATTATGTTGTATACCTTAATCTAATACCAATGCTATATGTCAATTATAGTTCAATAAAACTGGAAAAAGAAAACAAATAGTGCTGATATGAACATTCTATTACTTGTCTTTTGGTGAATATATATATATTCATCTATGTTTGATATAAATTTAAGAATGGAATTGCTGGGTTATAGGGTATGTATATGCTCAACTTTAATAGATACTGCCGAAGCTATTCTTTTTTTTTTTTTTTTTTTTTTGCAGTACGCGGGCCTCTCACTGTTGTGGCCTCTCCTGTTGCGGAGCACAGGCTCCGGACATGCAGGCTCAGAGGCCATGGCTCACGGGCCCAGCCGCTCCGTGGCATTTGGGATCTTCCCAGACCGGGGCACGAACCCGTGTCCCCTGCATTAGCAGGCGGACTCTCAACCACAGCGCCACCAGGGAAGCCCCAAAGTTATTCTTTTAAAAGAGAAAAAAACATTTAATGGTACCTTTTTTGGACATCATACAGCATTCATTAGTGTTAGATAGTACATGGCACAATCAGAGCCAATACCCTTAGTTTTCTCACATATAAAAATGAGCATAACAACATCTGCTTAGCTGACCTCATAGAGCTATTGTGAAAATCAAATGAAAGAATGCATATAATAGTCCTTCATCTCAGGCTTCAAGGAGCCACGTGCACAGGGAAAAATGGGTGAGGAAGCATAGTTTTCACCAGGGTCTCGACACTCACTGTCACTTCCAGAAGCCCTCAGTGCTGTGTTAGGCACTTGGTCAAATATTATTTCATTTAATCCTTTCATCACCCCAGAAGGGAAGGTGGTATTAGCCTCCTTTCACATGTGCAGCAACTGAAACTTAGGTTAAACCTGCCACAGAGTTTATAAATAGCAGGGTGGTTTTGAAATCAGGTCTCCATAATACTTTAACTCATTGTTAGTACCAGAGAGCAGAACAATGATCTGATTCTTGTGTATGCTGGTTCATAAGGTCAAATTTTTACACATCATGATTGTGATCTCTTGACTTCAAATAGAGATTTGAAGTTTATAAGTGTTTTCATATACACAATCTCATTGACCCTCTATCTGATAACCCTGTGAGGTAAGTAGCACAGCTATTAATTATTATCTTACTTTATAGATAAGGAACATAAAGATAAGATTTGTCCAAGGTCACATGAGATCTAGTATTCACTATTTATATTATATTAGATGATGTTGTTTTCTAAGGCTGATAGCAAGAAGCAGCAGGAAAAGTTTATTACAGATTAGTAAAATGGATTTGCAATTTTGTTAATATTTAGAATAAGATGACTTCTGGACTTTTGCTCAAAGTGATGTCATTATATTATTGCATAATTTTTCTGTTTTTTTTTTCTGCTTTGATATGATGCAAGAAAGCCCTGGAAGTAGAGGAAAGAAAATAAAGCAGATAGTTATCTGACAAGAATATCTAGGGAGTCCTAATGAAACTATTCCTCTTATTAGTTGACAGAAAATTAAAGATTTTCCAAGTACAGAGAGCTCAGTGATTGAATGGAAGATGCATTTGATGGGCACTGTACTCTGACAGATCACTGTTACAATCCCAGTTCAGATGTGTGACCTTAGAGAAACTATTTGATCACTTTGAGCCTCAATTTCCCCATCAGAAAACTGAGAATAATAATAACTTCCTTATATGGTTATCAGGATTATATGAAGTATTATATATTATGAACTAACACCATGCTTGACACATAGGTGGCCAATAATGTTAGCTAAAATAAACACTAGTTAACTATCTCAAGCCACAAAAATGAGCCCTAGAAACCATGAAAGTCTTCACAGTAAGTTATACTCAGACTTGGAGGACAGGGTTAGACTAAGCTTTGAATAATAACGGCTGAAGGATAGGTAAGTAGTTGTACCAAAATATTTGCATTTTAATACCCCTTGCTCTAAAATGTTTTAATAAGGTTTAAAATGTGAATAGGTATTGCACCTATTATAATGTCTCATTTATAGAAAAAGCTTACTTATATACAGAGCATGCCATATATATATAGCTGTACCATACAGCTTGCAGGATCTTCATGCCCCAACAAGGGATTGAACCCAGGCCGTGGCAGTGAAAGTGTGGAGTCCTAACCACTGAACTGCCAGGGAATGCCTAAGCATGCTATATTTTTATTTTTTTTTATTTTTTTTTTTGTGGTACGCGGGCCTCTCACTGTTGTGGCTTCTCCCGTTGCGGAGCACAGGCTCCGGACGCGCAGGCTCAGCGGCCATGGCTCACGGGCCCAGCCGCTCCGCGGCACGTGGGATCCTCCCGGACCGGGGCACGAATCCGTGTCCCCTGCATCGGCAGGCGGACTCTCAACCACTGCGCCACAAGGGAAGCCCTATATTTTTATTTTTAAAAAAATATTGAGCACTGTGTTCTGCTTCTGATAATGGCTAAGTAAACTCCTATTACATCAACCTGTTCCTCTCATAGGTGGCAATTTAAAACTCTGGACAAAATACAAAAACCAACTATCCAAAGGTACTGTAGAGGCAGATATTGGAGGGGAGGAAAGAAAGAAACTGTACTGGGTGAGTTTCCCATTTTCATGGCATCTAGCCTGAGGGTATGCTACAGCCTTTACCATACAGGGCAGTTAAAACCCCAAAAGAAATCTCTCAGTCTTTCTGTCCTGAAGAACCAAACGACAGAGTTTGGGGAATCCACTGCCACCAGGTGAAGAGGAAATCTTGGAAAGGAGAGAATCAGAGAAGAGGAGCACAAAACTTTATAAGCTCTACCCAAATATGTGGATTACCCCTGAATTTTACATGTGCAAGGGAAACTCCCAGCATTACATCTAGAGCTAAAATAACTGAAGTTTGAACTATCAAAGAATGGAGTTTGAAATCTGAGCACAATTAAATTGATTGCCTACTAAAAAAGCCCCCAAATCAACATTCTTTAGAGAAATATAATCTAGAGTCCTAATAACATAATATTCACATTCTTCAGAATTCAATTCAATATTATTCAATGTAACAAGGACCAGGAATGTGACCTATTATCAAAGGAAAAAGACAATCAAATAAGGTCAGCCCTTATATATCTCAGATGTTGGAATTATCAAACAACATTTTTTTTTTTTGGGGGGGGGAAACGCGGGCCTCTCACTGTTGTGGCCTCTCCTGTTGCGGAGCACAGGCTCCAGACGTGCAGGCTCAGTGGCCATGGCTCACGGGCCCAGCCACTCTGCGGCATGCGGGACCTTCTCGGACTGGGGCACGAACCCGTGTCCCTTGCATAGGCAGGCAGAATCCCAACAACTGCGCCACCAGGGAAGCCCCAGACAACATTTTTAAAGCACCTATTTTCACTACATGCATTGAGGTAAAGAAAAATATGCTTGTAATGAAGGGATAGAAACTCTCAGCCAAAAATAAAAGAAACTATAAAAAAGAACCACATGTAAATTTTAGAACTGAATAATACAACATCTGAATTAAAATATTTACTACATGGACTTAACAACAGAATGATGCTGACAGATAAGAGTCTGTGAATTTGAAAACTGGCTAATTTCATTTGATCTACCTGAAGAAAAGATTTAAAAACTTTTTGAAAAGAAAATCAATAAAACATCAAGGACCTGTGGGACAATATCAAAAAGTCTGACGTGTGTAACTGGAGTTCCAGAAAAGAAGAGAAAAGGGGGCAGAAAAATTTTTTGAAGAAATAATGACCAAAATTTGGTGAAATACGTAAATTTACAGATTCCAGATGCTCAGAGAATTCCCGTTTGGAAGAAAATAAAGAGAACCACACCTAGGAATATCACAGACAAATTGCTGCAAACCAAACATAAAATCTTGAAAGCTCCCAGAAAAACTGTTTACATGGTGCATAAATTAAGGTATAATTCAAAACATGTATTAAAATAATCCATAAGAAGGTAGGTAAGGAGGAACAGAAAAAAAATGATCAGGCAAAAAGAAAACAAAAGATTAAAAATAATATATATAATATATTTGGTTGATTATCAATAAGGGTGCAAAGACCATTCAATAGGGGAAAGGATATAATCTCTTCAACAACAGTGTTGGGACAATGGAACACCCACAAGGAAAAGAACAACGTTGGACCCTTAATTCACACTATAAACAAAAATTAATTAAAAAATGGATCAGAGAGCTAAATGTAAGAGCTAAAACTATAAAACTCTTTGAATAGATCACAGGAGTAAATCTTCATGATGTTAGTTTAGGCAAAGCCTTCTTAGATACAAGACAGAAAAACACAAGCAACGAAAAAATAGATAATTTGGATATCATCAAAATTTAAAACTCTAGCACAACCAAAGAACACAGGGGAGTAAAAAGACAAGCCACATGCTGGGAGAAAACTAATTGTAAATGACATATCCAATAAGGAACTTGTATCCAGAATATTTAAAGAACTCATAAAACTTACCAACAAGAATTCTAATGATTTACATTTCCCTGATGATTAGTGATGTTGAACAGCATTTCCTGTGCCTGCTGGCCATCTGTATGTCTTCTTTGGAAAAATGTCTACACAGGTACTCTGCTCATTTTTAAATTGAGTTGTTTTTTGATGTTAAGTCGTATGAGCTATTTATATATTTTGGATATTAACTCTTAACAGATGTATCATTTGCAAATACCTTCTCCCATTCAGTAGGCTGCCTTTTCATTTTATTGACAGCTTCCTTTGCTATGCAAAAGCTTTTTAGTTTGATGTAGTCCAATTTGTTTATTTTTGCTTTTGTTTCCCTTCCCTGAGGAGATATATCCAAAAAAATTGCTTAAGACCAATGTCAAAGAGCATATTCCCTATGTTTTCTCCTAGAAGTTTTGTGGTTTCAGGTCTTATATTTAAGTCTTTACTCCATTTTGAATGTATTTTTATATATGGTGTGAATCAGTAGTCCAGTTTGATTCTTTCGCATGTAGCTGTCCAGTTTTCCCAACACCATTTATTGAAAAGGCTGTCTTTTCCCCATTGCATATTCTGCATCCTTTGTCATAGATTAATTGATCATAAGTGCATGGGTTTATTTCTGGGCTCTCTATTACATTCCATGGGTCTATTTGTCTGTTCTCATGACAGTACCATACTGTTTTGATTACTGTAGCTTTGTAGTACAGTTTGAAATCAAGGAGCGTGACACCTCCAGCTTTGTTGTTCTTTCTCAAAATTGTTTTGGCTGTTCAGGGTCTTTTGTGTTTCCATACAAATTGTATAATTATAGTTCTAGTTCTGTGGAAAATGTCATTGGTATTTTGATAGGGATTGCATTGAATCTTTAGATTGCCTTGGGTAGTATGGACACTTTAACAATATTAATTCTTCTAAGCCAGGAGCATGGTATATCTTTCCATCAATTTGTATTATCTTCAATTTCTTTCATCAGTGTCTTGTAGTTTTCTGGGTACATGTCTTTTACCTCCTTGGTTAGATTTACTGTTAGGTATTTTCTTCTTTTTGATGCAATTATAAATGGGATTGCTTTCTTAATTTCTCTTTTTGATTGTTCATTGTTAGTGTATAGAAACACAGAGATCACTTCACACTTATCAGAATGGCTATTATCAAAAAGATAACAAATAACAAGTGTTGGAGAGAATGTGGAAAAAAGGGAACGCTTGTGCACTGTTGGTGGGAATGTAAATTGGTGCAGTCACTATGGAAAACAGTAGAAAATTTCCTCAAAAACTTAAAAATAGAACTACCATATGATCCAGCAATTCTACTCCTGGGTATGTATATGAAGAAAACAAAAACACTAAATTGAAAAGATATGTGTACCCTTATGTTCACTGCAGCATTGTTTATAGTAGCCATGATATGAAAGCAACTTAGGCCCCATCAATAGGTGAGTGGATAAAGAAGATGTCACACACACACACACACACACACACACACACTGGAATATTCCTCAGCCATAAAAAAGAATGAAGATCTTGCTATTTGTGACAACATGGATGGACCTAGAGGGCATTGTCCTAAGTGAAGTAAATCAGACAGAGAAAGACAAATACCATATGATAGCACTTATATGTGGAATTTTAAAAGAAAACAAATGAACAAGCAAAACAAAAGAGAAACAGAGTCAAAGATACAGAGAACAAACAGGTGTTTGCCAGATGGGAGAGGGGAAGGGGGATGAGAGAAATAGCTGAGGGGCATTAAGAAGTACAAACTTCCAGTTACAAAACAAATGAGTCATGGGTATGAAATGTAAAGTGTGGGGAGTATGATGAATAATTATGTAATAACTTTGTATGGTGAGAGATGGTAAGTAGACTTATCATGGTGATGGGTATGAAATGTATAGAAATATTGAATCACTATGTTGTACACCAGGAACTAACATAGTGTTGTAGGTCAATTATACTTCAAAAACAAACAAACAAACTCTCAGAAAAAGAGGTCAGATTTGTGGTTACCAGAGGCAGAGGGTAGAAGGGGGAGGGGGAATTGGATGAAGATGATCAAAAGGTACAAACTTCCAACTGTAAGATAAAAAATTACTAGGGATGTAATGTACAACATGATAAATATAATTAACACTGTTGTATGTTATACATTAAAATTGTTAGAGTAAATCCTGAGTTCTCATCACAAGGAAAAAATATTTTTTTATTTCTTTAATGTTCTATCTATATGAGATGATGGATGTTCACTAAACTTATTGTTGATAATCATTTCATGATGTATGTAAGTCAAATCATTATGCTGTACACCTTAAACTTATACAGCACTGTATGTCAATTACATTTCAGTGAAACTGGAAGAAAAAAAAAGACAAATGATACAATTTAAACATTGACAGCAGATTTGACTAAAGAAGATGTACAAATGGCCAAGAAGCAAAATGAAAAAACAAATGAAAAGATGTTCAACATCGTTAATCAAAACCAGAGTGAGATACTGCTTCACACCCACTAGGATGGCTATAATCAAAGACAGATAATAACAAATGCTGGTGAGGATGCAGAGAAACTGAAGGCCTCATACATTACATTACTGGCAGAGATGTTAACTGGTGCATCCAGTGTGGAAGACCGTTTAGCAGTTCCTCAAAGGGATAAATGCAGAGTTACCATAGGAACCAGCAATTACATTCTTAGAAATCTACCCAAGAGAAATGAAAAAAACAGGTCTACATAAAGACTTGTATGCAAATGTACATAGCAACACTATCTGGAATAGCCCCAAACTAGAAATAATCCAAATGTTCATTACTGTTGAATGTATAAACAAAATATGATATATATAAAGGAATACTATTCAGCAATTAAACAGATACATATTACAGCATGGATGAACTTTGAAATCATTATGCTAAGTGAGTGAAAGAGAGCTGACACAAAAGACTATGTATTAGCATTTCCACTAAGATCAGGAACAAGACAAGGTTGCCCACTCTCACCACTCTTTTTTTTTTTTTAATAGATGCAGAGAAAGCTTTTGACAAAATTCAACACCCATTTATGATAAAAACCCTGCAGAAAGTAGGTGTAGAGGGAACTTTCCTCAATATAATAAAGGCCGTATATGACAAGCCCACAGCCAACATCATCCTCAATGGCGAAAAACTGAAAGCATTTCCACTAAGGTCAGGAACAAGACAAGGTTGCCCACTCTCACCACTCTTATTCAACATAGTTTTGGAAGTTTTAGCCACAGCAATCAGAGAAGAAAAGGAAATAAAAGGAATCCAAATCGGAAAAGAAGAAGTAAAGCTGTCACTGTTTGCAGATGACATGATACTATACATAGAGAATCCTAAAGATGCTACCAGAAAACTACTAGAGCTAATCAATGAATTTGGTAAAGTAGCAGGATACAAAATTAATGCACAGAAATCTCTGGCATTCCTATACACTAATGATGGAAAATCTGAAAGTGAAATCAGGAAAACACTCCCATTTACCACTGCAACAAAAGGGATAAAATATCTAGGAATAAACCTACCTACGGAGACATAAGACCTGTATGCAGAAAATTATAAGACACTGATGAAAGAAATTAAAGATGATACAAATAGGTGGAGAGAAAAACTATGTTCTTGGATTGGAAGAATCAACATTGTGAAAATGACTCTACTACCCAAAGCAATCTACAGATTCAATGCAATCACTATCAAACTACCAATGGCATTTTTCACAGAACTAGAACAAAAAATTTCACAATTTGTATGGAAACACAAAAGACCCCGAATAGCCAAAGCAAGCTTGAGAACGAAAAACGGAGCTGGAGGAATCAGGCTCCCTGACTTCAGACTATACTACAAAGCTACAGTCATCAAGACAGTATGGTACTGGCACAAAAACAGAAAGATAGGTCAATGGAACAGGATAGAAAGCCCAGAGACAAACCCACGCACATATGGTCACCTTATCTTTCATAAAGGAGGCAGGAATGTACAGTGGAGAAAGGACAGCCTCTTCAATAAGTGGTGCTGGGAAAACTGGACAGGTACATGTAAAAGTATGAGATTAGATCACTCCCTAACACCATACACAAAAATAAGCTCAAAATGGATTAAAGACCTACATGTAAGGCCAGAAGCTATCAAACTCTCAGAGGAAAACATAGGCAGAACACTCTATGATATAAATCACAGCAAGATCCTTTTTGACCCACCTCCTTGAGAAATGGAAATAAAAACAAAAATAAACAAATGAGACCTAATGAAAGTTCAAAGCTTTTGCACAGCAAAGGAAACCATAAACAAGACCAAAAGACAGCCCTCAGAATGGGAGAAAATATTTGCAAATGAATCAACTGACAAAGGATTAATCTCTAAAATTTACAGGCAGCTCATGCAGCTCAATAACAAAAAAATAAACAACCCAATCCAAAAATGGGCAGAAGACCTAAATAGACATTTCTCCAAAGAAGATATACAGACTGCCAACAAACACATGAAAGAATGCTCAACATCATTAATCATTAGAGAAATGCAAATCAAAACTACAATGAGATATCATCTCACACCAGTCAGAATGGCCATCATCAAAAAATCTAGAAACAATAAATGCTGGAGAGGGTGTGGAGAAAAGGGAACACTCTTGCACTGCTGGTGGGAATGTGAATTGGTACAGCCACTATGGAGAACAGTATGGAGGTTCCTTAAAAAACTAAAAATAGAACTACCATATGACCCAGCAATCCCACTACTGGGCATATACCCTGAGAAAACCATAATTCAAAAAGATTCATGTACCAAAATGTTCATTGCAGCTCTATTTACAATAGCCAGGAGATGGAAACAACCTAAGTGTCCATCATCAGATGAATGGATAAAGAAGATGTGGCACATATATACAATGGAATATTACTCAGCCATAAAAAGAAACGAAATTGAGCTATTTGTAATGAGGTGGATGGATCTAGAGTCTGTCATACAGAGTGAAATAAGTCAGAAAGAGAAAGACAAATACCATATGCTAACACGTATATATGGAATCTAAGAAAAGAATGCCATGAAGAACCTAGGCGTAAGACAGGAATAAAGATAGAGACCTACTAGAGAATGGAGTTGAGGATATGGGGTGGGGGAAGGGTAAGCTGTGACAAAGTGAGAGAGTGGCATGGACATATATACGCTACCAAACGTAAAATAGATAGCTAGTGGGAAGCAGCCACATAGCACAGGGAGATCAGCTTGGTGCTTTGTGACCACCTAGAGGGGTGGGATAGGGAGGGTGGGAGGGAGGGACATGCAAGAGGGAAGAGATATGGGAACATATGTATATGTATAACTGATTCACTTTGTTATAAGGCAGAAACTAACACACCATTGTAAAGCAATTATAATCCAATAAAGATGTAAAAAACAAAAAAAAGACTATGTATAATATGATTCCATTTACAGAAAATGTCCAGAATAGGCAGATCCATACAGACAGAAAATTGATAAGTGATTGCTAGGGGCTGTGACGGGATGGGGTTGGGGTGAGGGAATGGGGGAGTCACTGCTTAATGGGCAGGAGGGAACTTTTGGGGTTGACAGAAATGTCAAAAACTGGATTGTGATGATGGTTACATGACTTTGTAAATACAATAACAATCACTGAATTAGATACTTAAAACATATTAATTTTATGGTATACAAATAACTTTTAAAATGTTTTAAAGGTTTAAAATATGTTAATGCACTTAATATCCCAATTAAAAGGGATTGTCAGACTGGATAAAAAAGCAAGACTGAAGTACGTATATGCCATTTATTTAAATACAAAAACACAGATAAGTTAGAAAAAGAAGATAGAAAATTAAATAGCATGCAAAGTGTAAGTATAAGATTGTTGGAGTGGCTACATTAATTTCAGATAAAATAGACTTCAAAACAAAGTTAAAGAGGGACATTTTATGACAAAAGGTTGTTTCATCAGAAAGACATAAAAATCATAAATGAGTATGTGCTTAATAACAGATACTCAAAAAACATGAAGCAAGAACTGATGGAATTAAAGGAAGAAATAGACAAAATCACCATATTATTTGGATATTTTAGTGTTGTTTTCTCAGTGGCTGACGGAATAATTAGTCAAAAAAATCAGAGAGTACACAGAATACAAAATAACATGGTTAAAGAAAGAACACATAAGAGAAATCAGAAAATATTTTGTACTTAATTATCATGAAAATAAACATCAATATTTGTAGGATGCAGGTAAAAAGGCTTAGAGGTACAAATATAGTTTTTAATGATTGTATTAAAAAAGACTAAATGTATAATATCAATGATATAAGGTTCTACCTTGGGGGACTAGAAAAATGAGAATCAATTAAACCAAAAGTATGTAAAAATAAAGGAATAATGAAGATAACATAAATCAATAAAATAGAAACAAATGATAGGGAGAATTAACAAAGCAATATGGTGGCTCTTGGAAAGGACGAACAAAACTGGTAAATGTTTAGCTAGACTAAACAAGAAAAAAGAGAGCTAAAATTACTAATACCAAGACTCATCATTACAGAGACGATCGACATTATATGAAAAGAATAAGAGAATATTATGAAAGACTTTATGACTGAAAAATTGACAACTTAGATAAAATGTACAGATTTATTGAAAGAACCAGTAGAGGAAACAAAAATCTTACTAGCTCTATATATACATAAAAAATTGAATTTAATATCCAAAACTTTCTCATAAAATAAACTCCATTCCCAGACAGTTTCCCTAGTAAATTCTAGCAAACATTTAAGGTGGAAATAGCACTAATACCACACAAACTCTTTGGTAAACCAGAGTTTTACAAAGTCATTACAAAACAAGAAAACTGTCAACCAATATCCCTCTTGAACCTAGATGCAAAACTTCTCAACATGATATTATTAAGCTGAAACCAGCTATGTATATGTATCAGTTACCAATTTATTGCTTCTCAGTTCTGAATGCATCCTTACATACAACACATGTTCTTGATTTAAGAATTTCTTTTAGCATTTTTCCTTTATAGCGAGTACAACATTAAACTTTCTCAGTAGTCGGTGTTGGAGGGACACTGCAGGAGAAAGAGGTTCTCTTGCTATTTCTGGCCCTAGCCAGGTCTCTTCTGTGTGGGTGTGAGGGCATCAGGTGGCACCAACCCTCAGGGCCCAGGACATGGTCCCTATGCCACCTTGCAGCCTCATCCTGGTGACAACCTTTCCATAGCCCTCTCAGCATAGTAAACCAGAGCCCCTGAATGACCTGGAGGAGGCCTCCTGTGTTCTGTGGGATCACACACTGAAAGTAAGTCTGAGTGCCAGTGAAAGCAGGAAGACTTAAGAGCACCTAGATTGCATGCTTTCACTGGCACCTAGGCTTCCGTTGCACACTCACACCACCAGTTGCTGATTGCCGGCTCCCTTGCCTGCCTGTACTCTGGAAGGGTGGCCTATTGTTTGCTCAGCAACTCTAGACCAGCTCCTGCCTGGCTAAATCAGCAAATTTCTCTGATATCAGGTGGCTGAACCACTCTTTCTTCCAGATTTGAACCTCTTCCATGTTTATTCTTCCTTGGATACTCTGCCTCAGCCCTAGGGTACTATAATGAATTTCCTCATATCTTTTTTTTAAATTTTGTGATGCATGAAAATTATATGAATTTCAACTTTCAGTGTCTAGAAACAGAGTTTTATTGGAACATGGCCACATATATTCACTTATATGTCTATGGTGGCTTCCATACTACAATGGCAGAGTTGAGTAGTCACAACAGAGACGTATGTGGTGCCCTCATCATTTTGCACCACTGCTCAGCACATAACAAATTGTGGTGATACAGTTATTACTACCAGCATTTTGAATGTTACATACTGTCATTCCATAATATTTAAAACTTTTTTATTACCAGTGCATACCCATAATGTTGGAACAACAAAAGAGAAAAGTGGACTTAAGTGTCATGTGTTTAAGGCACAGAGGAGTATGGATTATTTTGTTATCAAATTAGATGGCAAAGCATTGTGTTTAAAATGCAGTGACACTGTAGCTGCTCTGAAAGAATATTATATACATTAATTTCCTCATATCTCATAGTCACTCTTTTATCCTAGTTCCTAATTCTTTATATTAAACTTTCCCTGTTTAACCTACCATGTAGTATCTATCTCTTGACTGGGTCCATACACATGCACACACACACATATACATATATATGTGTGTGTGTGTGTGTGTGTGTGTGTGTGTATAGTAATAAATTAAGATCAAGTACAGTTTATCCTAGGAGTGCAAGGTTGGTTTAACATTTGAAAATAAATTAATGTAATTTGCCATATTCATAGAATAAAGAAGAAAAATAATATGATTATTTCAATTGATAAATGAAGATAAAACATTTATCAAAATGTAATACCCATTTATGGTTAAAAAAACCTCTCAGCAAACTTGGAAGGGAAATTCCTTAATCTGATAGAAAACATCACTAAACCCTTACAGCTAATGTCATACATGGCAAAATAGTGAACACTTCCATCCTAAAGATGTCTGTTCTTGCCACTCTTATTTAACATAATAGTGGAGTGCTAGCCAATGCAACAAGATAAGAAAAACAAATAAATAAGCATATAGATTGGAAAGGAAAGAATAAAACTGTCCCTACAACATGATTGTCTATATAGAAAATTCCAAGAAACCTAAAAAATAAAAACTTCTCAGGACTAACCAATGACTTTAGCAGGGCTATAGAATAAAATGCTAATTTAAAGAGAAATAAATTGTTTTTATATAATGGCGGCAAACAACTGGAAAATAATATTAAAATTTTATTTTATAATACCATTAAAACATAAAAATACTTAGAAATAAAATAAACAAAAGATACACAAGATCTCTATCTTCAATAATATAAAACACTGATGAGAGGAAATTAGATAAGACCAAATATATAGAAAGATCAGGTTCATGGATTGGAGGACTCAAAGCTGTTAGTTTGTCAGTTCTCATCAAAATGATCTATAGATTCAAAGCAATCTCAATCATAATCCTAACAGGCTTTTTCCTGAACATTGAAAAGATGATTTTAAAATTTATATGAAAATATAAAGAACCTAGAACTAAGGCTGGGAAACTATGGTGTGTGGGCCAAACCCAGCCTCCTGCCTGTTTTTGTAAATAATGTTTTATTGGAACACAGCTACACCCATTCACTTACATATTGTCTATGGCTGCTGTTGTGCTTCCACACAGTATTGAGTAGTTGCAATAGAGACCATAGAGCCTACAAGGCCTAAAATATTTACTATTTGGCCCTTTACAGAGAAGTGTGTAAACTCCTGACCTAGAATATCCAAAATAATCTTGAAAAATAACAAAGTTGACAAACATATTACCTGACTTCAAGAATTACTATAAATCTGCAGTAGCCAAGACTGTGTGGAACTGTTATAAAGATCCACAAATAGATAATGGAACCAAACAGAGGGTCCAGAAACAAACTCACCTTTATATGGTCATTTGATTTTTGACAGAGTTTCAAAGGTAATCCAATGGGGGAAAGGAAGGTCTTTTCAACAAGTGGTGCTATAACACCTGAGTATCCATGTGTATAAAACAGGAACTTCTACCTTTATCTCACAACATGTAAAAAATTAGTTTGAGATAGATCACTGACTTAGATGCAAAAGATAAAACCATAACACCTTTAGAAAACGTAGGAGAATATCATTATGTCATGGGGGTAGTCAAAGATTTCTTATGCAGGTCACAGATTCAATGATCATTAAGGAAAAAACTGATCAACTACATTTCATTAAAATTAAAAATTTCTGCTTATCAAACATCACAGTTAAAAAAATAAATAGGTAAGCCACAGACTAGAAGAAAATATTCCTAAAACATATCAGGTAAGAACTGGTAACCAGGGTATATAAAGAACCCCTACAACTCAATAACGAAAAGACAATCTAGTGAAAAAATGGGCAAAAGATCTAACTAGATACTTAGCAAAAGAAAATATATGAATGGTCAACATGCACATGGAAAGAGGCTCAACATCATCAATCACCAAAAAATGCAAATTAGAACCCCAAGGAGATACCCACCATAATGGCTAAAATTAATAAGACTGACACCACCAAGTACTAACAAGGATGTGGAGTGGGTACAACTTTCATACACTGTTGGTGTCCATGTAAAATGGAACAAGTACTTTAGTAAAAGTTCTGGCAGTTGCTAATGAAACTAAAATGTCATCTACTCTACGATCAAGCAGTTCCATTCTTAGGTATTTATCTGAGTGAAATGAAAACACATATCTACAAAGATACTTTTACATGAACATTCATGGAAGCTTTATTCATAATAACACCAAACAGGAAACAGCTCAGGTGTTTATTCATAAAAGAATAGATCTGTTCCATGATATGAATTTCTAGAACAGGCAAAACTAATCTATGGTGGTAATCAAAACAGGGTTTTCCTCTCAGTGTATGTGCAGGGTTGGACTGAGAAGAGGAATAAAGTTACTTTCTGTAGTGATGGTAATATTCGATATCTTGATAGGGGTTTGGATTACATAGGTGTATGCATTTTTCAAAACTCAGCAAGTGCATATTCAATATTTATAACATCACTGTATGTATATTTTATATCAAAATTAAAGATCTGTAAACAAATATTGAACTTCAGACTTAAGGTTATAAATGTTGAAGTATATTAGGGGGACATATACTCATATCTGCAATGTACTTTCCAATGTATCAAAAATAAGATTAATTGATAGATAAACAGAGGGATAGAAAGATGGATAGATAGGTAATAAAGTAAGTATAGTAATATCTCAATGGTAGAATCTAGGTGGTAGGTATGTGAGTTTTCTTGTAAATGCTTTTCAACTTTTCTGTATTATGAAAAATGTTTGTAATAAAATGTTTGGGAAAATATTGAGCACCTACTCATTGTTTTAGGCAATTGAGATATAAGAATGACTGAGGGAGAGTTTGCAAGTGGAGCTTATCCCAGGGAAGTGATTTAGTATTTATGTAGTTCCGACTACAATCCAGGGGCAAAGACAGGGGCAACAATTTATTTTTATCTTCACAATTCAGTGTGAAGGAGAAGGCTTGAAATGAGTGGAGATGATGAGTTCAGTTTTGAATAAACTGTGCTTCATGATCCTACAAGATACTAGGTGGCAATACCTAGTAGACTATTGGATATACACAGGTCAGGAGATTTGCATAAATCTGGGCAACAGTCAAATGTTGTTATCATGGCTTTGGGTACCCTAGCTATTTGGTGACTGAGCACAATTTAATAACTGTTTTTTGTTTTTAAAATGTTTTCATTTTTAAATGCTATGTGAAATATCTGTCCCCTCCAATCTAGCATTCCTTGCCTGTTGGCCTACTTATTATTCCATGGGAATTATAATAAGAATGGAAATTGTACTAATAGAAAGCTATACAATAGCAATATTAAAATGTGACAGACATAGGATATTAGGAATTTTCATTACATTAGAAGACTAATATCTGACAAATACATTACACTGAGAGATAGTTCTTTGGTACTCACCTGATCATATAGAGCTCTTTATTCCATGGGTAGATATTTAAGACTGGCCCTACCCCAATCATGTGGTTGTGACATTCTCCAACATTTTCAATATATTCATGCTTCAATGGCACTTTGCTGAGGAGTTCAAATTCCTCAGGTGCCTTCTGAAGTACCTGTCCTGCTGCATAGAATCCATCTACTAGCAGTGTCCTGCCACCTGTTCCTTCATGCTTAAGACAGTGAAACACTTGAATGCTAAAGAGGGGGAAAAATTAAATTATTCTGTTCAGTGGAGAAAAGAGAACATATCAAAATTTTAGAAAAAAATATATGAAATGATTATTGACTCCACTGTGTCATTTTCTTTTCACTAAGAAATAAATCTCATTTCCCAATTGTCTTCCCTTCATAGCCAGCTGTACTTTTGTGTGCTTTGAAATATTAATGCCACTACAGGTTCCTCCTAAGCATATTTAACATGTATTGATGGCTATATGTGACAGACCCAGGGAATAGCGTCATGAATAAGGTATAGTCTCTTTTAAAGAAGGCCAGTCTACCAAGAAGAGATGAAGCAAGTAAGTACCAACAGGCACTATAATAAAGTTGTATACAAGATACAGTGGAGCCATAAACAGAGGAAATTATTGTAGTGGTGTGTGGTATAGAGAAATGTTTTTGGAGGTGGACGAGAATGGTTTTGCTTAGTCTTAAAGAATGAGCAAGAGTTGGGCTGAAATGAGATTGAGGTGAGGAGAGGGCATTCCAGGCCAAAAAAAAAAAAAAGTATGACCAAAGATATCAATGTAAAACGAGTTTAAACTGAGACGGGAGATGAACTGGTGGGAAGCAAGATGACAAAAAACATGGAAAACAACTTGGATAACTGAAATAGCAGAGAAAAATACTGAGGGGTTGAGCTTAGAGAAGGGTTTTATAGAAAAGAGGACACAGCTAAGCAACACGACAGAGGACGAAGAACAGGCAAATATCTAGAATGACTGCAGGTTTTTCACCTGGACAACCTGACAAATAATGCCACCTGCCAAGAGAACGCAGGCAGATGCATAATTGGATGATAATAAGGGGGTGAGAGGGCTGAGGAAGAGGTTCAGTTTAAGGACATGTTGAAATAGTTGAGTTATATATGGCTGAAAATTTAACAGGAAAAGGAAATGCAACTATTAATGGATTGGAAAACTAAAGTAAAAATGTCAAATTAACAAGGGGAAAATAAAATAGTAATTTAGGAAAAAAGCAGAAATAAGGAAAAGTAAACAACAAAGTAAAATAAGTAATAAACATAAATAAAGATAGAAGGAATAAAGTCAAGGAGAACCTAGGGTAAATACAATTAAAATGAGAAAGGTCAGTTCTGGCTATGTTGACCTTTCTGTGAAATTTCTAGGGTAGGATTACTTAGTAGCCAGTTGAAGATGTTTACCTTAGAAGAGAGGTAGATTTTGTAGTTGTCTGTAGGTGATAGCTAAAGCCAAGAGCATGGAAGAAGTCATTTGGAGAGATCATTTCAAGTAAGAAAAGAGGGAGAAGGAGAAGACCTTGAGAAACAACAATATTTATGACATGGACAAAGGAAAATAAGCTGGCACAGGAGACTGAGGAAGAATGGCTATAGGTATAGAAGGAAAACTAGAAAAGAAAGGATATTTAAGAAGAGGTAGTGGTTAATGGCCCCAGGGGTCAAATAAGATGAAGACTGAAAGGTACACACTGGGTATGGCAATAAGTTAGTTGCTGGTGACTTTGGAGAGATTAATTTTAATTGGGAGGGGGGTGGATAAACTAGCTGACTACAGGTTTGAAGAGTGAATGAGAAGTGAGAATGAAAAGACACTGAATGTAGACAATTATTTCAATAAGTTTAGCTGTGAAGGTGAGGAGTAAGGCGGGGCTGTAACTAGAAGGAGATAGAGTCAAAGGAAGTGTACAAAAGTAGAGATTTAAGAAATGAGAAGCTGATAGGAAGGAGTCAATATGTATGGAAGGCTGAAGATACAGGAGAGAGAAATCCCCAAGAAGGTTGGAAAGGATGAGATCCTGAGCAAAGGTAGCTTTAGAAAGCATAAGGCATATAACAATGATGATGATGATGATGACAATGGCTAAAATGATAATAATAATAGCTAGTATTTATTGAACATTTATTATGTTCTAGGAAGTATGCCAAGTGCTTTAAATACATCATGTAACTTAATCCCTAAGCAATACAAATGGACAGGTTTTATTACTAGTCCCATTCTACAGATGAAGAAACTGAGGCACAGAGAGGTTAAGTTATTTTCCAAGATCACAAAGCTAACCTATGTTCCAGTTGGGATACAAATCCAGGTCTGGTTGATTCCATAGCCTTAACTCTTAACCACTCCCATTATACTGCTCATGTACTTGGTCCTTGCCATTGATTAGAAAGGGTTAAATTAAAGGCACAGACAACTGTGTATCTCTGGTAGTGGTCAGTGAGGAAAGAGCTAGTCAATATTTGAACCTCAACCCCTGTCCAACTGTTTCTCATCCCATGTCCTCATATTCTTCCTTCTGCATCCTGTAGAATGAGGATGCAGGGCTTTTTGTATATCCATAACATTGAGCAGGATGTCAAAAAGATGCTTTATTCTTCCTCCTCTGAACCAAATATTCTTAGGTTCCAAACCCTTAAAGGAAATCAATGTATCATGTCAAATCATTACTATTTCTTTTCTGTGGTGAGAAGATTTAAGATCTACTCTCTGTTAGCTACTGGTGGTAATAATATTACAGTATATGACCATATCAAATCAACACATTGTACACCTTATATTTACAGAATGTCATATGTCAATTATATCTCAATAAAGCTGCAAAAAAGTATGGTATACGTTATCTTTGACTCAATAGCTTCGGAGTCCATGTAATAAGGTTACTTTTCATTCATTCCTCCTCTCCAACTTCTTGTAAATTGGATTTAAATTCCTCTTACTACCATACCCAAAGTAGCTGTGTTTGGAAGATTGACCCCTTTGCAATATAATAACTAAATATGAAAAACTGTACAAATTCCCAAACTAATGGCTAATCAATACATTTTTGGTAAGTTATTTGTAATTACTTTGAGAAAAAAATGTAAATTAAACAAAATTTACATCCATTTATGTAGTAAGGTAGATTTTCAATCATTTCAAAAATTTTATTCCTATAAGTCTAAAGAAGACTGAGCTAGGGTGTTTAAAAATGATCATGTTTCTATGGAGAAAAGAAACAGTCATACAAATCAGCAGCAGCAGATATGATCTTGGTTCAAATAAAACAAAGAATGATTAAGAAACTATTCAAGACCATCACACGTAATGATCCCACTTTGGAAAATTCTAATCCACCTACCCACAGGGCTCTTGAAAATAGGTAGTGTCAGTGTGCCGATCCAGAGCTAGCTTGGTGTATGCAGTGTCACCCCTGGAGAAGTCTGAAGTGAAATACCACATCCTCCCATAGATGGTTTCTCTGTCAAATGAAGTATAGGAAACCTTTCATTCTTATCATTCAAAACTCTTTCCAATACTTTCTTTAACTATTCACAAATAACAGTAGATTGTTTGGCTCCAGATTTCCATCTATAAGGTAAATATGACAGTTGAACACATCACCAGTCTAAACAATTCCTTCACTGAGTAATATTCTAGGAAGCTGGGGGGAAAAGGGTGAAAGGATAATATAGTTTGAAAGCTTAGGGAATCATCCCACTCTGTTTATGTTTCTACTTTTAATAGCTTTCACACTCAAACTTCTGTCCTGCACTCACCTTCCTCACATAGAAAAAGATGTTTTTGGGTAGCTGCTTTTAGAAGTGATTAATGTAGATCTTCACCCATCTTTTAGACATGTAGGAATAAGAAAAAGAGAAAGGATAGTTTATATTAGCAAGTATTTAGTGAGAGTTGCTGTATCACTGTTATTGTATCTCTCCTTGAGGAGAGATACAATAACATCATGGGTTTTGATTTCATAGTTATTTTCCTAGTAGGCTCAGATCTGGCTAAAGGTCACTTTAATTCTTTAGCTTTCAGAGTTCATCTTATTCTCTGAACCCTCAAAATCCAAACAGGAAATGGTCTTCCTTTTGAGCTATAACCTCTAAAGTCCTGTCAATTTATTGCTTACTAGCACAGCTTTTTTACTCGAAAGTTCTCAAACTGTGTTTGAAATGGAATGGTTCACAAATGTTAATTATGTTCTATTAGGATAGGGCAAATGACCCAGCATACTGTCTGCTACACAATGAGCTATATCTGGCTCTTATGAAATAAAAGGAAAGGACTAATTATAACAAAGTTGGTTTACATCACATTTAATACTACAGAAGATAAATCTATATACTACCTAGAAATTCAATGGGAAGAACATTGTATTTAGGATCAGGAAACCTGAGCTATCTGAATCCCAGTTCTACTGCTTACTAGCAGAGCAGTCCTGGGCAAGCCACTTAATACATTTGAGCCTTAAGAGCCTCATCAGTAGTAGAACAGGAGACAAAATACACACTTATCAGGATTACTATAATGACCAATGAAAATAACGCATTTGAATATGCTGGTTAAATGCTATACAGTATAAGGCAGTAGTATTAACAACCAGGCTCTGAATTAAGCCTTAGGAATAATAGAAGGTCAAAAGTAGATGATCTTTAGACACCATCTTATTCAATCCTGTTACTGATCAGATAGGAAAATAGAGGCTACTGGGGAGGCGGGGGTGAGGATTGAGGGTAGGGGTGTGTGTGTTATGCAGTCGTCTATGTTTACCCAACTGCTTGATGGTAGAACTCAGACTACTATCTGGTTCTCCTTACTCAGTTAGTGCTCTTTCTAGTGTACAATGACTAACTCCTACTTTGAGCATCACTGGGCTCGAAAAAAATACCAATGACTTTGAAGTCTTCACCATATTAAACATGTAAGTGTCTTTAGAGATTAGAAATCTGGGCTTCAGATAAAGCACTATAAGTGGGAATCCCGTTATTCAGGCCATAAAATATTCTGGAAAAACGAGGGTGACCATACCTGTCACTGGAAATTAATTTCTGCAGATATCAGGAAACTAATGACTTACCTGATCAAGCTGATCCTTTCTGCCAACTTCTCTGTGTGTTCCTGAGTAGGAGGGACATTTTCTACAAAAGCAATTCCATAGAGCAGAAAGTTTTGTAGAAAGTTCTTCAGTCCCTCCTTGGTTTCTAAGAAGCTCTGGAAATCTACAGATGGAACTTGGGCTTGCTGGTAGATTTCAGCATTCCATAAGATTCTAGGCTGGATGACCTTTTGTTTCTGCCCTTCATAGCTGTTTTTCACCAGCCAATCCAAATCATATCTAGTCACATGACCATCTGGCCCTTTTAAGGGAAAAATAAAAGGCATTAAAAATAATAATTATAAAGGGCTTCCCTGGTGGCGCAGTGGTTGAAAGTCTGCCTGCCGATGCAGGGGACGTGGGTTTCGTGCCCCAGTCCGGGAAGATCCCACATGCCGCAGAGCGGCTGGGCCCGTGAGCCATGGCCGCTGAGCCTGCGCGTCTGGAGCCTGCGCTCTGCAGCGGGAGAGGCCACAACGGTGAGAGGCCCGCGTACCGCCAAAAAAAAAAAATTATAAATACTGCCAATAATTTACTGGTTAAGAAAGATGTCATTTGTAGATTAGAGCAATTTTATTTAAGAAGAAAAATAAAAGGTTCAAAAATAAATGCTTCCAAAGAAAAGGAAAAACAAAGAGTAACTAAAAGAATACCCTGTTTTGGAAAGGGGCAAACCATTTTTTGTAAAACAATTGTTCTTTAAAAGAGTACCCCAAAGAAGACCAAGTCTCCTGTCCACTCACAAGTGAAAAAGAGTGTGGTCTCATCCAGACGAATGGTCTTTGGCTGGATACATAAATCCACACTGGCAGTGTCTAGGCTGCGCTGGTGAGTCTTAGAGTTGTAGCAAGATGCTGAGAGGCAGTGGTCTCGAAGCCAGACATAATCGAAGCGCATCACGGTGTTAGCATATTGCAGTTCTAAGGAAAAGATCACACTCTTTTATATTATTATATTATTTTACATTATTTATTTAGGAAAACTAAAAAATCAGGACCCAGAAAACTTCCTTCAAAAAGTCTTCTACCGAGATATGGGAACATATGTATCTGTATAACTGATTCACTTTGTTATAGAGCAGAAACTAACACACCATTGTAAAGCAATTATACCTCAATAAAGATGTTAAAAAAAAAAGTCTTCTACCAAGAAATAAGCAAGAGCAATGAGGGGGACACTAGCCCCCTACTAGATATTAAAACATAGTATAGAACTTCTATGATTAAAACAGTGTGATGTTGGTATAGGAAAAGGCAGATAAAACAACAGAAGAGTATAAAAAGTCCAAAAAGATACATGAATGCATATAGAAATTTGGTATGTAAAAAGTGGCAGGTGTAATCACTGTGGAAAATATGAATTTTTAAATAAATGGTGTTGGGACAACTGATAATCATTTGCAAAGAGATAAAATTGAGTCCATACCTCATATTGTCACTGGGTGTCCATGATAAACTCAAAACAGATCAGAGTTCTAAATTTGGAAAATGAAGCCATTCAAACTCAAAACAGATCAGAGTTCTAAATTTGGAGAATGAAGCCATTCAAGTATATAAAAAGAAGACATGGATAAAGGATATAAAGGAGGTCCTTGTACCATTCTTGCAACTTTTCTGTTAGTTTGAAGATGTGTCAAAATAAAAAGTTAGCAAAAAATCAAACTTTCTTATACATCAGGTTATTCATTTAGACAAGGTAAATAAAAAGGAGTTCAAATTTATAAGAGGAACAAAAACTATGAAGTGTCTGGGAAAAAATGAAAATGTGGAAGACTACTATGGAGAAATCTATAAAACTCTCCTGAAAGACTTGAAGGAAACTTGAATGGAGAAATATGCTCACAGATGGGCAGATTCAATAATGAAAAGATAGGAATTCTCCCACAAATTAATACACAAAACTCCATGTACTTCCAATCCAAATCCCAGTGAAAATTTTCATGTACTGGACAGGCTAATTCCAAGAATCATACTCAGAATTAACAAAGTAACAATTTTGAGAAAGAAAAAGAAAGGCATGGAGGGGAAGTCTTACTATATATAAAAATGTATTATAAAGCTACAGTCATTTAAAAAGTATGATATTCATGTAGAATGGACTAAGAGATCAAGGGGACAGAATAGAGTCTCAAAACAGACTCAACTGTACATGAAAATATGGTATATGTTAAAGGTGGCATTTTGTAATAGTGGTGAAAAGATAGATTACTCAATAACTAGTTTTGGAAAAATGAATTTTGAAAACTTGATTCTAGAGTCATGTCAGCCTCAACAGTAAAGTACTGATAGAGTAAAATATAAAAAATAAAACTATTATATGTTGACAACTTTGAGGTAGGAAAAGCCTTTCTAATATGACACAAAAAGCATAAAATATAATTTGTGTGTATGAAAATAAAAACCTTCTGTTTTGCAAACAATGCAAAAAACAAAGTTAAAAGACAAGAAACAGGAAAAATCTTTTTAACATAAAAGGGTTAATACCCAGGATATAGAATAAATCCTTGTGATCATTAAGATAAAAACTCAATAGAAAAATGACCAAAGGATATCAATAGGAAAGTCACCAGAATTGACCAGTAAACACATGAACTCTTCTAACCTTAGTAGTAATCAGAGAAATGGGTATTATCATTTTTTATCCATCAGAGTGACAAAAATTTTAAAGTTTGATTAAAACATGTATTTTCAAAAGATGTGGAAAAATGCATACTCTCAAACATTGGTAATGTGAGTATAAATTGGTGAAGACACACTGAATGGCAATCTGGAAGTTTCTATGAAAATAATAAAAAATATGTATATTTATTGCTTGACCCAGAAATTCACCTCTCAGTACTTACCTTATAGAAACCGTCACATATGAAGAGGTATGCACAAGGATATTCATAATAGTTTTGTTTATAATAGCAAAATAATTAGAAAATAAGACTAAATGTCCGTCAGTGGGGGAAGTTGAGGAATAGCTGAATAAACTGTGGTGTATCTACAATGAGATCCTAATAAACAGTTTAAAAATGCAGTGTATCTGTACTCCTCAAATTGACTTTGTACAATGCTATCATTCTCACTTTAAGGACAGAAAACTAAAGCTCAGAGATGTTAAATAACTTTGTAAGATCATATAATCATTAGGTGGTGAACCTAGGACGTGAACTCAAGTTGTCCAACCCCAAAGTCCTATGCTAGTGTTTCTCAAAGTGTAGTCTTGGGAATCTCTGAAGGTGAGACTTCAGGAAAGGCAGAGTAAGGAGCATGGAAAATCCTCTCCCCCAATAACAATGATAAAACTGGACAAAATTACCAATAACAACCATTTTACGACCTGGAAATTGACCAAAGGCTTACAACAAATTAAGAAGCATTTAGTCAAGAAAAACTATTGAATCTTGGGTAAGAACAGTGGGAATCTGTATGTTTTAGCTTGGGGTGCTTCCACTCCCTACCCCACCCCAACCAGCTCCATCAGCAATAGTTCTACCAGGGCAGGCAAGCCAAGAAAGCCAGCAGCTTTGCTGCTGAAGGGGACTAAATTTATTTGGAGCAGAGCACATAAAAACTCCATGCCCCTGGGTGTTGAATACAATCAAGGAAGGCACACTGGTTGGGACAAGCAATAGATCCGCAGAACAGCCAGAAATCTATCAAGGCGATCAAGGGAATGAGACAGCTATAGTGGGCCTTGGAAAGCCCCCTCGCATCCTCGAGTGTTCGGTAAGGCTGTGCACACATGCAGGGCTGTGTGCACAATAAGGAGAGATTGGAAAGGGCCCTAGTTATCTACACGTCCCTGGAGGAATGTGAGGCACAGTGGAGACATGTGAAGAATGGCAGAAACTGAAAGCCTGGGCAGACCTATAAACAGCCTAAACTTTGTGTGCCCCAATCCACACACATCCATTGGCAAAAGGTGGAAGCCTTACTGGCTTAAGGTTTTTAGCTTAACCTCTAACCAATTGTTAGCTGGCCACTAAACTATACCAGGGTTTCTCAAACCTTGGTACTATGGACATCTAGAGCTAGATAATTTTTTGTTGCAGGGCACTGTCTTGTGCATTGTAGGATGCTTAACAGCATCCCTAGTCTCCACCCACTAGATGTTAGAAGCATTCTCCTCGCCAGTTGTGACAACTAAAAATGTTCCCAGACATTGCCAAGTGTCTCCTGTGGTGGCAAAATCCCCCCAGTTGAGGACCACTGAGTTATGCTGACCCCACTGTGATACATAGAAGCCACAGTTAAAAACGAATTACTCCAGAGGAGTCAATAAACAAATAAACAAAACACACATACAGCAACAATCCCCCTGCGAGGTCAGAAATCAGTTTCTATAAGATATAACCCCAAATGTCCAGATTTTCAACAAAAAACCCTGAGATACATATAGAAACAGAAAAGAGTGACCCATGCAGTCCATACAAACTGTCTGAGTATTACAAGAAATCCTATTGTCTAAGACAGGCATGCTGCTAGTAGGTAGCTTATTACCTGGGAGGAAATGCCTTTCCCTTCTAACAGCCTTGGGAGAGAAGCAGAGTAGACCACTGGGACATCACCTCCATGTACCTATAACATCTTCTAGTTATGAGTCAAAAATTGGTGTTGAATGCTTGAAAATCCAGACACTGAAGTTAATTGAAAGAGTCTCTGATATAGCAACTGCTGATACTGTGGAATGGGGCTATTATTTGGTGGTGATCTGAAGTTGGAGTTCTTGACCTAGGATCCATGGAATGATATGTAAAACTCTGTGTGTGTGTGTGTGTGTGTGTGTGTGTGTGTGTGTGTGTGTGTGTGTGTAGTTCTGTATTTTTCTATAGAGAGGATCCATAGCTTGCAACAGAATTTCTATGAGATTCATAAACTAAAACTATTGAGAACCACTCCCTTAGAGTGATAAAAGTGATTAAGTACCACCAACCCTCATTCAGATTGGTCATTACACTGAGGTAATCCAGGGTTTTGACAAACTATAACCTTCAAGCTCTTGCACATGCAGTTCCCTCTGACCAGAACATTCATCCTTACCTTCTCACTCTTTTTCCCTTGCTTAATTCATATTTAAATATTCATGACTCTGCTCAAATCCTGTAGGCAGTCATTTATAACTCTTTAGTTTGGGTTAGGTAATTCTCCTCTTTGTTCTTATAGCACTCCATATGCCGTCTAAAAGCATTTAACACACTGTCTTATAACTGCCTGTGTGTTTGTTTTTGCCATAAGATGGTACCTTGAGGATAGGGAATGCGTCTTCTCCATCACTGCATGCTTTGCATTTATCACAATGCCTGGCTCCTGGTACTTGCTCATTCAGAAATGAGAATGATCCTGTCATCAAAACTATGAATGATCTTCTCCTGCCCTATTAGATGGGTGAGAAGTTGCCAGGCACATACTGTACAGTAGTGGAATAATTTGTACTATGGGGATGGACTCATATCTTAAAAAGCTCCAAAAAATCCCCTTTATTTTAGACAAGTTGGTATGCTTACTGTCCTTTCCACGGCTGGAATTCATTATTACCTCTGCTCTTGCCATTTTTCTCCTTAAAATTATAGGCTCCTCTAATTAAATGACCATCTTTTCTTTCAAAATCTAGCTAAAAATTAATTTACTTCAAGGAAGCTTCCTTGACTAACCCTACATTTCCTTTGAAATTAAGTAGTTGGTATGTATCAATTTAATTTGCATTTGCATATGGCATAAGCTATTTATGCTTCTTATATTTATTTACTCATTTTATATTTTATGTTTACATTAAGGTAGGGACTATGTCTTCCATCTTTGGTTCTGTACAAAGTTGACACTGAACAAATGTTTATTAATTAGGTCTTGCCAAAATGTCAATACAGAAGAGAAACTTAGGACTCAACTCATTTCTCTTGTAACCTACATTTAATCAATCACCAAGGTTTGTTACTTCCGCCTCCTATATCACTCTGAAATTCACCTGACCTCTCCATTTCCACTTTTTTCTCCTGCCACCTTTGGCCAATCATCATCTCTAACAGTGGGCCTCTATAAAGAAATTTTAAAAATCAGAGTACTAAAATCAGATTGAACTTTGGAAAAACTGCTCTAGTTTCTAGATCATCAAGGTAGCAAGGCAAGGCTATAGTAATCCTGGTAGGATAGTTGTCGCATTGCTGCTTTGAAGCTCATGCTATCCTATATAACTCTATAACTTCTTAATTACTCTAATCATGTATCTCCTGAGTCACTTTATTTTTAAATAAATGAAGATCAGTTTACTGTCTTTTACTGTCACCCCATCATACCTTCCCCTGTCATCATTCTTGGCAGCTTAATCATTATTAATTGTAATACCTTCATAATTTTCATTTCAAACACCCTATACTCTGACTATCTGGTGTTCCTTTTCCAGCTCAATTATTCAGGCACTCTTCACTGTAATAATCCTTCAACTACACAAAAACCTCCAATCCATTGACCATAAGCTCCTTTTTGTTATCCATCATCTTGCCTCCTTTAATGTCTTCGATTCCCTCCTTATAGGGCCCACCTTCCAGATCCATCATTTAAATTAATTCCTTGCAAACACCCTTAACTCCCTTGCCCCACTATCTCCCTCTGCCATGCTTCCCTGACAAAGCTCTGACCTGGATACACTCAGGTCCACACCTCCTCTGTGCCTGCAGCCAAGCAGCTAAACATTGTTAGAGAAAAAAATTTAAACTGTATTGGTTACTTTCATTTTAAAATCATCACCAAAAATATCAAATGAGTACTCAATGCTGCCAAACAGTCCTTGCATAATTTCTTAGTAAAATCACTTACTCACTCTCCAAGAACACTATTATACATAGTCTCTTCTCTCCTCAAACTGCCAATACCACCTCTCCCTTCCCACTTTCAACTGATTACCTTGCTTACTCCTTCAAAGGGAATATGGAAGCAATTAGAAGACAATCTCCACAAACCCATGCTCCACATCCACCCACTTACATGCATCTGTGCCCATATATTCTGCCTTCCTTCTTGTTACTATGGTTGAAATATCTGTGCACTTAATCAAGGCTAACACTCTCATTTATGAATCAGATCCTATCTCTTTCCTACTCAGGTACTACACTTCTGAAATTTTTCTATCCCCCTCTTTTGCATCATCAAATTTTCCCCTCCTACTGGATCATTCTCATCAGTGAACATGTTGCAATGTCTTCCATCTTAAAACAACATTCCCCCTCCACTACCACTCCACCTCATTTTCCCTTTCATAGTGAAACTTACGGCTTGAGGTTTCCACTACCTCTCTGTTAATAAATTTGTTTTAAATTTTAGAATGATTTTAAGTTTACAGAAAAGTTGCCAATACAAAGAGTTCCCATATAGCCATTGCCCAGTTTCCCTTATTACTAATACCATATATTAGTATGGTAAATTTGTCACAACTGATGAATGAATACTGATACATTATTTATTAATTAAATCCCATAATTTATTTGAATCTTATTAGTTTTCCCCTAATGTCTTTTTTCTGTCCCAGGATCCCATCCAAGACCCACATTACATTTAGTCATCATGTCTCCTTAGGCTCCTCTGGGCTGTGACTTTCCTTGTTTTTGATGACCTTGACAGTTTTGAGAGGTACTGGTCAGGCATTTTGTTAGAATGTCCCACAATTTGGGTTTATCTGATGCTTTTATCATGGTTAAAGTGGGGTTATAAGTTTTGGGGAAGATAGCCACAGGAGTGAGGTGCCCTTCTCACCATATCATATCACTGGTACATGCTATCAAAGGTAGTGTTTGCTACATTTCTCTACTTAAGTTACCCCACCCTCCTTCCATATTCTATTCTTTGGCAGCAAATCACTAAGTACAGCCTGCATTCTAGGACTGGGGACTTAAGATCCACCTCCACAGTTGGGGGAGGAGGAATATCTACATAAATTATTTGGAATTCTTTTGTATGGGACATTTATATGTACTCTCCCTATTTATTCATATATCAGCATGGATTCATGGATATTTATTTTATACTTTTGGTTATAATCTAATATTACATTATTTATTTGCTTGCTCAAATTGTTTCAGCTTTGGCCATTAGAAGCTCTTTTAGTTAGCTCCTGTGTTCCTTTAACATTGCCTCATCATTTTTTTGAGCACTTTCCTACTTTCTGGGACTTCAAGATTCTCCAGGCTCATCTTGTATTTTCTCTGACCCAGCTCTAGAATAGTCCATTTTTCTAAGGAGCCCTTGGTTCCTTTTCTTGGAGCATGGCATTAGAAACCAAGATCTGGGTGTTCTCATTGCCACTGTGGTGTCATTGTTTCCAGGACCTCTCAGTGGCTAGAGCTAGGAAATATACTAATCTATGTGTAAAAACATATCTATACAGTCGACCCTTTAACAACATGCGTTTGAACTGCACAGGTCCACTTATACACAGAATTTTTTTTCAATAGTACATACTATGGTACTACACAGTCTGTGGTTGGTTGAATCCGAGAATGTGGAAATGTGGATACAGAGCAACTGTAGCAGGGAAGAGCAAAATCGGACTCCATGTTGGATCTGTTTCTTTTATTTTTACCTTTGCTCTCTGTTGTTTTTTGTTACTATAATCACTAAAAGGATGTTGTCTATAGCTACTGGCATACATAATGGCCTACCTTGGGGAACCCTGCCCCTCTGCCTGAATGTTAAACTAAAGTGCCTTTGTTCAGCTCACAGGGAAACATCCTGACCCTGCCCACCAGTGAATGGCTGCAAGAAAGAAGAAATTAACACATCCCCTCCCCGAGGCTGGCCAAACCAGGAGATGTTTTGCAAGACTTGTGGCCTTTTTAGTTTACTTCCTCAACTCCTCTCCCTCTCTGTTCTATAAAAGAAACTGGCATCCAGACCCCGATAAGATGGCACTCTATGACATTAGTCCACCATCTTCTCAGAGGCCCGGGTTTCCAAATAAGTCAGTTCCTTGCCTCAACACCTCATCTCCTGATTTATTGGCCTGTTGTGCAGCGAACAGAGTGAGCTTGGACTCAGAACTGTGTATACAGAGGGCAATCCACAAGTTATATGTGGATTTTTGATGCACAGAGGGTTGGCACCCATAACTCCTGCATCGTTCAAGGGTCAACTGTAATTATTTCTGCATCTATCCATCTGTATCTATATTAGGCTAAACATGAGTTTATACTGATGTCTTCAACTATAATCCAGTACCACATGACTCATTCTAGCATTTCCCCTATACTTATGGGTAACCACACTCTCCAGACCTCTAGCAACCACTGATTTGTTTACTGTCCCTATAGTTTTGCCTTCAACAGAATGTCATGTCATTCCTTTTGATTGCTGAATAGTATTCCACTGTATGGATGCACTATAGTTTATTAATTAATCTATTGAAGGATATTTTGATAGCTTCCCACTTTTGACAATTATGAATAAAGTGGTTTTTCATGTGTGGGTTTTTTCTGTGGACATAAGTTTACAAATCAGTTGGCTAAATACCTAGGAGTGCAACTGTTGACAAGTCCATGTTTAACTTTATAAGAAACTACCAAATTTTCTTCCAGCGTGGCTATACTATTCTTGTATTATTACCAGCAATGAATACAAGTTCCTATTGCTCTGCATTCTTGTCAGCATTAAGTACTGCCAGGTTTTTTGGGATTTTAGTCATTCTAATAGGTGTATAGTAGCATCTCATTGTGGCTTTAATTTGCATTTACCTAATGAAATCATGTTGAGCATGTTTTCATATGCTTATTTGTCATACTTTTGTCCTCTGGTGAAGTGTCTGTTCAGATCTTTCTACCCTTTTAAAAATTGGGTTATTTGTTTTCTTACTGTTAAGTTTTAAGAGGTTTTTCTAAAATCTGCATACAAACCTTTTCTCAAGCATGTGGTTTGCAAGTACTTTCTCCACATCTGTGTGGCTTTTCTTTTCATTCTTTTAACAGTGTCTTTCACAGAGAAAGTGTTTTGAATTTTGATAGAGTCCAATTTACCATTTTTTTCCTTTATGGATTAAGTTTTTGAAATTGCGTCTAAGAACTTTTTGCTTAATCCAAGGTAACAAACATTTTCTCATACAAGTTTTATAGTTTTGCATTTTACATTTAGGCTTATGATCAACTTTGAGCTATTTTTTACACAAAGTATGAGGCAGGTGTGAACATTTTGTTTTGTTTTGCTCTTTTGCATAGGGATGTCCAACTGTTCTAACACCACCTGTTGAAAAAAAACAGTCCTTTCTCCATTGAATTGACTTTGCACTTTTGTCAAAAATCAGTTTACCATATCTGTGTGGGTCTATTTCTGGGCTCTCAACTTTGTTCCACTGTTCTATGTATCTATCCTTTTGACAACACCACACTGCCTTGATTGTAGTTGATCCTTGAACAACACAGGTTTGAACTGTTTGGGTCCACTTATAGGCAGATTTTTTTCAATAGTAAATACTATAGTACTACCTGATTTGCAGTTAATTGATCTGTGGATGTAAAACCACATATATGAAGGAACTACATATATACAGAGGCTGACTGTAAATTACACTCAGATTTTTGACTGCTCAAAAAGTTGGCACCCTAACCCCTGTGTTGTTTGTGTCAACTGTACTAAGGTTAACTTAAGCCCTTTGACTTAATTTTTTTCCAGAAGTGTATTGGCTATTCTGATACCTTTGTCTTTCCACATACGTTATTTATTTATTTAAAAAATTTTATTTATTTTTGGCTGCGTTGGGTCTTCGTTACTGCATGAGGGCTTTCTCTAGTTGTGGCGAGGGGGGCTACTCTTCGTTGCAGTGCATGGGCTTCTCATTGCGGTGGCTTCTTTTGTTGCGGAGCATAGGCCCTAGGTGCATGGGCTCAGAAGTTGTGAGCACGGGCTTAACTGCTCCACAGTGTGTGGGATCTTCCCAGACAAGGGCTCAAACCTGTGTCCCCTGCATTGGCAGGCAGATTCTTAACCACTGCGCTACCAGGGAAGCCCCCTCCACATACATTTTAGAATCAGTTTGTCAATATCTATAAAAAAGTCTGCTGGGATGTTTTGAGTGGGATTGCACTGAATCTATAGATCAAACTGAGAATTCACACCTTAAAAATATTGGGTCTTCTAACCTATGAGCATGGAATGTCTTTCCAATTATTTATGTTCTTTCATTTTTATTTTTTTATTTTATTTTTTTTGCGGTACGTGGGCCTTTCACTGCTGTGGCCTCTCCCATTGCGGAGTACAGGCTCCAGACGTGCAGGCTCAGCGGCCATGGCTCACGGGCCTAGCTGCTCCTCGGCATGTGGGATCCTCCCGGACTGGGGCATGAACCTGCGTCCCCTGCATCGGCAGGCGGACCCTCAACCACTGCGCCACCAGGGAAGCCCTCATTTTTTTTATCAGTGTTTTGTAGTTGTCTGCACACAGATTGTGTGTGTGTGTGTGTATTTATTGCCATACATCCCCCTCCAACCACTGCTTTCGTTGTTTACCACAAATTTTGATAAGTTGTATATTCATTTTCATTTAGTTCAAAGTATTTTTAACTTTCCTTGAGACTTATTTTACTTATACATTTTTTGGTAGTGTATAGCTTAATTTCCAAATATTTGGGACTTTTCTGTTATAGACTTCTAGTTTTTTCTGTTATGGTCAATGTACATACTCTATATGTTTTTAGAGTCTTTAAAATTTTTGAGCTTTGTTTTATGGCCCAGAATGTGGTCTACCTTGATGAATGTTTCATTGAAACTTCAGAACAATGTGTACTTTACTGTTGTTGGATGGACTGTTCTATAAATATCAATTGGGTCAAGCTGGTTGACGGTGCCTGCTTAATCTATCGATTACTGAGAGAGGTATTAAAACCAACTGAAATTGTGGATTTGTTTATTTCTACTTTTATCTCTGCCAGTTTTTGCTTCATGCATTTTGATGGTTTATCATTAGGTGCTACATTTTTAGGATTGTTACAGGTTCTCTTGAAGAACTGACCCCTTTATTACGATGTTATGTGCCTCTTTATCCATGATAATCTTCCATGTTCTGAAGACTGCTTTGTCTGAAATTAACATAGTTACTGTTGTTTTGATTAGCATTGCATGGTGTTTCTATTTCCATCCCTTAACTTTAAATTAAAAAAAAATTAAATAGACTATTTTTTAGAGCAGTTTTAGGTTCACAGCAAAACTGAGACAAAGGTACAGACAGCTCCATATATCTCTTGTCCCCACATCATCCCTTAAGTTTTATCCTGAGTCTTTATATTTAAAGTGTGTTTCTTGTAGACAACATATAGTAGAATATATTTTTTGATCCATTTTGACAATCTTTGTATTTTGACTGGTGTGGTTAGGCAATTTATATTTGAAGAGATTATTGATGTAGTTGACTCTAAATCTACCTTCTTGCTGTTTTCTATTTGTTGTATTTACTCCTTGTTTCCTTTCTTTTTTCCTCTTTTTCTGCCTTCTCTGATTTTTCTTGGGTATTTTTTATGATTCCATTTTATCTCATTTCTTGATTTATTATTCATACTATTTTTAAAAACTTTTTTAGTAGTTTTCCTAATGTTTACAATGTACATTTTAAATAATCTAAGTCCACCTTTAGATAACTCTAAAAGTGTCATCCAAAGTGGCTGTACTATTTTGCATGCCAATAGCAATGAAAAAGAGCTCTGATTCCTATTCATCCTTGGTAGAACTTGGTATTGTCAGTTCTTTTGATTTACCTTATAATAGAATAGTCCTAATTTCTCCCTCCTATCCTCTGTCACATTGTTGTCATTTGTTTCACTTTTATATGTGCTATGAACACCAAATACACTGCCATTACTATTTAAATAATTATTAAAATTTAGTGCAATTAAGGAAAAAAGTATATTTTATCTTCATTCATTTTGAACACTCTTCATTTTTTAATGTAGATCCAAGTTTGTGACCTATATCATTTTTCTTCTGCCAGAAGAAATTCCTTTACAATATTTTGAGAAGTTATATGAGAAAGTCTATTTCTCTCTCACTTTTGAAGCATTGCTGGATATAGAATCCCAGGTTGGCAGTTTTTTCTCCTTTTAATACTTTAAAATTGTCATGCCATTGTGTTCTTGCTTGTATAGTTTCTCATGAGAACTCTGCTGTAATTCTTCTGTTTCTATGTAAGTGAAGTGTTTTTCTCACCTCTGACTGCCTTCAAGATTTGCTCTTTGCTTTTGCTCTTTTGCCTAAGTGTGGGGTTTTGTGGGGGGGGGGTGGTTAAAAATGGATGCTAAGCTTCTCTAAGCTTCTTGGATATGTGGTTTGGTGTCTGTCACTTATTGTGGAAAGCTTTCAAAAATTATTTCTTCAAATATTTCTTCTGCTTAGTTCTTTCTTTCTTTTCTTTCTGGTATTCCATTCGTGTATATGTTACAACTTTTGATATTGTTCAACACTTCCTGAATACTCTTTTTTTGTTTGTTTGTTTCCACTCTCATTTTCTCTGTGCATTTCAGTCTGGGTAATTTTTATTGACCTATCTTTATATTCACTGATTCTATCCCTTGTTGTATCTTATGAGCCCATCAAAGTCATTCCTCATTTCTGTTACTGTGCTTTTGATTTCCTTTTGATTCTTTCTTATATTTTCCATCACCCTGCTGACATTATCTATCTGGTCTTTCATTTTGTCTACCTTTTCCATTAGAATCCTTAAGATATTAACCATAGTTATTTTAAATTTCCTGACTGGAGATTTCAACACCTGTGTCATATGTGAGTCTAGTTCTGATGGCGTTTTGTCTCTTCAACTTGTGTTATTTCTTGCCTTTTAGCATGTTTTGTAATTTTGTTCTTGTAGTTGACAGCCAGACATGTATAGAGCAGTAGATACTGAGGTAAATAGGAATTTATGGGTGACTATATCAATCTGGCCAAGAGTTGGGCTATGTTTGACATTTACTGTCTCTTACCAGAGGCTTTAAATTTCTCTAGTAATCTTGTTTTTATCCTCCCTCTTGGTCTTGGCCCTTCTCTTTGTGCTTCACCTCAGAGACAGTCTGTCTTTTGCAGCTGTAATCCACTGCTATTTTAACTGGAGGCTTATTAGTTGGTTGTAGTGGGCGGGGAGGGGAATTCTCTAATCTTTGAATTAAGTCTGAGTCTTTGGAGTGCATAGTGGGCCTATGTTTTGGGAGTGTGGCCTTCACGGTTGTTTTTGTCCCTTTCCAGGGTGTTGTGAATTGAACTGCATTCCCCAAAAAGATATGTTGAAGTCTTAACTTCTAGTACATGTGAATGAGACGTTATTTGGAAATAGGGTCTTGGAAGATAATCAAGATAAGATGAGGTCATACTGGATTAGCATGGGCCCTAAATCCAACAAATGGTCCCCTTATAAGGAGAGAGAAATTTGAAGACACAGAAGAGACACAGGGAAGATGATGGAGGCAGAGAGTGTAGTGATGTTGCCAAAGAACACCAAGGATTGTTGGCAACCACCAGAACCCAGAAGAGGGAAGGAAGAGTTCTCTCCTAGAGTCTTCAGAGAGGACATGGCCCTGCCAACATCTTGATTTCAGACTTCCTGCTTCTAGAACTGTGAAAGAATAAATTTCTGTTGTTTATGCCAATTAGTTTATGGTAATTTGTCACAGCAGTGCTAGGAAACTAATACACAGGGGTAAAGCTTTTTTCCCCTATGCCACCCAATACTTTCCCTGGCTATAGAATTTCCAGTCTATGTCTCTGAAACTCTCTCCCTTGTATACTGAGGCTTTTTCTTTCTTTCTTTCTTTTTTCTTAGATGAGACAGGGAGATAGAGTGGGGCTGGGGCATAGCAGACCTCCCTTTCCCTAGTTGGGATGAGATCTTCCTATTACCCTATATTAGTTTTGTCTTTCTTTAAACCTGTAAAATAATCCTGGAAATAGATGGTTAGAAGTCTTCGCAACTCCACAGAAAGTACTTTCAGTCCACATGAAAATTATCTGTTATTGCACAACAATGTAAATATACTTTGCACTACTGAAGTGTACACTTAAAATGGTTATGATATTAAATTTTGGTTTTTCTGTCACAATTAAACATAAAGTATCTGCCTCTACACATCTTACCAAAATGATCTTCGTGTTGCTGCCAAACACAATTCAGAGACTTGGAGGCTGTATGGTGCCAATGGATGGCTAATGGAAATAAGCTTTTGAAGTTGGGCTGTTGAAGGGCCCAACATGTGACTCGTCCCCTCAGCAGGTCCTGGAGCCTGCTTTGTAGATGGGACAACCTGCGGCACCACATCCTAGAAAATTTGACAATGAGAGTGTTAGTAACAATATAAAACAATGTTTATTAAGGCTGTAGGAATGATACTACATATCTAGCTATGTAAAAGAACAGATTTTATTATCTCAACCACAGCATTAAAGGAGAAATTCTGAACAGCTAAGGATAAGTGGTTGATAACCATTACTTCTATCTTCTCACCCGCCACTCATATTATGCCTTGCAATCTTGCTTCCACCCCACTACCTAACTGAAGTGGTTCTTTAGAAAATCACTAATTTTAACCTTTCAACCACATATGGAAGGATTGCTTTTTAGGGCTTATCATTCTGGGACTCTCCACTGTGACACTATTGATCCTCCTCATCCTGACTCCTTGAAACTTTCTTTTCCACTGATTATGTGTGATTGTGGGCAAGTTTCTTAAACTCTCAGTGTCTCTGTTTCCTGTTTTGTAAAACGAGGATGACAATAATACTTATCCCATGGGTTTAATGTGAGGACTAAAGTACTTAGAACTTTGTTGTCACACAGTAAGTCCTATATATGTCCTATATATGATATGCTATCATTCTAATCATCATTATTTTTGTGGTTATTATTAAGGATAAACTATATCTATTGGCAAAAGTACCTTGATAAACTTGCTTGGAGTTGGTGACACCCTAAGTGTCATGGTTTCAGAAATATTAATAAAATAACTTCATTTGCATAAGATCTTAAAAGGAATTAATTCATCCTGTGGGAAAAGATGGAGAAACCCATGCCACTTCAGAGAAGCTGTATGGTGCTTGACATGAACCTTCTCAATAACCCCTTAAGGTCACTAAACCCGCTAAAAATGCTTATTTTGAGTGGATGTATACATGTTAAGTGTGTGGTGTAAGCTAATAAATGGACTGATTGGTTTCATACACAAAGGCCATAGCTAGAGACATAATAGAATTTGCTGATGAATTAGGGAGGGTTCTGAAATAGGTTAGGAAATTGAGAGTTAAAGTCTAAGACAGAGGCTGGCAAACTATGGCCTATGCCTATTTTCATATGGCCACATACAGGTTTTACATTTTAAAGGACTGTAAATAAAAACAATAACATTGGACCAAGACCATATGTGGCCTGCAAAGTCTATAATATTTGCTATCTGGCCCTTCAGAGAAAAAAATTTCCAACCCTTAGTCTAATGCTTAATTGTTAATCAAATACTCTTCTCCATTTACAATGGCTTGTTACTCTCCACAAAAAAAAAAAAACATTTTTAAGCAAGTGTATTCATTCATTTCTTCATTATTTCACTTGACAAATATTACCAAGCATGTGTAAATAGGGTACTTTCTTAAGTACTAGGAATACAAATATAAATAATCAATCCCAGCCACCATTCAAGAATCTCATAATCATCTAGTACGGAAGAAAGACAACTACTATCTATAGTAGTTTTAAACACAGAGTACAGTGAAAAAGTGCAAAGAAGAAAGTGGTTAACTATGCCTAGGAAAACTGGGAGAACTCCATATGATCAGTGTTCTTTGTAGAAGTGCTTCATTGTTTTCTATTTACTTACAAAATAAAATTTGCTCATTGTAGAAGATGCTGGAGTAGAAGGACCCTGAACTCATCTCCTCCCAGGGGCACACCAAAATTACGACTATTTACAGAGCAGCTATCTCTCTAATATGAAAATGACCTAAACACTAGCAGAAAAGACATTCCACAACTAAAGATATAAAGGAGAAACCACAATGAGATGGGTAGGAAAAGTTGAGATGCAGTATAGTCAAGACCCATACCCCTGGCTGGGTGACCCACAAGTGGGAGGACAATTACAATTGCACAGGTTCTACCCAAGGAGTGAGGGGTCTGAGCCCCCACATCAGGGTCCCTATCCTGGTGGTCCTGCACCAGGAAGACAAGTCCCCAGAACGCTTGGCTTTGAAGGCAAGTGGGGCTTAATTTTGGGAGAGTCAGAGGGCTGTAGGAAATAGAGAGTCCATCATTAAAGGGCACACACAAAATCTCACACACTCCAGGACCCAGGGCAGAGGCAGTAATTTCAAAGGAGCCTGGGTCAGACCCACCTGCTGATCTTGGAGAGAGCTTCCTGGAGAGGCAGAAGGCCACTGCAGCTCACCCTGGGGACACAGACACTGGTGGCAGCCATTTGGGGAGCTCATTCTACCATGAGGACACTGGTGCTGGCAAGGAACATTGTGGAATCCTCCCTCTAGATTATTAGCACCAGGACCTGGACCCACCCCCAGCCTGTTAGCACTAGTACTAGACTCCAGGTCCTGACTCTGCCCACCAGTGAGGCAACACTAAGCCCAAGATCATCAGGGCCACAACCCCACTAACCAACAGGCTAACACCAGCTCCAGGACCTCCCTGGGCCACAATCCTGCCTATCAGGAGGCTGACACCAGCTTTAAGACACCGTGGGCCCCTCAGCTAGCTGCCCCAGGATCCAGACCCACTCAACAGTGGGCTGACACCAGCTTTGTAATATCAGATGCCACAGTCAGCCATGTCAGGAACTGGCCCCATGCACTGGCAGGCTGATGCTTGATCTGGGACAACTGGCCCTGCAACAAGCCACACTGACTGGGCTCTGCCCACCCGTGGGCCAGCACTAGCCCTGGGATTTCCTGGGGCTCTGCAGCCAGGCCTCTTGAGACCCAGCCCCAATCTCCAGTGGCCAGCAGCCTCTGTACAAGGCAGAGCCTAATAATCAGCCAGACAGGGCCTGCCATACCTACCAGACCACTCATAGTAGCCAGCCCCCCACAACAGAAGGGCCCACACAGCCCACACAGGGGGCACCCCCAGGGCATATAACTCTGGTGACCAGAGGGGAGTGCACTGCTCGGACACATAGGATGCCTCATAAAAAAAGCTACTTCTCCAAAGTTGGGAAATGTAACAACCTACCAGATACATAGAAATAAAAATAGCAAATTAGGCCAAATGAGGCAATAGAGGAATATGTTCCAAATGAAGGAACAAGATAAAATCCCAGAAGAAGAACTAAGTGGAAATAAGCAATCTACCCAACAAAGCGTTCAGGTCATGATCATAAAGATGCTCAAAGAACATGGGAGAAGACTGGACAAACACAGTGAGAACTTTAACAAAGAGTTAAACAATATAAAGAGGAACCAAGCAAAGCTGAAGAATGCAATAACTGATATTAAAAAGCATACTAGAAGGAATGGACAATAGATTACATGATACAGAGGATCACATCAGCTAACTGGAAGACAGAGTAGTGGAAATTACTTAAGCTGAAAAAAGAAAAAAGAATTAAAAAAAATGAAGGCAGTTTAAGAGACCTCTGGAATAACATCAAGTGTACTAACATTTGCATTACAGGGGTCCCAAAAGGAGAAGAGAGAAAGGGGCAGAAAACATATTGGAAGACATAATAGCTTAAAAATTCCCTAACCTGGGAAAGGAAACAGACATCCATGTCCAGGAAGCACAGAGAGTCACAAACAGGATCAACCCAAAGAGGAACACACCAAGACACACTGTAATTAAAATGGCAAAAATGAAAGATAAAGTGAGAATATTAAAAGCAGCAAGCGTAAAGCAACAAGTTACATACAAGGGAATTCCCATGAAGTTATCAACTGACTTTTCAGCAGAAACTCTGCAGGCTAGAAGGAAGTGGCACAATACATTTACAGTGATGAGAGGGAAAAAACTTCAACCAGGAATACTCTACACAGCAAGGCTCTCATTCAGTTTTGATGGAGAGATCAAGTTTTACAGACAAGCAAAAGCTAAGAGGGTTCAGCACCATCAAAACAGCTTTACAAGAAATGTTAAAGGTACTTCTCTAAGTGGAAAAGAAAAGGCCACCACCAGAAATATGGAAATTATGAAAGGAAAAATCTCATTGGTAAAGGCAAATATATACAGTCATGGTAGAAAAATTAACCACTTATTAAGCTAGTAGGAAGGTTAAAAGACTAGAGTAGTAAAATCATCTATAACCACAATGGGTAGTTAAGGGATACATAAAACAGAAAGATGCAAAATAAGATGTCAAATAGTAAACATTGGGGGAGGAGGGTAAAAATGCAGCGTTGTTAAAATGCATTCAAACTAAAGAGATCAGTAACTTACAATAATTACGTATATATATACATATATATATATATATATATATATATATAATTTGCTATATATAAATCCCATGGTAAATACACATCAAAAAACTATAATATATACACATAGACACAGAGAAGAGAAAGGAATCCAAATATAATGCTAAAGATAGTCATCAAATCACAAGGGGAGAGAGCAAAAGAAGAAAGGAACAACAATTAAAAAAAACTACAAAGACAATCCCAAAACAATTAACAAAATAGCAATAAGTACATACCTAACAATAATTAAGTATTTATTTATTTATTTATATTTTTTGGCCACACAGCATGTGGGATCTTAGTTCCCTGACCAGGGATTGAACCCACACCCCCTGCATTGGAAGCACGGAGTCTTAACCATTGGAGCACCAGGGAAGTCCCAACAATAATTACTTTAAAGGTAAATGAACTAAATGTTCCAATCAAAAGACAGAGTGGCTGGATAGATACAAAAACAAGACCCCTATTTATGCTGCTTACAAGATACTAACTTCAGATCTAAAGACACAGACAGACTGAAAGTAAAGGGATGGAAAAAGGTATTTCGTGTAAACAGAAATGAAAAGAAAGCTGGGGTAGCGATTTTTTATATCAGACAAAATAGACTTTAAAATAAAGACTGTAACAAGAGATAAAGATGGACATTACATAATGATAAAGGGATTGATCCAACAAAAAGATATAACAATTTTAAATATAAATGCACCCAACATAGGAGCACCTAAATACATAAAGCAATATTAACAAACATAAAGGGAGAAACCGACAGTAACACTATAATAGTAGGGGACTTTAACACCCTACTTACAGCAATAGACAGATCATCCAGACAGATAATCAGTAAGAAACACTGGCCTTAAATGACACATTAGACTAGATGGCCTTAATAGTATATATAGAACATTCCATCCCAAAGCCCCAGAATACACATTCTTTTCAAGTAACATGGAGTATTCTCCAGGATAGATCACATGCTAAGCCACAGAATAAATCTCAGTAAATTTAAGAAGATTGAAATCACATTGAGCATCTTTTGCAAACACAATGCTATGAGACTAGCAATCAACTACAAAAAACAAAACTGTAAAAAATACAAACACATGGAGAACAAACAACATTGTAGTAAACAACCAAGGGTCACTGAAGAAATCAAAGAGGACATCAAAAAATATGAATATGAAAATGAAAATACAGTGGTCCAAAATCTATGGGATGCAGGAAAAAAATTTCTAAGAGGGATGTTTATAGTGATTCAAACCTACCTCAGGAAACAGGAAAAATCTCAAACAACCTAATCTTACATGTAATGGAACAAGAAAAAGGAGAGCAAACAAAACCCAAAGTTGGTAGAAAAGAAATCATAAAGATCAGAAAAGAAATGAATGAAATAGAGACTAAACTACAATAGAAAAGATCAACGAAACTAGGAGCTGGTTCTTAAAAAGATAAACAAAATTGATAAACCTTTAGCCAGACTCATCAAGAAGAAAAGAAGGCCCAAATAAGTAAAATCAGTAATAAAACACAAGTTAGAACCAACACCAGAGAAACAGAAAGGATCATAAGAGATTACCACAAAAAGTTATACACCAATAAAATGGACAACAGAGAAGAAATGGAAAAGTTCCTAGAAATGTACAATATCTGAAGACTGAATCAGGAAGAAACAGAAAATATGAACAGACCAATGGCCAGTAATGACATTAAATCAGGAATGAAAACAACTCCCAACAAACAAAGGTCTAGGATCAGATACCTTCACAGGTAAATTCAACCAAACATTTAGAGAAGAGTTAACACCTATCCTTCTCAAATTATTCCCCAAAACTGCAGAGGAAGGAATAGCTTCCAAACTCATTCTACCAGGCCAGCATCACCCTGATACCAAACCAAAGATATCCAAAAAAAGAGAAAATTACAGGCCAATATCGCTGATGAACATGTATGCAAATTCCTCAACAAAATATTAGCAAACCAAATTCAAAAATACATTAAAAGGATCATACACCATGACCAAATGGGATTCATTCCAGGGATACAAAGATGGTTCAATATCCACAAATTAATCAGTGTGATACACCACACTAACAAATTGAAGAGAGAAAAAATCATATGATCATTTCAGTAGATGAAGAAAAAGCTTTTGACAAAATTCAACATCCATTTATGATAAAAACTCTCAACAAAGTGGGTACAGAGGGAACATACCTCAACATAATAAAGGCCATATATGACAAGCCCAGAGCTAACATCACACTCAACGGTGAAAAGCTGAAACCATTTCCTCTAAAATCAGGAATAAGACAAGGATGCCCACTCTCATCACTTCTACTCAATATAGTATTGGAAGTTCTAACCAGACCAATCAGACAAGAAAATAAAATAATGGAATACAAATTGGAAAGAATGAAGTAAAACTGTCACTGTTTTCAGATGTCGTGATTTTATACATGAAGATCCTAAAGATGCCACCAAACAACTACTAGAACTCATCAATTAATTTGGTAAAGTTGCACGATATGAAATTAATATAGAGAAACCTATTGCACCTCTATACACTAACAATGAACTATCAGAAAGAGAAATTAAGAAAGTAATCCTATTCACAATCACATCAAAAGGAATAAGATACCTAGGAATAAATGTAACCAAAATGTAAAAGACATGTACTCAGGGGCTCCCCTGGTGGTGCAGTGGTTGGGAGTCCGCCTGCCGATGCAGGGGACGCGGGTTCGTGCCCCGGTCTGGGAGGATCCCGCATGCTGCGGAGCGGCTGGGCCCGTGGGCCATGGCCGCTGGGCCTGCGCGTCCGGAGCCTGTGCTCCGCGGCGGGGGAGGCCGCAGCGGTGAGAGGCCCGCGTACCGCAAAAAAAGAAAAAAAAAAAAAGACATGTACTCAGAAAACTATGAGAAACCAATGAAAGAAATTGAAGGTGACACAAATAGATGGAAAGATATACTGTGTTCTTGGTTTGGAAGCATTAATATTGTTTAAATGACCATACTATCTAAGGCAATCTAGTGACTCAATGCAATCCCTATCAAAACATCAGTGGTATTTTTCATAGAACTAGAAAATGTAATTATATAATTTTATGGAAACACAAAAAAACCCAAATAGCCAAAACAATCTTGAGAAAGAAGAATAAAGCTGGAGGTACCATGCCCCTGATTTCAAACTATATTATAATACTATGGTAATCAAAACAGTATGGTACTGACACAAAAACAGACACATAGATCAATGCAACAGAATAGAGAACTCAGAAATAAGCCCACACTTATATGGGCAAGTAATCTACAACAAAGTAGGCAAGAATATACAATGGGTAAAAGACAGTCTCTTCAATAAATGATGTTGGAAAACCTGGACAGCTACATGCAAAAGAATCAAAAGTGGACTACTTTCTCACACCATTCACAAAAATAAATTCAAAATGGATTAAAGACTTAAATGTAAGACCTGAAACCAGAAAACTTCTAGAAGAAAACATAGGCAGTATGTGCTTTTACATTTGTCTTAGTAATAGTTTTTTGGATATGTCTCCCTAGGCAAGGGAAACAAAAGCAAAAATGAACAAATGGGATTACATCAAACTAAAAAGCTTTTGTACAGCAAAGGATGCTATCAGCAAAATGAAAAATTTGCCTTTTGAATGGGAGAAGATCTTTGTAAATGATATATCTGATTGGTTAATATCCAAAATGTACAAATAATTCATACAATTCAACATTTAAAAAAGCAAATAACCCAATTAAAAATGGGCAGGAGGGCTTCCCTGGTGGCGCAGTTGTTGAGAGTCTGCCTGCCAATGCAGGGGACACGGGTTTGTGCCCTCCAGGAAAAAAATCCCACATGCCGCGGAGCGGCTGGGCCCGTGAGCCATGGCCGCTGAGCCTGCGTGTCCGGAGCCTGTGCTCTGCAATGGGAGAGGCCACAACAGTGAGAGGCCCGCGTACCGCAAAACAAAAACAAAAACAAAAACAAAAACAAAAACAAAACAAAGAAAATGGGCAGAGGACCTGAATAGACATTTTCCCAAAGAAGACATACAGATGACCAATAGGCAGTTGAAAAGATGCTCAATATCACTAATCATCAAGTAAATGCAAATCAAAACCACAATGAAATACTACTTCACACCTGTCAGTATGGCTATTATCAAAGAGCTAACACATAACAAGTGTTGGTGAGGATGTGGAGAAAAAGGAACCCTCGTGCACTGTTGGTGGGAACGTAAATTGATGCAGCCACTATAGAAAACAGTATAAAGTTTCCTCCAAAAAAAAAAACTGAACTACCATATGATCCAGCAATTCCACTCCTGGGTATTTATATGAAGAAAATGAAAACACTAAACTGAAAAGATATATGCACCCCTATGTTCACTGCAGCATTATTTACAGTAGCCATGATATGGAAGCACCCTAGATCCCATCACTATATGAGTGGAAAAAGAAGATGCTACACCCCCCCCACACACAGACAGACTGGAATATTAGTCAGCCATAAAAAAGAATGAAATCTTGCCATTTGTGAAAACATGGATAGACCTAGAGGGTATTATGCTAAGTAAAATACATAAGACAGAGAAAGACAAATTCTATATGATCTCACTTATGTGTGGAATCTAAAAACCAAAACAAATTAACAAACATAATAAAACAGAAACAGAGTCATAGATACAGAAAACAAACAGGTGTTTGCCAGAAGGGAGAGCAGTGGGGGGAGGAAAGAAATAGATTAGGGAGATTAAGAGGTACAAATATCCAGTTGCAAAATAAATGAGTCACCGGTATGAAATGTACAGTGTGGGGAATATAGTTATAGCTATGTAATATCTTTGTATGGTGACAGATGGTGAGTAGAGTTATCAGGGTGATCATTTTAAAATGTATAGAAATATCAAATCACTATGCTGTGTAACAGGAACTAACACATTGTTGTAGGTCAATTATACTTCAAAAGCAAACACAAACAAACAAATAAATTCATAGAAAAAGAGATCAGACCAGAGGCGGGGAGTGGAGGGAGAGGGAATTGGATGAACATGATCAAAAGGTACAAACTTCCAGTTATATGATAAATAAATACTAGGGATGTAATGTACAACATGATAAATATAATTAACACTATTGAATGTTATACACTAAAGGTGTTAAGAGAGTAAATCCTAAGAGTTCTCATCACAAGGAAAAAAATTCTTTTCCTTTTCTTTAATTTTGTATCTGTTGAGATGGTGGATGTTCACTAAACTTATTGTGGTAATCATTTCATGATGTAAGTCAAATCATCATGTTGTACACCTTAAACTTATATACTGCTGTATGTCAATTATATCTCAATAAAACTAGAAGAAAAAACCACTTCCTCACTGTAAAAAGAAAAAAAAAAGAAAAAAAAATCTAAACAACTGAGAAATATATAAAATAAAAAGTCAAAGCCTCCTTCCCTCATTATTTTCCATTCCCATTCCTTCAAGGAAACTCATCAACAATCAACAGTTTGGAGAACCAACCTCAAGATCCCATACAGCTGAAATCTCCACAACTGCCACACATACATACAGAAATACATTTTTTTTTTGGTGAACATAGTTTTCGGATCACTTGGGTAAATGCCAAAGAGTGCTATTGATGTTTTACTTAACATTACTAGAATCTCTGAAACTGTCATCCAAAGTAGCTGTACTATTTTGCATTCCACCAGCAATGAATGAGAGCTCCCATTCTTCTGCATCCTTGCTAGGACTTGGTATTGTCAGTTTTTTGGATTTAGCCATTAGTAGATTTAGCAACTAACAGGTGTGCAGTAATATCTCATTGTTTTAATTTGCATCTCCCTAATTATGAATGATGTTGTGCATATTTTCATATTCTTAATTGCCACCTATATATCTTCCTTGGTCAAGTGTCTGTTCAAAGATCTTTTGCCCACTGTACATTTTTTTAAGCAAGATATTTTTTAGAGCAGGTTTAGGTTCACAACAAAATTGAGGGAAAGATAGAGATTTCTCATACACCTCCTGCCCCTACACATGCATAATCCCCACCATTATCAATATCCTCCACCACAGAGTGATAACATTTGTTACAAGTGATGAACCTACATCAACACATCATTATCACCCAAAGTCCATAATTTATATTAGCTTTCACGCTGGGTGTTCTACATTCTACGGGTTTGGGCAAATGTATAATGACATGTGTCCTTTATAATAACACACAGAGTATTTTCATTGTCTTAAAAATCCTCTGTGCTCTTACTATTCACCCCTCCCCCACCATGAGTTTTGATATGCAATATTTTCATTTTTCAGCCAATTAACATATTTTCTAATTTCCATTGTGATTTTTAAAATTTGACCTACAGGTTATTTAAAAGTAAACATATTTTAGAGGGATTTTCTATTTTTACTTTTATTATTGTTTTCTAACTTTATTTCATTGTGGCAAAATAACCCCTCAGTGCAACTGTAATTTGTTGCTGTATGGCCTAGCATATCATCTATTTTTCTGTGTGCAGAAAAGAACATACATTCTGTAGTTGTTACATAAGGTCATCTGTATATGTCTGTCAATTAGGTTGTTTGTTAATATTATTGTTCAACTGTTCTATATACTTATTGGTTTTATTTGTCTTATGATCTGTTAGTTATTGAGGGATATGTATTAATATCTCTGATTATGACTGAATTTATTTACTGGACATCTGTCAATTTTTGCTTTGTATATTTGGGCTGCATACAAATTAGAACAATAATTTTATCTTCTTGGTGGATGGCCTCTGTTATCATCACAAAATATGTCTTACGTCTAGTAAAGAAACCTGCCATAAAGTCTTGTTTTATATTATTATATCTAAACCAGGTTTCTTTGGGGGGGGGTAGTGTTTGTGGTGTATATTTATTCCACCCTTTTGTCTCTTATAAACAGCATATATGTAGTTAGATTTTGTTTTTTGACCTCATGATTTGTCATTTAATTAATGTGTGAAGTCAAATATTTGCTTTCTATTCGTCTTGCCTGTTTTGTTACCTTTTTCTCTTGCTTTGTTTTGCACTGATTAGGTAATTTGTATCATTCCATTTCCTCCTTTGTTTACTTGTTAGTTATACATTCTTTTACTGTTTTTTTAAAAACAGTTATTCTAGGGATTATAACACGTATCTTTGATTTTTTAAAATTATAATGCAAATTAAAGAATTTATATTAACTCTATCTTCCTTCTTCAACTGCTGTTGTGTATTTTAATTATACACACACACAAACACACACACATACAACCCACAGGGACATTCAGATCTAGCCACATATTTAACCTCTCCATTGCATCCATTTTATATCTCCAAGCTTTCATTTGGGATCATTTTACTTCAGCTTAAAGATCCTAAATATTTCCTTTGGTGTTTGGTGGAAGGTTCTGTAAGTTGGGACCATCTAAAAGCATCTGTCTTACTTTCATTTCGAAGGCTATTTTCATTGGATATAGAATTTTTGATTGGCAGTTAGTTTCTCCAGCATTTTGAAGATATTGTTCCATTATGTTCACATTGTTTCTGTTGAGAAGTTAAAGCCAGTCTAATTGCTACTCCTTGTAAGGTAATACATATTTTTTCTCTAACTGCTTTTAAGATTGTTTCTTTTTCTTTATTTTTTATCAGTCTTTATTAAAATACATCTAGATGAGCTTTTCTTTATTCTGCTCTGAGTTATAGCTCTTTTTAAATCTGTGACTTCATGCATGATTAGGTTATGTATATGGCACAACTGACATTAAGAAAGGGAGATGATCTTGGTTGGTCTGACCTAATCCAGCAATCCCTTAAAAGGGACAGGGATCTTTCTGGTGAAAGAGACTTGAAGCAGCAGAGGAATCTGCTGTCAAAGAGATTCTCTATTGGCTTTGAAGATGGAGAGGACTATGTGGCTGATATGCAGCAAGGAAACAGCAACCTCAGTCCTACAGCCACATGGAACTGAATTCAGCCAACAATCTGAATGAGGGTGGATGTGAATTCTTAGCCAAAGCCTCCAGAAAAGAATACAGCCTACCCAACACACCAATTTCAGCCTTTAATACACTGACCAGAGAACCCAGTAATGCCATGCCTGGTCTTATGACATACAGAACTATGAGATAATAAATGGATGTTTGTTTAAGTACTAAGTTTGTGGTAACTTGGTATGCAGCAATAGCAAAATAACACAATACTTTGTTACTTTTGGAAAGCTCTTAGTTATCTCTTCAAATATTGTTCCTGTACCATTCTCTCTCTCCTCTCCTAGGACTCCTATTACAAATATATCAGATATTTACATGTACTAGGTGCTAGGCATTGTTATAAGTGCTGACCCACTGCATTATATCTCTATTTGCTACCATCCCAGTCCAGGCCCACCATTATTTCTCACTCAAAGACTGCAAAAGCCTCCCAACTGATCTATCCATACACACATTTGCCCTCCCTTCAAATCATTTTGCACACTGTAGGAATAGTGAATTAAAAAAATATATTAGTATGTCATTCTTTTTGAATGGATCCCTAGGGCCTTCAGGGTAAAGTCCAATTTACTTATCATGTTATGTAATTCCTCCCATTACCTGATCCTGAGCTACCTCTCAGCCTCACTTCCTGTTATTTACCTCCTTGTACTTCATTGTTTATAGCTTCCCAGACCCACTATACTTTCCTAATTCTGAGAAACTCATGTTCATGCTTTTTGTTCCCTCAAACTGGAAGCCGTTCCTACTCTGTCTTTTATACGTCTTTCAAGAATCAGTGGAGATATCATCTCATCTAAGAATTCTTCCTTAAAGTCACAGAATGAACTAGTAGCTTTCTTTTGTTCTCTCATTATAGTCTGTTTATGCCTGTTTTCCTTCTCAATATATTTTGTTGAAATTATATGTTTTTATGTCTTTCCCACCAGTAATACTTGGACACATCTCAATGTGAAGACCTCTGGGTCATTCATTTTTGTACCCTAACATCTAATGTTTGTGGACATTGGATTGAATTACTTTTCTTCTATCTTCATAACCTCTTTAAATCTGGTAAGATGTCTGCTCTAAATCTTCAGTTAAGTAAGTAATAAAAATATTGATGATGTCAAGCCAAAGGTAGGGTTTGCAACAGGCCATCTAAAACTCTTCCCTTGCTTATGGTCTGCTATCAGCACTCTTTTAGTATGGTAATTTAACTAATTAATACATAATTGTATTAATTATATAACCCATCAACATGGATTCATAATTCTTGTTCACAAGGGTGTCATAAAAGACTTGTTAAAATCTTGCTGAAGTTTCATTCATTCATTCATTCAATGTACATGTTATATCTGTCTTATTTCCATAAACACCTCTAATAATCAGAAATAAAAATTAGATTTGTGTGGAACGTCTTTGTTTGTTGATAACACTGTTTAATTTTCTAAGTACTCACTTACTTGAAAATCTGTTCTAGAAGCTAACCCAGGACATATTTAGCTTATTGATTAGTAGATTGAAAACTCTTCCTCCTTTTCCTTTGTTAGAAGTGGTAATATACTTATATAAATCCAGTGTTAAAGTACCTGTCCTTATTCTCCTTAATTCTTTTGATCATTGAGAACAGTTTAACAATATCAAGTTATAACTTATCCATCCCAGGACACATGTACTTTTTCTTTCTGAGAACGTAGTTAAAATTGTTCTTGTTGTCTTTGCAAATATGTATTTATACAAGCCTGAGGTAATTTGGGGGTTTATCCTTCCAAATACTAATCCTTTAGGCAAGTGCCACCTGTTATATTCATCCTTCTTTTCCATCTTTTATATATTATTCTTAAAAAAATAGCAACTATTAGGTCATTGTAAAACTTCCCTTGCAACCCTATAGCTTCCCTCATTTCTCCTTTAATAGAGTAATTTGCTGTTTCATAGTCAAAATGATGTTTTTGAGAGCTTCCCAACCTTTAGAGTCTAAAGCCATCTTAATGTAAATTAAAGTCCAACAAGTATCAATCATAATAACAGAAACTTTTGGAGAACAGCCATAGCTAGAAATTTTAGTCAGAATAAGCAATTACATAATAGGTCAATCTGAATCTTTTCATGGTTATTACTGAGGAAGAAGCATTACCCCCTAAAAGGCTTAAAGCCAAGAGTCCATTTAGCTCCTGTCAATTTTTCCTTCCAAATGTCTCTCAGATTTGTCCTTCTCTTTCCATTCCTTTAGGTGCCTTCATCACCTCATACCTGGACTACTGCCATAGACTAGATGGTTTCCTTGCCTCCATTCCATCCATATTCCAATCCATTTTCCATACTATTGCCAGATTAATCTTCTTAAAACACTTTCATCATGTCACTCTCCTGCCTGAGACCTAGCTCAAATGTCACCTTTGTAAAATCTTCCTAACTCCCCTAGGAAGAGTTAGTAGCTGCCTACCCAGTGTTTTCACAGCTCTTTGTGCATACCCTCATTAGTGCGCTTACAACATATATAATAATTGCCTGTTTAATTATTTTTCTCTTCCCATTTGCTGAAAGCTCCTTGAGGGCAGACAGAAGGATTGAGTCATCTCTTTACAATGGCTTCACATAATTGGCCCCATCTATCTTGCCCACTGCCTCAGGGCCTTCACATATTGCCTACCATATTCTCCCTCTCATTCTTCCTGCACAATTCATTTGACAAATATTTATTGGGTGTCAACTATGTGCCAGGAACTATTTTAGGCACTTGGAATTTATCAGTGAACAAAACAGACAAAAATGCCTGCTTTCATGGAGCTTATCCTCTAGCGGAAGGAGGTAGACAAAGATAAACATAATAAAGGAGTAAATTATATAGTATATTAGAAGGCAATAAAAGCTATATGGCAGATAAAGGGATGTGCTGGAGGTAGTAGGACATTTAAACAGGGTGATCAGGGTAGACTTTATTGAGCAAAATGACATTTGAACAAAAAGGGAATTATTCATTAAGATATCTGATGTAAAGTAGGCCAACACAAAAGCTCTAAGCTGAGATTACCTGTCATATCTGTGTCTGTGTTTAACTAGTGCAATAATATATTGGATTACATGAGTTAAAAGAATGCTCTTTTACAGCAGGGCCTCAAAATTAAATGTCCATAGGGGCTAGGCAAGTAACATAAATAGGTAAAGTATAAGAGACAATAGGGGATTGTGGTGAGAGCAGTGAACTGAAGAATGCCTGATCTGTCCAAAAATCCTAGCCACTACTCAGCTCTAGCTAATTATTGCCAGACAGTCCGAATGCTGCCAGATTTGAGAGGAGCCAGAAATGCATATTATATAAGAAATCTCCCAATTTGTAATGTTGACAACTGAATTAGTTTGGGTCCTCTGAGAAGGAGATGCCATGACAGGAAGAGATGTACAAGTGGTTTATCAGGGGAAACATATGTGAAAGAAAATGGAGACAGAGTCTGAAAAGACTGGGACAGCTGCTGGGCCATGATGTAGGTCTAATCCCTGTGGAGGAGAGTAAATGCAAATCAAAACCACAAAGAGATACCACCTCACATCTGCCATAATGGCTATTATTAAAAACACAACAAATAACAAGTGTCGGTTAGGATGTGGAGAAAAGGGAACACTTGTGCACTGCTGGTGGGAATGTAAATTGGTGCAGTCACTCTGGAAAACAGTATGGAGGTTCCTTTAAAAATTAGAAATAGAACTACCATATGATCTAGTAATTTCACTTCTGGGTATATACCCTAAAAAGCGAAAGTACTAATTTGAAAAGATATGTGCACCCCTGTGTTCAATGCAGCATTGCTTACAATAGCCAAGATATGTAAGCAACCTAAGTGTTCATTGATAGATGAATGCATAAAGAGATGTGGTATACACCCATACACACACACACATAACAAGTGTCGGTTAGGATGTGGAGAAAAGGGAACACTTGTGCACTGCTGGTGGGAATGTAAATTGGTGCAGTCACTCTGGAAAACAGTATGGAGGTTCCTTTAAAAATTAGAAATAGAACTACCATATGATCTAGTAATTTCACTTCTGGGTATATACCCTAAAAAGCGAAAGTACTAATTTGAAAAGATATGTGCACCCCTGTGTTCAATGCAGCATTGCTTACAATAGCCAAGATATGTAAGCAACCTAAGTGTTCATTGATAGATGAATGCATAAAGAGATGTGGTATACACACATACACACACACACACACACACACACACACACAGGAATAATGTTCAGGCATAAAAAAAGAATGAAATCTTGCCTTTTTCAACGACATGGATGGACCTAGAGGTTATTATGCTGAGTGAAATAAGTCAAACAGAGAAAGAGAAATACCATGTGATTTCAGTTCTATGTGGAATCTAAAAAACAAAACAAATGAATAAACCTAACAAAACAGAAACAGGCTCATAGACACAGAGAACAAACTGGTGGTTGCCAGAGGGGAGAGAGGTAAGGGCTTATGAGAGAAACAGGTAAGAGAGATTAAGAGGTACAAACTTCTAGTTACAAAATAAATGAATTGTGTGGATTTAATGTACACATAGGGAATATAGTAAGTAACGTTATAATATCTTTGTACGGTGATAGGTGGTAACTAGATTTATCATGGTGATCGTTTTGTAATGTATAGAAATATCAAATCACCATACTGTACACCTGGAAGTAACATAGTGTTGTAGGTCAATTATACTTCAATTAAAAAAAACAAAGTCAAAATGGATTAGACATAAATGTAAGATAAAACTATAAAACTTGCAAAAGAAAATACAGGAGAAAATCTTCATGACCTTGGATTAAGCAAAGTGTTCTTAACCAAAAAGTAGAATTTACAAAAGAAAAATGATAAATTGAACTTAATAAAAATTCAAAACCTTTGTCTTTCAAAAGACACAATTAAAAAATGAAAAGATAAGTCACAGACTGGAAAATGTATTTTCAAATCATATACCTGATAAAGGATTTGTATCTTAAATATATAAAGAATTCTTACATCTCAATAATAGGAAGGGAAAAAACCTTATTGAAAAATGGGCAAAATATTTAATAGACTTTTCTCCAAAGAACATATACAAATGGACAAGAAACAGATGAAAAGATGTTCAATATCATTATGATTAGGGAAATGCAAATCAAATTCCAAATGAGATATTACTTCACACCCACAAGGGCAGCTATAAATTTTTTAAAAGGAAAAATAACAAACATTGGTGAGGATGTGGAGAAATTAGAACTTTTATACACTGCTGGTGGGGCATGTAAATGTAATCAATATAAAATGGTGCAGCCCCTTTGGAAAATACTTTGGCAAAAGATTAGACATACAGTTACTATATAAGCCAGCACTTCCACTCCTAGGTACCTACCCAAGAGAATTGAAAACATATGTGCATCCAAAACCTTGTGCATAAATGTCCATACCAGCCTTATTCACAATAGCCAAAAGGTGGAAATAACCCAAATGTCCATAAACAAAACATGGTATATACATGTATTATATACCACTATTCGGCCATCAAAAGTAACGAAGTACTGATTCACACTACAACATGGATGAAACTTGAAAACGTCACACTAAGTAAAAGAAGCAAGTCACAAAAGACTGCATACTGCGTGATTCCATTTATATGAAATGTCCAGAATAGGCAAATCCATAGAGACAAGAAGCAGATTAGTGGTTCCCAGGGGCTAGGGTGGTAATGGGGACTAAGTGCACATGGGCAAGAGAGAGGTGCCATTGAGGTGATGGAAATATCTAATATTGGATTATAGTGATGGTTGCACCACTCGATAAATTTACTAAAAATCCTTGAATGTACACGTAAAATGAGTCAAATTTATGGTGTGTAAATTATATCTCGATACAAAATTTTAAAAATACTTTGGGAAGTAGAGAAAATAAAGTTTGTGTCAATTGACACAATTTATTAGGGGTCATACAGAGCTCACTGGGCTGCTGTATGTTGTTGATGTTATCGTTGTTGCCGTGGTTATGGTGGTTTTCCCATGAGGGCTGAGGGTCAAGCAGGGATTTGGGTCTTCTACAATAAAAATTTTAAAAATTAACAGAAAAAGAATGTCGCTGGGTTGAAATTCTGAGTATCAGTGGGGGCAAGGAGAAGTGGATGGGTTTAAAAAAATATTCAGGATGTGGAAGTGACAAGATTTTGTACTGATTAGATACTGGGAATGGGGAAGAGTGAGGATGCCTCAGACTTAACAGGCTTCAAGTTGAATTCCTGTTGTCCTCTCAAACTTACTGTCCTCCTGTGCTGCTAATCTCAGTGAGTGGATCAGCATCCTGGCACAGAGTAAGCATTCATTGATTGTCTTTGGAGTGAAAGAATGAATGAACAGAGTAAAAATATGGCCAACGCATCCACCAGGTCCTGCCAAACAGCCAGTCCTATACTCACCCACAAGGTCAGCTCAGCGGATGTCTATCAGAATTTCCCTCTCACTCTATTGACCACTTGGGAAATCAACAGGTCCCACACCTTGAAGAACACTCACATTCATACCGGTGGCCACTCCTTGCCTAAACCCTGCAGCTGTGGCAGAGACCAGGTTTTGCCCAAAGCCTCTCACCCTGTAAATTCTTTACACGTGGGCAATGGCAGGCACACGTACAGCCCATATAAGCATGAGGGACGTTTGGTGTTGTCGAAAGAGGGTCACAATGGCACCCAACTGGTGAGTCTATGTTCACTTTGGCTCCAAGCAGAAAGAGATGTTTCCCATCCGAGGGGGTTTATTAAACCAGGGCCCACCGCTCCACCCACCCCCCATCCTGGCAGGCAGAAAACACAGCTGCCAGAAACACTGCAGACAGTGAGTGATCAATTTGGATATTTTACTGCTGTTCCCAGGGTTGACAAGCAGAGATACAGAACCGCTTGTGATTCCTGATATAGATACCAAAACCAGGAAGTGATCCCTCCCAGTCCACCCTTCCCAGAAACAGAGGATGAGGTGGGACACGCAAAAGACGCCCCCAGACTCAACCGACAAATTGAAAATTCCCTTCATCATACTGGATATGAGATAAAGTATAACCTCTTTAAGTATCGTTAAACATAAGCACATTTACCTCTCATGGTTGTGAAGATTACAGTGTTTTGCATAATATATGGTTGCCGTTATCATTATCACCAGTTCCTTAATGAGGAAGAATCAGAATGACAGCACAATGCCCTTCCATAGTGTTTCTAATTCTTTGCCTTTATAGTTAAGTTAATGTAAAATAAAGTGTAATTTTTACTACAGTGTTTCCTGAAAGTGCAATACCAAGCTAAGAGGCAACCTTAAAAGACTGCTGTATGGGAAGGGAATATGGAAGTATTCCCACACATGGGAGCTCAAGTTTGTCTTTCAGTGCTTGAGTATATAGTTAAGTCACCAAGTCTTTTATGATTAGACTTTCATCAGGCAGTGTACTATGCTCATTCAACCCATAAGGTTTTGGACAATCATCTGTCCTCTGGTTAAAATCTTTAATGGTAAGGCATTCAGAAGAGCATTCTTGAGTTAACATTCAACCAAGGCATTGAATGAATGTTGTTTCCAGTTTTCAGGGCAGTCAGTAAAGTAAGTAAGCCTAAATAGGCTTTTCAGAGTTGTTTTCAGAACAGAGAAAGAGCTGCCTTGCCTAGCTTCCCCAATGCCCTGCCCTGCTACTCCTGACTCTTGCTAGGTTTCCTGCTCAGGAGGGGCAGAGAAAGGGTAAAATCTGGGCAGAAAACATCACCAAGAAAGAAAGTCAGTGCTGCAAGGTCTTGCAGACAGCCGAGCTCCACCTTCCACTGCACTGCCCAGCAAAGTGAAGCAGGGAGAGGGTAGGGACTCGCCGAAAGCTAGACACACTCAATGACAGACCCAGGACGGGGAAGCCCGATAGAGTTTGAGACAATGTACTCTGGGCGTCAGTCCCAGCGCAAGGTTGCTCCAGCTCTTCCAGCTCTTCCCAAGCACCAGGCCCATCTGACCCCGCGCTGATCTCCGGGCGGGCTGTGTTTCGCGCAGCTGGCAGAAACCGTGACGAGAGCCCTGCGGCAAGGCACAAGTGGCCTTCTCCTCTGTCAGGGTAAAGGTGAGTACCAACGCCCCGAGGCCGAGCAGCCGCCTCTCACTGCACCAGGCCTGAAAGCCAGCGGCTGGGCAAACGTACTCATCGCACCCACCCAGAACACCCCTTCGCCGATTCACAGGGCGGAACCCACCTGTGCCGGAGGTCGCGACTCCCAAATCAGCAAAGCGGGAGGAACTGCAAGCAAAGAGAACCTCGGAAGGCAGCCCTGCGCCCGCCTTTTGCTTTTTGCCCTGAAACTGTCGACTCCGCGGCCCCCTCCCCCAGCGCGCTCGGACCCAGCGCCTCGCCTGGAGGCCCCGCCCCGCTCCTTCCGGCCGTGCAGGGTGGGGGCCTCGCGCGCCTGGGACCAAGCGGGCTGCGGAGCGTGCTAGAGCCTCTGATGCAACAGGGCTGAGCTGGGCCGCTCTGGTTGATTACCTTCGTTTAGCAGATTTGGAACCATAGGCGCAGACAGGAGGATAGATAGACCTATAAAAGTATGCGTGTAAAACCTAGGTCGCCTTGCTTGCCGTTTCAGGACTCCTCCCAGTATGCTCCTATTTATGGTGCTTTATCGAGGGTCGCTGGAGCTTAAATTCTTCCAATATCCCTCCACCACTTTCTTGAACTTAAATCGCATACCAGTCCACTGCTGGACTCCCACCAATTTACTTGAGAACCTGAATCCAAGGCCCAGGTACAGTGTTAAGTACATCGAGCACTAGAATGGAACGAGCTGTTAAGAATTCATATCTTATGCACGTAAAAATTGAAGAACAGTACATATTACAAAGAAGGACAAAAAAATTCACTGAAATAGTATGTGCAATGGAAATTCAGGGCAAAGGGAAAAAATTGAGAGCAACAACACATAACAAATGTAATGTATAGACATTGAAAATGGGAAAGTGAGCAGTATTGTAGTTATTGGAGATTAAAATTGTTACTCAAAAGGGTAATAATAAAGGAAAGATTTGTAGAAGTCAGCATCAACAAAAGAGAAAAAAACCCTTCATACTTTTATCCTGGAATTCTTGCTGCCAGACGCTTTACCCCTATTTGCCTATTTGGAAAATTGATCCTTTTTCGTGGGTCCAATATGACAAATGTATCCAGCACAGGCCTCAAGTATACCACTTATCGTTTTGGATTATAATTTCTCTCTTTGTATGCCTGCGTCCCCCAATGAGCACGTACCTTCTTGAGAGCAGAAAATTCATATTTTTCAAATTTATATTCCAACTCCCTAGCCCAGACCTAACAAATATTGTGTTTAGTGAATATTTGTTTAGAATTGTGTAAACCAGTGAGTAGAAAGAAAAAAGGCTATAGCTAGGATGTGAATTAATATACAGAGGAATAACTGAATAAAGTGAGATGATAGACTCAGACTGGTACTCATTCAGGCAGCAAACATTAATGAGTGTCTACTGAAGCCCAGGTGCAGTATTAAGCACTGGGTGTAAAATGGTAAAAAAAAGCAAAGCAAAACAAAACAAAACAGATAGAGTTCATGCCCTTATCGAGTTTAAGAATAAATAGGAATTGGCCAAGCAACAGGAAAAGGAACATCCCAGATGGAGGGTATGGTATGACCATACCCTACTGGTATGGTCAAAGGTCCTGTAGTAGGAAGGAACATGACAGTAGCAATTAGAGTGATAAGATCAATAAAGGTAAGGTGAAATCAACAGATAGAAAGTACTCAGAAAGAGGCAAGAGGTTGATAGATAAAGCCTGTTTAAGAGTCAGAAAAAGAAGCCAGTTGCCTTAATAATAGTAACCAACATTTATTAAATTTGTGCTCTATGCCAAATGCTGAGCTAAGTGTTTTATAACAAACACTTAAGATAAATATCACTGTTATCCCTGATTTCAGGATAAGGAAACTGGGGCAGAGAGAAGTTAAGCAATTTCACCAGGATCACACAGTAGTTAAGTGTCAGACCTGAGATTCAAACCTAGCTAATCTGGCTCCAGATTGGAGGGCAAGAACTGTAATAAAAATGCAAGTAAAAACTACAAAGAACTCTTTCACAAAATATGTTCATTGTTCTCAGATATTTGGCATCTATCAGAAACAATACTAAGAGCTTCAAGAAACAATATCCTGGACCCAAATATTAATGCTCTAGACTTAAGACTCTGGCACAGACATTGGTTGGTATTGGCAGTGGTGGTGGTGCCTTTGGTAGGTGATACCATTAAGCAGCAATGATCTTAACATTAGGCATCAGCAGCAAGCCAGAGCACAGGAAGTAGAAAATAGTTGACATGAGTGCTCTTTTCTGGAGCACATATGAAATCTTGGGCAAAGGACTTCAATTCTTTAACCCTCAATTTCCTAATTCACAAATGAGCATAATAATAGTATCTATATTACAGGTTTGTGGTGATGAAATGAGACAATATGTGTAAAGTACCTGGCCATATCTGGCACACAGTAAATGCTCTATGAGTATTAGGTGCTATGACAGTGATGCATTTTAGTGACTGGAGGGGAGGTATGACCAACCAAGGAAGGTGTGGTTCAGGTACAATTTGGGGAAGGTGATATGGCATATCAGAAAAATATTGAATAGGTAGTGAAACAAAAGTTTATTTCCTCCTCTTTGCATCAATTAAATCATTTCCCCTCTGTTATAATTGCTTACTTGTTGGTTTCCCTTATTATGATGTGTGTGTGTTTGTGTGAAGAAGCTATAACACAGTGTCTATAGGACAGAGTGTGGGAACTAAAAGAACATTTGTTGAATGAATGAGTTAATGTCTGAGTAAAAAGCAATAGGTATAAATGTGCTACAAAATAAGGAAAGAAAAAAACCAATGATAGTATCTGGGTCCTTTTATGTTTTAGCTACTCTGGCCTACCTTCCTTTATGTTACTGAACTCACCAGGCTTGTTCCTGCTCTGATTCCAAAAATATAATCTGCTCATTTATTTGTCTCCACTTGTACTGCTAATACTTAAGGCCAAGTGTTGGCAATTTTTTTTAGAAAAAGGTCAGGCAGTAAATACTTTAGGCTGTGTGGGGCACATGCAGTCTGTCTGCCACTATTCAAATCCATGTTCATTGAGCAAAAGTAGTCACAGACAATATTTAGATAATGAGTGTGGATATGTTCTAATTAAACTTTATTTATGAAAATAGACAGGAGGCAGAATTAGGCCTGTGGGTTCTAATTTGACAATCCCTGCTCTAGACTAAATTACCACCATCTCTTGCATGGGCCATTGTATAAGAAAGATATGTGGGAGCCACCATCTCTGGCCAACATCTACATCTTGGTTTTATCAGCATCTTAGTGAAACTTTCATGCTTTCTAATCCTGTTCATAACCTTAAGAGTTGTTGAAAAGTGATTCAAAGTGTGTATTGTAATTTTGAATTTTTATTCGTCAAAATGGTCTTTAAAAGAACCAACTACTAGTGATCTTTGAAAGGTTAAAAAATAAAGAAAAGAAAGAAAGAAAATGAACATTCATAATAAAAGTAACTTTTATTATGTAACTAAAAGTGACTTTAGCCAGAAAATAAATATTCTGTACATAGTGCAATGTTGAATTTGGCTGAGGCTTTGGTCTATGACAACAATTCTACTATACACTCTATACAGAAACAAATGAGTGCTAAAACTTTTCAGAAGAAATCGTCTAGGCCATGCAAAATTTCCCTCATCTACTGATGGATAAAAATTTGGTAAAACCTGAAAAGTGTATTAATTTTGTATATGAGGATATGAACAGGATATGGACATTTCTGACTCTCAACAGAAATATGATTCAGCACAAATTTAGTAGCCTGTACAATAAGTTTACACTGAAGAGGCATTTCATTAGTTTAAATTGACAAAAACCTACCTGAAACTAACTTAAGTGAAAGAGAAATTTATGGAAAGGTAATGGGGTGTCTCACAAAATCCTAGGAGTGGAGCAATCAGAACTTGGAAAGAACAAGGTACAGTAAAGCCTCAAGAATGGTCAAAACCAAGGATTCAAATGCCATCAAGACTCTATCATTCTTTAATCTCTATTCTTCCTCATACATTTATTTGTGAGCTCTCTCCCTCTCTCTTCCTCTCTCTTTCTCTCCCTTTCTCTCCCTCTCTCCCCCTCCCTCCAAAGCTCCTTTTGTTTCTTAGGTCCATGCAACAGGAAATATGGTTACTGACACCCTCCTAAATTTTCATCTTATGGCTTCAACCACTGGAGAACACTATGCCAGGTTGGATCATCTGAAAAGCCAGTTGGCATCTAGAGATTTATTGTGGGTAATGATTAGGAAGATAAAGAGGAGGAGCAGGAGTGGGCAGGGGGAGACTTCAGACCACAACACAGGTCTGACGCTTGTTAAAGGATAGGAAGTGAAGGAGGAATGGGTAGGAAGTGCCTGAGATTGCAGTGCAACTCTACGAAAGTAACAGCCAGTCCAACTGGGGAATCCAGAGCAAAGGTTGCTAATTAGATGAATCCCGCATTGGACAGAAATGGCCCTAGTATCACTCCTGTGCTCAGAAAATGGCTGGAGATGCTGGGATGGGAATGGCCTTGGATCAATTGATGCAAAAATATCCTAATAGTTTTACAATTGGAGGCTGTTGGGTGACTACATTTCTCACAGTAGGTTTCTTCTTGGAAGAAAATCTGCAAGACACCTCCAGGGCTGCCACAGACACTGTGGTCCCATATCCATAAATCTGAGGGAGGGATATTCATCAGCCAAGTTTAAGTCTGGTGCCTATGCAGAACCAATCAACTGTAGCTAAGTGAGTGATGTCACATTATATTAAAGGACAGTTTTCAAGAGTGGACAATCATCCCAGTTTGGCTAGGACTGAGAGATTCCCTGGGATGTGAGACTTTGCTAAAACGAGGATGGCTGGTTATCCCAGAGGTGCCCATCTTAATAGGGATGGGAGGGGCACTTAAGACCATCCTATAGGTTGTATACTATACAAACCATTGCATTTTACTGCATTTTATGGAGGAAATTCTACATTATAATGTTTTTATTGGATTAGGAGAATTTATGAAAGTCTAAGAATTAATCCTTCGAAAATGCCAAAGGTGTCATACTTTATTTCATATCGTGCTCAGTCTCCTGTGCATTTATACATGCTTCCTCCATCTAGAAAGCTTCTCTCACTGAAACCTCTCTCCCTTTACCCCTCATACCACCGTTAGAAATGCCTCTTGCCCATTGCTTTGCTTTCTATAAGGAAGGATTCCTCTAAATGAAGATTAAATCACGTAATGAATGCTAAGCACCTATTTAGAGCGTAGCATAAAGTGGTGGCTTGCATCAGTCACAGCTCTTAGTTGCATGCAAAAAAAGCTGAGTCTGGATGATTTAAGCAGGAAAAACGTTTAATAAACCTATACTGTGAATGGCACTAGCCTAGTACTCCTGCTGTTACAAAAAATTGTTAAACTGCATAAGATATGTAAGGAAGCTGTTTACAGTTATTGAACAATACTCAACACAGTGACTGTGATCCACAGAAAAGAAACTCACAGTGTAAGCCCTCAGAATCACGTGAGCTCTTTGCCTGTTGACAATTTCCTGACCCCAACACGGAGAGCTGGGATTCCCAGCTGAGTTTGGCAGTCTCACTGAGCTCAGGAGGCAAAGCTGTGCAGATGTTGGAATGAGCGAACATATGTCTTGGGGCTCTCAGCAAATCTTTAAAAAGAGTGAAAAGGTCATAGAACTTATTGTTCTTGGTTCCAAGACTTACTGTAAAGCTACACTTATCAAAACAGTGTGATACTGGAGTAAAAAATGACAAACTGTAAACTGTAAACAATCCAAATGTCCATCAATAGGCAAATGTATAAACAAACTGGACATCCATAAAATGGAATACTACTCACCATAAAAAAGAAATGAATTACAAGTGACAAATATGGATCAATCTCCAAGACATTATTCCTTGCTTCTATTTTTAAATAAACTACTTATTTTGGAACAGTTTTACATTTACAGAAAAATTGCAGAGTGCAGAAATTTCCCATATAACCACCACCCAACTTCCCCTCATGTTAACATCTTACAAAGCCATGGTACATTTGTCAAAACTGAGAAAAAACTATCAATTAAATGCCAACTATTTGTATTTCAAAAAGAAACATTATGCTGAGCTAATGAAGCTAGACACAAAAGAATACATACTATGACTCAATTTATAGGAAATTCTAGAAAATACAGAACTAAGGTATGGTGATTGAGAGCAGAATAATGATTGCCTGGGGCAGAGAGAATGTGGGTTTACTGAAAAGAGGAATGAGGGAATCCTTTGGAGTGATGGTAATGTTCTGTATCTTGATTGGGATGTTGGTTAACACAGTGTATACATTTGTCAAAACTCACTGACCTGTACAGTTAAGATTTGTATATTTAACTGTGTATAAATTATAATTGATAAAAATTAAGCTGGAAGAAAGGATATTTAGTAGCTGACAGAATCGCTGTAAGGCATGGAGAATCAGGTATAGAGCTAAGTTTCCAAGTTCAACAACCAAGAATTCACTGCACAGCTGGTGTGGTGAGGAAACCACTATTCATACCACTGCTACTTCTGCATTACTGTAGTCACTTCTGTGCTGGAAACTCAATCTGGCAACTATTATGGCTGCTCACAGAGACAGCATGAAAGAACAACTAAATTTTCTGATCAAACTCTGTCACAATCATTATGGTCAGTTTACTTATTCTCTTTACGTGATTCTAAATAGTTTTAAACCATTGTTTTAGAAGACGTATTCCATGCATATCCTGTATTATAAATGGCTTTAAATCCATTTTGGATTTACACCAAGAAATGCATAAAACAATGAAAAAGTATATTTTAGTCACTTCATCATATTAATTTTTCTCTTATTACCTATTTCTTTCTAGTCTTACTGCTGGTAAGGCAAATCCTCTGGGCTCTGGAGTCTGACAAATCTAAGTTTCTATCCTGGTCCCCTTGCATTGTCCACCCTAACCCTTATTTGCACCCACTCTACCACTCCCCCACTTCCATGAGTCTCCTTTTCCTTAAATTAAACATACCCTGTGGTTCAACTATTTCTCATAAATTGTATCTTTGGGAGTCTGGAGGCCGAGTTCCCAAATGATGTCCTCTCCACTCAGGGAGTCGGGATGATATCAGCCAACGTCCCTTCCTTCCAGTATGGTCAAAGATTTATTTGGGCTTCACAGGGTACTACCAGTAGTGCTGGGCCTAAATTCTTCAGTATGACTGACCTCCTGGGCAAGAGACTCAGGGTCTCTGGGACTCCAGAGCCTCCCAAGGCATTCAGGGTGCTCCTCATCTATACCCCATCATACCCCACAACAGCTATACATCTAATAGAGGGACTTCTGCAGCAGAGCTGTACAAGAGACCCCTGCACTGCCCCTACTCTGCCTATACTTTTACTACAAACTCTCAGCAGCCAAAGGCCACCCCCAAAGTACAGGCTGGGTGATAGCTAGCCTCTCCAGAGTATAGGGGCACCCCCTCCAGCTTTGAGGCATTTTTTATTTTAAAAAAATTTTATTAATGGAAAATTTCAAATCTATATCAAAGTAGAGAGAATGGCATAATGATCCCCATATACATATCACCCAGCCTCAACTATTCAATTCATGGCAAGTTGTGTTTCACCTAGATTATTTTGAAGCAAGTCCCTTATATTTTATCATTTCATTGGTAAATCTTTCACTTTGTAGTTATAAAAGGACTTTTTAAAATTTGACAGAACCATAATACCTTTATCAAACCAAACAGTATTTCCTTAATATCATCAAATATTCAGTTGGTATCCTAATTTCCAACTGTCTCATACATGTGGTAAATGTTTTCTCTTTTTCAGTTTGTTCGACTCAGACCCCAGTAAGGTCCAGAAATTGAAACTGGTAAGTTTATTTTTTAAATCTCTTTGAATATAGATTTCTACTTTACCTCTCTGTTCTACTTTTTCTTGCCATTTGTTTGTTGAAGGAGTGTTTATCTGTAGTTTCCCAGAGTCTTAATTTTGCGGAATATTTATGGGCATGTTTTTAAATAGATTTATTGAGATATAATTCACATACCATACAATTCACACATTTAAGGTGTACAATTCAGTCACTTTTACTATATTCACAGAATTGTGTATTTGTCATCACAATCAAGTTTAGAACATTTTCATCACGTTCCAAAGAAACCCTGCATGCCTTAGCCATGATCTTCCACTGCCCCTGCCACTGGCAACCACTAATTTACTTTCTATCTATATAGATTTGCCTGTTCTGAACATTTCTTGTAAATTGAATCATACAATGTGTGTGACTGGATTCTTTCACTCAGCCTAATATTTTCAAGTTCAATTCATGTTGTAGCATGTGTCAACACCTCATTTCTTTATGACTGAATAATAGTCTATTGCATGAATACACTACATTTTGTTTATCCATTTATCAGTTGATGGACAATTTTATCGTGTCCACTTCTTGGCTTTTGTGAATAATGCTGCTATGGACATGTGTGTACAAGTTTTTGTGTGGAATTATGTTCTCATTTATCTAATAGTAGAGTGGCAGGGTCATATGGTAACACCGTTTAACCATTTGAGTAACTGCCAGACTTTTCCACAACAGCTGCAACATTTTATATTCTCACTAGCAGTGTATGAGGGTTCCAATTTGTCTGCATCTGTGCCAACGCTTGGGTTTTTGTTTAAACCGTTGTTTGTCTTTAATTATAACCATCCTAGTGTTAAGTGGTATCATATTGTGGTTTGGGTTTACAGGTCCCTACGGACTACTGATTTTGAAATATTTTATGTGCTTATTGGCCATTTGTATATCTTCTTTTGAGAAATTTCTATTCACATCCTTTGTCCATTTTGAGATTGGGTTATTTGTCATTTTATTATTAAGTTGTAAGAATACTTTACACATTCTGGATACAAGACCTTAGAAGGTATATGATTTGCAAAAATATTCTCCCATTCTGTGAGTAGTCTTTTCACTGTCTTTTTTTAATTTAATTTTTCTTTTATATTGGAATATAGTTGATTCACAATGTTGTATTAGCTTTAGGTGTACAGAAAAGTGATTCAGTTATATATATATCCATTCTTTTTCAGATTATTTTCCATATAGGTATTACAGAATACTGAGTAGAGTTCCCTGTGCTACACAGTAGGCCCTTGTTGATTATCTGTTTTATATATAGAAGTGTGTACATGTCAATCCCAAACTCCTAATTTATCCCTCACTGCCACGTTTCTCCTTTGGTAACCATAAGTTTGCTCTCTAAGTCTGTGAGTCTGTTTCTGTTTTGTAAATAAGTTCATTTGTATCATGTTTTTTTTAAGATTCCACATATAAGTGATATCATATGATATTTCTCTTTCTCTGTCAGACTTCACTTAGTATGACAATTTCTAAGCCCATCCATGTTGCTGCAAATGGCATTATTTCAATCTTTTTTAATGGCTGAGTAATATTCCATTGTATATATGTACCACATCTTCTTTATCCATTCCTCTGGTGTTGGACATTTAGGTTGCTTCCAAGTCTTGGCGATTATATATAGTGCTGCAATGAACATTGGGGTGCATGTATCTTTTTTTTTTAATATAAATTTATTTATTTAATTTTGGCTGCATTGGGTCTTTTTTTTTTACATCTTTATTGGGGTATAATTGCTTTACAATGGTGTGTTAGTTTCTGCTTTATGACAAAGTGAATCAGTTATACGTATACATATGTTCCCATATCTCTTCCCTCTTGTGTCTCCCTCCCTCCCACCCTCCCTATCCCACCCCTCTAGGTGGTCACAAAGCACCAAGCTGATGTCGCTGTGCTATGTGGCTGCTTCCCACTAGCTATCTATTTTACGTTTGGTAGTATATATATGTCCATGGCACTCTCTCACTATGTCACAGCTTACCCTTCCCCCTCCCCATATCCTCAAGTCCATTCTCTAGTAGGTCTGTGTCTTTATTCCCATCTTACCACTAGGTTCTTCATAACATATATTTTTTTGTAGATTCCATATATATGTGTTAGCATATGGTATTTGTCTTTCTTTTTCTGACTTACTTCACTCTGTATGACAGACTCTAGGTCCATCCACCTCACTACAAATAACTTGATTTCGTTTAGCTTTATGGCTGAGTAATATTCATTGTATATATGTGCCACATCTTCTTTATCCATTCATCTGATGATGGACACTTAGGTTGTTTCCATCTCCTGGCTATTGTAAATAGAGCTGCAATGAACATTTTGGTACATGACTCTTTTGAATTATGGTTTTCTCAGGGTATATGCCCAGTAGTGGGATTGCTCAGTCGTATGGTAGTTCTATGTGTAGTTTTTTATGGAACCTCTATACTGTTCTCCATAGTGGCTGTACCAATTCACATTCCCACCAGCACCCTCTCCAGCATTTATTGTTTCTAGATTTTTTGATGATGGCCATTCTGACTGGTGTGAGATGATATCTCATTGTAGTTTTGATTTGCATTTCTCGAATGATTAATGATGCTGAGCATTCTTTCATGTTTTTGTTGGCAATCTGTATATCTTCTTTGGAGAAATGTCTATTTAGGTCTGCTGACCATTTTTGGATTGGGTTGTTTGTTTTTCTGTTATTGAGCTGCATGAGCTGCTTATAAATTTCGGAGATGAATCCTTTGTCAGTTGCTTCATTTGCAAATATTTTCTCCCATTCTGAGGGTTGTCTTTTTGTCTTGTTTATGGTATCCTTTGCTGTGCAGAAGCTTTCTAGTTTCATTAGGTCCCATTTGTTTATTTTTGTTTTTATTTCCATTTCTCTAGGAGATGGGTCAAAAAGGATCTTGCTGTGATTTATGTCATAGAGTGTTCTGCCTAGGTTTTCCTCTGAGAGTTTGATAGCTTCTGGCCTTACATTTAGGTCTTTAATCCATTTTGAGCTTATTTTTGTGTATGGTGTTAGGGAGTGATCTAATCTCATACTTTTACATGTACCTGTCCAATTTTCCCAGCACCACTTATTGAAGAGGCTGTCCTTTCTCCACTGTATATTCCTGCCACCTTTATCAAAGATAAGGTGACCATATGTGCATGGGTTTATCTCTGGGCTTTCTATCCTATTCCATTGATCTATCTTTCTGTTTTTGTGCCAGTACCATACTGTCTTGATTACTGTAGCTTTGTAGTATAGTCTGAAGTCAGGCAGCCTGATTCCTCCAGCTCCGTTTTTTGTTCTCAAGATTGCTTTGGCTATTCGGGGTCTTTTGTGTTTCCATACAAATTGTGAAATTTTTTGTTCTAGTTCTGTGAAAAATGCCAGTGGTAGTTTGATAGGGATTGAACTGAATCTGTAGATTGCTCTGGGTAGTAGAGTCATTTTCACAATGTTGATTCTTCCAATCCAAGAACATGGTATATCTCTCCATCTGTTTGTATCATCTTTAATTTCTTTCATCAGTGTCTTATAATTTTCTGCATACAGGTCTTTTGTCTACTTAGGTAGGTTTATTCCTAGATACTTTATTATTTTTTTTGCAATGGTAAATGGGAGTGTTTTCTTAATTTCACTTTCAGATTTTTCATCATTAGTGTATAGGAATGCCAGAGATTTCTGTGCATTAATTTTGTATCCTGCTACTTTACCAAATTCACTGATTAGCTCTAGTAGTTTTCTGGTAGCATCTTTAGGATTCTCTAAGTATAGTATCATGTCATCTGCAAACAGTGACTTGGATTCCGATTTGGATTCCTTTTATTTCCTTTTCTTCTCTGATTGCTGTGGCTGAAACTTCCAAAGCTATATTGAATAAGAGTGGTGAGAGTGGGCAACCTTGTCTTGTTTCTGATCTTAGTGGAAATGCTTTCAGTTTTTCACCATTGAGGACGATGTGGCTGTGGGTTTGTCATATATGGCCTTTATTATGTTGAGGAAAGTTCCCTCTATGCCTACTTTCTGCAGGGTTTTTAATCATAAATGGGTGTTGAATTTTGTCAAAAGCTCTCTCTGCATCTGTTGAGATGATCATATGGTTTTTCTTCTTCAGTTTGTTAATATGGTGGATCACGTTGATTGATTTGTGTATATTGAAGAATCCTTGCATTCCTGGAATAAACCCCACTTGATCATGGTGTATGATCCTTTTAACGTGCTCTTGGGTTCTGTTTGCTACTATTTTGTTGAGGATTTTTGCATTTATGGTCATCAGTGATATTGGCCTGTAGTTTTCTTTCTTTGTGACATCCTTGTCTGGTTTTGGTATCAGGTTGATGGTGGCTTCGTAGAATGCGTTTGGGAGTGTTCCTCCTTCTGCTATATTTTGGAAGAGTTTGAGAAGGATGGGTGTTAGCTCTTCTCTAAATGTTTGATAGAATTTGCCTGTGAAGCCATCTGGTCCTGGGCTTTTGTTTGTTGGAAGATTTTTAATCACACTTTCAATTTCAGTGCTTGTGATTGGTCTGTTCATATTTTCTATTTCTTCCTGATTCAGTCTTGGCAGGTTGTGCATTTCTAAGAATTTGTCCATTTCTTCCAGGTTGTCCATTTTATTGGCATAGAGTTGCTTGTAGTAATCTCTCATGATCTTTTGTATTTCTGCCGTGTCAGTTGTTACTTCTCCTTTTTCATTTCTGATTCTATTGATTTGAGTCTTCTCCTTTTTTTTCTTGATGAGACCGGCTAATGGTTTATCAATTTTGTTTATCTTCTCAAAGAACCAGCTTTTAGTTTTATTGATCTTTGCTATCATTTCCTTCATTTGTTTTTCATTTATTTCTGATCTGATTTTTATGATTTCTTTCCTTCTGCTAACTTTGGGGGTTTTTTGTTCTTCATTCACTCATTGCTTTAGGTGCAAGGTTAGGTTGTTTATTCGAGATGTTTCCTGTTTCTTAAGGTAGGATTGTATTGCTATAAACTTCCCTCTTAGAACTGCTTTTGCTGCTTCCCATAGGTTTTGGGTTGTTGTGTCTCCATTGTCTTTTGTTTCTAGGTACTTTTTTATTTCCTCTTTGATTTCTTCAGTGATCACTTCGTTATTAAGTTGTGTATTGTTTAGCCTCCATGTGTTTGTAGTTTTTACAGATCTTTTCCTGTAATTGATATCTAGTCTCATAGTGTTGTGGTCGGAAAAGATACTTGATACAATTTCAATTTTCTTAAATTTACCAAGGCTTGATTTGTGACCCAAGATATGATCTATCCTGGAGAAAATTCCATGAGCACATGAGAAAAATGTCAATTCTGTTGTTTTTGGATGGAGTGTCCTATAAATATCAATTAAGTCCGTCTTGTTTAATGTACCATTTAAAGCTTGTGTTTCCTTATTTATTTTCATTTTGGATGATCTGCCCATTGGTGAAAGTAGGGTGTTAAAGTCCCCTACTATGAATGTGTTACTGCCGATTTCCCCTTTTATGGCTGTTAGTATTTGCCTTATGTATTGAGGTGCTCCTATGTTGGGTGCATAAATATTTACAATTGTTATATCTTCGTCTTGGATTGATCCCTTGATCATTATTTAGTGTCCCTCTTTGTCTCTTGTAATAGTCTTTATTTTAAAGTGTATTTTGTCTGATATGAGAATTGCTACTCTAGCTTTCTTTTGGTTTCCATTTTCATGGAATATCTTTTTCCATCCCCTTACTTTCAGTCTGTATGTGTCCCTAGGTCTGAAGTGGGTCTCTTGTAGACAGCATATATGTGGGTCTGGTTTTTGTATCCATTCAGCCAGTCCGTGTCTTTTGGTGGGAGGATTTAGTCCATTTACCTTTAAGGTAATTATCGATATGTATGTTCCTATTCCCATTTTCTTAATTGTTTTGGGTTTGTTATTGTAGGTGTTTTCCGTCTGTTGTGTTTCTTGCCTAGAGAAGTTCCTTTAGCATTTGTTGTAAATCTGGTTTGGTGGTGCTGAACTCTCTCAGCTTTTGCTTGTCTGTAAAGGTTTTAGTTTCTCCATCAAATCTGAATGAGATCCTTGTTGGGTAGAGTAATCTTGGCTGCAGGTTTTTCTCCTTCATCAGTTTAAATATGTCCTGCCACTCCCTTCTGGCTTGCAGAGTTTCTGCTGAAAGATCAGCTGTTAACCTTATGGGGATTCCCTTGTGTGTTATTTGTTGTTTTTTCCTTGCTGCTTTAAATATGTTTTCTTTGTATTTAATTTTTGACAGTTTGATTAATATGTGTTTTGTGTATTTGTCCTTGGATTTATCCTGTATGGGACTCTGTGCTTCCTGGACTTGATTGACTATTTCTTTTCCCATATTAGGTAAATTTTCAACTATAATCTCTTCCAATATTTTCTCAGTCCCTTTCTTTTTCTCTTCTTCTTCTGGAACCCCTATAATTCGAATGTTGGTGCGTTTAATGTTGTCACAGGGATCTCTGAGACTGTCCTCATTTCTTTTCATTCTTTTTTCTTTATTCTGCTCTGCAGTAGTTATTTCCACTATTTTATCTTCCAGGTCACTTATCCATTCTTCTGCCTCAGTTATTCTGCTATTGATCCTATCTAGAGTATTTTTAATTTCATTTATTGTGTTGTTCATTGTTGTTTGTTTCACCTTCAGTTCTTCTAGGTCCTTGTTAAATGTTTCTTGCCTTTTGTCTATTCTATTTCCAAGATTTTGGATCATCTTTACTATCATTATTCTGAATTCTTTTTCAGGTAGACTGCCTATTTCCTCTTCATTTGTTAGGTCTGGTGGCTTTTTACCTTGCTCCTTCATCTGCTGTGTATTTTTCTGTCTTCTCATTTTGCTTATCTTACTGTGTTTGGTGTCTACTTTTTTGCAGGCTGCAGGTTCGTAGTTCCCATTGTTTTTGGTGTGTGTCCCCAGTGGCTAAGGTTGTTTCAGTGCATTGTGTAGGCTTCCTGGTGGAGGGGACTAGTGCCTTTGTTCTGGTGGATGAGGCTGGATCTTGTCTTTCTGGTGGGCAGGTCCATGTCTGGTGGTGTGTTTTTGGGTGTCTGTGGCCTTATTATGATTTTAGGCAGCCTCTCTGCTAATGGGTGGGGTTGTGTTCCTGTCTTGCTAGTTGTTTGGCGTAGGGTGTCCAACACTGTAACTTCCTGGTCGTTGAGTGAAGCTGTTTGCTGGTGTTGAGATGGAGATCTCTGGGAGATTTTCACCGTTTGATATTATGTGTAGCTGGGAGGTCTCTTGTGGACCAGTGTCCTGAAGTTGGCTCTCCCACCTCAGAGGCACAGCACTGACTCCTGGCTGCAGCACAAGAAGCCTTTCATCCATACGGCTCAGAATGAAAGGGAGAAAAAGTAGAAAGAAAGAAAGAAAGAAAGGAAAAGAGGACAAAATAAAATAAAATAAAGATAAAATAAAATAAAGTTATTAAAATAAAAATTAATTATTAAGAAGAAAAAATTTTAAAAAGAAAACAAAACAAAACGAAAATGATGGATAGAACGCTAGGAGAAATGGTGAAAGCAAAGGTATATAGACAAAATCTCACACAGAAGCATACACATACACCCTCACAAAAGGAGGAAAAGTGGAAAAAATAATAAATCTTGCTCTCAAAGTCCACCTCCTCAATTTGGGATGATTCGTTGTCTATTCATGTATTCCACAGATGCAGGGATTGTAAGTTGATTGTGTAGCTCTAATCCGCTGCTTCTGAGACTGCTGGGAGAGATTTCCCTTTCTCTTCTTTGTTCACACAGCTCCCAGGGGCTCAGCTTTGGATTTGGCCCCGCCTCTGCGTGTAGGTCAGTGGAGGGCGTCTGTTCTTCGCTCAGACCGTACGGGGTTAAAGGAGCAGCTGACTCGGGGACTCTGGCTCACTCAGGCCAGGGGAGGGAAGGGTGCGGATGTGGGGCGAGCCTGCCGCGGCTGAGGCCAGCGTGACTTTGCACCAGCCTGAGGTGTGCCATGCGTTCTCCCAGGGAATTTGTTCCTGGATCACGGGACCCTGGTGGTGGCAGGTTGCACAGGCTCCCCGGAAGGGAGGTGTGGATAGTGAGCTGTGCTCGCACACAGGCTTTTTGGTGGCGGCAGCAGCAGCCTTAGCATCTCATGCCCATCTCTGGGGTCTGTGCTGTTAGCTGCGGCTCACGCCCTCTCTGGAGCTCCTTTAAGCAGTGCCCTTAATCCCCTCTCCTCGCGCACCAGGAAAGAAAGAGGGAAGAAAATGTCTCTTGCCTCTTTGGCAGGTCCATACTTTTTCCGGACTCCCTCCCAGCCAGCCGTGGCGCACTAACCCCTTCGGGCTGTGTTCACGCAGCCAACCCCAGTCCTCTCCCTGCGTTCCGACCGAAGCCCGAGCCTCAGCTCCCAGCCCCGCCTGCCCTGGCGGGTGAGCAGACAAGCCTCTCGGGCTGGTGAGTGCCGGTCGGCACCGATCCTCTGTGCGGGAATCTCTACGCTGTGCCCTCCGCACCCCTGTGGCTGTGCTCTCCGCCGCGGCCCCGAAGCTCCCCGCTCCGCCTCCCGCAGTCTCCGCCCGCGAAGGGGCTCCTAGTGTGTGGAAACCTTTCCTCCTCCACAGCTCCCTCCCACTGGTGCAGGTCCCGTCCCTATTCTTTTGTTTCTGTTTATTCCTTTTTCTTTTGCCCTACCCAGGTACGTGGGTAGTTTCTTGCCTTGTGGGAGGTCTGAGGTCTTCTGCCGGCGTTCAGTGGGTGTTCTATAGGAGCAGTTCCACGTGTAGATGTATTTCCGATGTATCTGTGGGGAGGAAGGTGATCTCCACGTCTTACTCTTCTGCCATCTTCCCTCTCTCTTCCTCATTGTATTCTACTTTTTGTTTTGATCTTTATTTATTTCCTTCTACTAACTTTGAATTTTGTTTGTTCCTCTTTCTATAGTTGCTTTAGGTGTAAGCTTAGGTTGTTTATTTGAGATTTTTCTTGTTTCCTGAGGTAAGATTGTATTTCTGTAAACTTCCCTCTTAGAACTGCTTTTGCTGCATCCCATAGGTTTTGGATTGTCATGATTTTGTTGTCATTTGTCTCTAGGTAATTTTTGATTTTCTCTTTGAGTTCTTCAGTGATCCATTGGTTGTTTGATAACATATTATTTAGCCTCCACGTGTTTGTGTTTTTTAGTTCTGTTTTCTGGCAACTGAGTTCTAATCTCATAGCACTGTGATTGGAAAAGATGCTTGGTATGATTTCAATTTTCTTAAATTTACTGAGGCTTGCTTTTTGGCCCAGCATGTGATCTCTCCTGGAGAATGTTCCATGTGCACTTGAGAAGAATGTGTATTCTGCTGCTTTCAAATGGAATGTTCTATAAACATCAGTTAAGTCAATCTACTTTAATGTGTCATTTAAGGCCTGTGTTTCCTTATTTATCTTCTGTCTGAATGATCTGTCCATTGATGTAAGTGCGATGTTAAAGTTTCCCACTATTATTGTGTTACTGTCAATTTCTCTTTATATGGCTGTTAGCATTTGCCTTATATTTTGAGGTGCTCCTATGTTAGGTGCATATATTTTTACAATTGTTATATCGACTTCTTGGATTGATCCTTTGATCATTATGTAATGTCCTTCTTTGTCTCTTGTAACAGTCTTTATTTTAACGTCTATTTTGTCTGATATGAGTATTGCTATTCCTGCTTTCTTTTGATTTCCATTTGCATGGAATACCTTTTTCCATCTCCTAACTTTCAATCTGTACATTTCCCTAGATCTGAAGTGGATCTCTTGTAGACAGGATATATACAGGTCTTATTTTGTATCCATTCAGCCTGTCTATGTCATTTGGTTGGAGCGTTTAAACCATTTACACTTAAGGTAATTATCGATATGTACGTTCTTACTGTCATTTTGTTAATTGCTTTGGATTTGTAGATCTTTTTTCTTCCCATCCTCTTTTATTTTCTTACCTTGTGTTTTGATCTATATTTAGTGTTGTGTTGGATTGCTTTTCTTTTTTGTGTGTATCTATTGTAGACTTTGGTTTGTGCTTCCCCTGAGGTTTTGATATAGCCGTCTGTATATATACAAGATTGTTTTCAGTTGCTTGTCTCTTAATTTCTAATGCATTTCCAATATCCTGCATTTGTACTCTCCTCTTCTCATGATTGCTGGTTTTGATATCATATTTGTGTGTGGATGATTTCCTACTTTTACTGTATGTTTGACTTTACTGGTGAGCTTTCCCATTGGTAATTTTCTTGTTTCTAGTTCTATCCTTTTCTTTTCCCCCAGAGAAGTTTCCTTACCATTTGTTGTAAAGCTGATTTGATGGTGCTATATTCTCTTAGCTTTTGCTTGTCTGTAAAGCTTTTGCTTTCTCCATCAAATCTCACTGAGAGCCTTGCTGGGTAGAGAATTCTTGCTTGTAGGTTTTCCCCTTTCATCACTTGAAATATATCATGCCACTCTCTTCTGGTCTGCAGAGTTTCTGTTGAAAAACCAGATGACATACTTATGGGGATTCCCTTGTATATTATATGTTGCTTTTCCCTTGTTCCTTTTAATAGTTTCTCTTTGTCTTTAACTTTTGTCAATTTGATTAATATGTGTCGTGGCATGTTCCTCCTTGGGTTTAACCTCTATGGTACTCTCTGCACTTCTGGAACTTGAGTGAGTGTTTTCTTTCCCATGTTAGGGATGTTTTCAGCTACAATCTCTTCTCAGCCTTTTTCTCTCTCTCTTATCCTTCTGGAACCCTTATAATGTGAATGTTGGTACATTTAATGTTGTCCCAGAGGTCTCTGAGACTGTCCTTGTTTCTTTTCATTCTTTTTTCTTTATTCTATTCCCTGGCAGTGATTTCCACCACTGTCTTCCAGCTCACTTATTCATTCTTCTGGCTCATTTATTCTGCTGTTGATTCCTTCCAGTGTATTCTTCATTTCAGTTATTGTATTGTTCATCTCTGTTTGTTCTTTACATCTTCTAGCTCTTTGTTAATCATTTCTTGTATCTTCTTGGTCTGTGCCTCCACTCTGTTTTTGAGATCTTGGATCATCTTTACTATCATTACGCTGAATTCTTTTTCAGGTAGATTGCCTATCTCCACCTCCACTTCACTTAATTGCTCTTCTGGGTTTTTTATCTTGTTCCTTTGTCTGGACCATATTTCTCTGCCTTCTCATTTTGTCTAACTTTTTGTGTTTGTGGTCTCCTTTTCCACTTGCTGTAGGGTCATAGTGCCTCTTGCTTTTGGTGTCTGCCCCTGGTGGGTGAGATTGGTCCAGGGGCTTGTGCAGGTTTCCTGGTGGGAGGGACTGGTGCCTTCTCACTGGTGGGTGGAGCTGGGTCTTGTCCCTCTGGTGGGCAGGGCTGTGTCAGGTGGTATGTTTAGAGGTGGCTGTGAGCTCAGTATGACTTTAGGCAGCATGTCTGCTGACAGATGGGTCTGTGTTCCCACCCTGCTGATTGGCCGGAGGCATCCCAGCACTGGAGCCTGCAGGCTGTTGGGTGAGGCCAGGTCTCGGTGCCAAAATGGTGACCTCCAGGAGTGCTCATGCCAATGAATATTCCATGAGGCCTCTGCCACCAGTGTTTTTGCCCTCACAGTGAGCCACAGCCGACCCCTGTCTCCCCAGGAAACCCTCCAAGACCTGCTGGTAGGTCTAGCCCAGGCTCCTATGGAGTCACTGCTTTGTGCTGGGTACCAGTTCATGTGAAAACTTTTGTGTGCCCTCTAAGAGTGAAGTCTCTGTTTCACCCAGTCCTGTGGATCTCCTGCACTCAGACCCCACTGGCCTTCAAAGCCAAATGCTCTGAGGGCCCCTCTTCCCAATGCCAGATCCTCAGGCTTGGGAGCCTGATGTGGGGCTCAGAACTCTCACTCCTGTGGAAGAACTTCTGTGATATAATTATTTTCCAGTTTGTGGGTTGCCCACCCAGTGGGTATGGGATTCGATTACATTGCAGAAACGCCCCTCTTACCATCTCATTGGAGCTTCTTCTTTGTCTTTGGATGTAAAAATATCTTTTCTGGTAGGTTCCAGTCTTTTTTGTCAATGGTTGTTCAGCAGTTAGTTGTGATTTTGGTGTTTTCATGAGAGAGGGTGAGCTCAAGTCCTTCTACTCTGCCATCTTGTCAAGAATTGAGGGTCTGCTTTTAGTTTGGATGCTTGCTGCCTCTTTTCTCAGCTTGTGCTGGCCATTATCCCCTTGATATGGGGTGTGCAGGTATGGCGGCCTGTGCATGCTCCTGGGATGGTGGGAGCGGTGATTGGCACCTGGCCTCAGGTCTCTTAGCAGATGTGGCAGCCCATACACTCCCGTGACAGCAAGGGCAGTGATTGGTGCCTGCTCCCATGTCTCTTAGAAGCAGAGGCAGCCTGCATACTCCTGGGACAACAGGGGCAGCACTTGGCACCTGCTTGCAGGACTCTTATTGGTGTCGGCAGCCCAGGCCTGCCTCTGGAGCCTAGGATGGCAGTGTCAACTTGCACCTGCCCCTGGAGCTCATGTAGGCAGTTTCCTGTTGCCTGAGAGCACACACAGGGAAAATTTCACTGTCTTGATGGTATCCTTTGAAGCATAAACATGTTTAATTTTGATGGTGTCCAGCTTATCTACATTTTTATTTTGCTACTTGTGCTTTTGGTGTTATATCTAAGAAACCATTGCCTCAACCAAAGTCATGAAGCTTTATACCTGTTTTCTTCTAAGATTTTTTATAGTTTCAGCTCTTACATTTAGTTCTTTTATCCATTTTGAGTTAATTTTTGTATATGGTGTAATGTAGGGGTTCAACTTAATTCTTTTGTGTCTGGTTTTTTTTTTTTTTTTTTTTTTTTTTGTTTTTTTGGGCCCCTCCCTGTTCTGCCCC
>NW_006794016.1:99801-124842 GCF_000442215.2 Lipotes vexillifer | reverse complement strand
TGGGGCACGAACCCGTGTCCCCTGCATCGGCAGGCGGACTCTCAACCACTGCACCACCAGGGAAGCCCTTGTGTCTGTTTTTAATGTTCTGTTTTTAAGCCAAAAATTATCACATAAGCAAGTGCTCCCTCAGTTCAGTTTTCTTATCCCAATGTGACATGAGATATCATTAACATTTCTTAGGGAGCTTAAGCTTCATGATCATTCTACTCTAAAGATCTTTCATCAGAAGCCAGAAATGGCATCTCTGACTTTTTAAAAATATTGTTTAGCTCTTTTTTTGGGTTTACTCTTTTAAAAAAAATTGATTTATTTTTTATTGAGGTATAATTTGCTTATAACATTATATTAGTTTCAGGTGTATACAGTAATGATTCTATATTTGTATATGTTGCAAAATGATCATCATAACGTTTAGTTAACATCCATCACCACACATAGTTAAAACATTTTTCTTGTGATGAGAACTTTTAAGATTTACTCTCTTATCAACTTTCAAATACTTGATACAGTATTATTAACTACAGTCACCATGTTATACATTACATCTCCATGATTTATTTATTTTATAACTAGAAATTTGTACCTTTTGACCCCCTTCACCCATTTAACCCACCCTGCACCTCTGGCAACCACCAATCTGTTCTCTGTATATTTGAGCTCAGTTTTTGTTTTTGTTTTAGATTCCACATATAAGTGAGATCATATGGTATTTGTCTTTCTCTGTCTAAGTTATTTCACTTAGCATACTGCCCTCAAGGTCCATCCATGTTGTCACAAATGGCAAGATTTCATTCTTTTATGGCTGAATAATATTCCATTGTATACCATTATCCATTCATCTATCAATGGACACTTAGGTTGTTTCCATGTCTTGGCTATTGTAAATAATGATGCATTGAACATGGAGGTGTATATATCTTTTCAAATTAGTGTTCTTGTTTTCTTTGTATAAATACCTAGAAGTGGAATTGCTGGATCATATGGTAGTTCTATTCCTAATTTTTTGAAGAACATCCATACTGTTTTCCACAGTGGTTGCACCAACTTACATTCCCAGCAATAGTGTACAAGGGTTCCCTTTTCTCCACACCTTCTCCAGCATTTATTTGTAGACTTTTTTTTTTTTTTTTTTTTTTTAAGGAGGGAAGGTTTTTTTTTTTTTTAATACACAATGTATTTATTTATTTATTTATTTATGGCTGTGTTGGGTCTTCATTTCTGTGCATGGGCTTTCTCTAGTTGTGGCAAGTGGGGGTCACTCTTCATCGCGGTGCGCAGGCCTCTCACTATCGCGGCCTCTATTGTTGCGGAGCACAGGCTCCAGACGCGCAGGCTCAGTAATTGTGGCTCACGGGCCCAGTTGCTCCCTGGCATGGGGGATCTTCCCAGACCAGGGCTCGAACCTGTGTCGTCTGCATTGGCAGGCAGATTCTCAACCACTGCGCCACCAGGGAAGCCCTATTTGTAGACTTTTTGATGATAGCCATTCTGACTGGTGTGAGGTTGTACCTCATTGTTTTTTATTTGCTTAAAAACATTTTAAATTTGAATGTGACACAAATACAGAAAAGTAAAGATATTATAAGTATACAACTCAGTGATATGCACAAAATGAACACACCTCTGTAGCTGCAAATTAGGTCAATAAATAGAACATTGCCAGGACCCCAGAAGCCTTCTTCAGGATAACCAATATTCTGACTTATCAGTATAAGTTAGTTTTGATGGTTTTTGAAATTTATATAAATGAAATCTTATTTATTTAGTTAGCTACTTATAGTTCTATCTTCATCCCTAAATATTAACTTTATGAGATTCATCCTTAATGTTGTGTATAGCACCAGCTCATTCATCCTCATTACTGTATAGAATTTCATTGTGTAACTATACCACAATTTATCCATCAATTCTACTGTTGATGAGCATTAAGGTTATTTCCAGTTTGGGGATGTAATGTGTAGTACTGCTATGAACATGTCTGGTACATGTCTTTTGTAGCACATGTGCATTCATTTCTGTTAGGTATATACCTAGGAATACAATTGCTGGGTCATAGAATATGCATATGGTCAGCTTTAGTAGATACTGTCAAATTGTTTTCCAAAGTTGCTTTTCAAGAGGATCTCTATTTTCCTCAAGACCTACTCCCCTACTGTTTTTTGCCACTAGACTCATCACTAGAATCAAGATCTCACCATGTTTCTGGTCGGCAAGTATAAAGTCAGACTCAAGAGGAAATAGTTTCTATGTGATCAAAATTTAAAGATTTTTTTATATTTGTTATATTGCCATAAACCTGAGGGAATATGTACTGGAATGGATTCTAAGGGTGTTTTACCAAGAAAGATGGAATCTAACACCATATCAGGCCAAATTCATTGATATAGGTATACTTACCAAAGATTCTGGATTTAATGCATTTGCTTCTGCAGAAGGAAGTAGCTCTAACAGCTTAACTGGCTAGTTGATTAAAATCTGGACTGAATGGTGGCCTACATTTAATGAGATTGTGATGCTAGAACTTCCATAACATAATGTAGAGGAAAGGCTCTAAAGGCTTAAGGGGATAAGAATGATGGAGTGAATTTATGAAATGCAATTTCTACACTCACCATTGCCACTACCACTACCACCACCCATATATACACTCTGTACCTCATGATGGCACAGAGAACATTCCCTTCTCTAAGGCTTTGAGAAATATATTAGTAAGAGGAGCACTGGTATATTAGGCAACTAGAGCTATTTAACAAACCACCCTAAAACTTAGAAGCTTAAAAAAACACACTTATTTAAATCACAAGTTCATGGATTGACTGAGTAGTTATATCTAACTAACAAGAAAACTCCAGATCTGATAGAAACTTGACTTGAATCACTAAAATGGAAATTCATGACTTCTAAGAACCCAGTTCAAAGACCTAAGAAGTTCACAGAGACAGAGCTCTGTGACTGAAGGAGAGGCTAGGTCCCTTGAGGAAAGACCCTTCAGCATTGCCATAAATACATACTGTAAATATTTTTCCCAGACCTTCTACAAAGGGACCTGTAGCCATTCACCATGGTGACAACACTGAGGAAAAAAATATTCAGGTCTTTTGGGGGAAAATTAGACACTATCTGAGTCAATGTTAATTTCTGAAGACCCAAATCATCAGTCTGATCCATAAGTCTAAAAGTTGGCTTATGGTGGTAAAATGGTAAGTGGCATTTTGACCTATGTTTGAATAACAGTGGTTAAATACATAAGATGACCCTCTCTCTACTTATTCCACCCCCTTCCCCAGTTCTTGAATATATAGAGAGTAGACATATTCAGACAGTGGCAGAATATCTACATTTGCTCTCTGATCTATGAAATAAGAGCTATTATTGCAGAAGGAACCAAGTATAAGCCTCAGGAACTTCCTGTTTGTACACAGATAGTAAACCAAAAGCAAAACTTAATGCTTGTGGAAACTGTAGGAATTAGTGACACCATCACAGACTTAAAAGAAGGAGGGTGTTGATACCTATCATATCCTCATTTAATTCCCCTGTTTGGGCTGTGCAGATACAGGATGTATCTTGGAGAATGACTGTGGACTCTTGTAAACTTCACCAGATGGTGACAGCTGCTTTCCAGATGTCCTGTATTTACTAGAGCTAATCAATACATCCCCTGACCCCTGGTATGAAGCTATTGACCTGGAGAATGCTTTTTCTTTCTGTAAGTTTGCAAGGATCACAAGAATCAGTTTAGTTTTACCTGAAAGGGCCAACAGTACACCTTCACAATCTGGCCTCATGGCTACATCAACTCTACTACTCTGTGCCATAATATACAAATATGATGACTATCTTGAGTTCCATGACTATCTTGAGTGCTAGTCTTCTACATTGATGGCATTACAATGATTGTACCAGATGAGGGGAAAGTAGTACACTAACTAGAGAATTGGAAACAAACCTCATAAAAATTGAGAACCCATTGAATGGTCTTGACACCTTCATAGAAAATCTATTACACATGAAAGTTTGAGTTCATTCTTCAACTTCCAATTCCATTTCATTGATTTATAGATTCCACTGTGTATGCTTATGCCAGTACCACAAAGTTTTGGTTGCTATGGAGCTATGGTCTGAATGTTTGTATTGCTCTAAAATTCCTCTGTTGAAATCTTAACCCCCAAGATGATGGTATTAGGAGGTGGGGCATCTGTGACGCTACAGTGGAAAGATGGCCATCTATGAACCAGGAAGTGTCATGATCTTGGACTTCCCAGCCTCAAGAACTGTGAGGAATAAATGTTTATCGTTCATAAGGCACCCAGTCTATATTTTGTTATAGCAGCCCAAAAGAACTAAGACATGTAGCTTTGAAGTAAGTTTTGAAATAAGGAAGTATAAGTACTCTTATTTTGTTCTTCATTTTGAAAATCGTTTTGAATATTCAGATTCCATTACAATTCTGTATGAATTTTGGGGTTTGTATTTCCATTTCTTCAGAAAAGGCCGCTGGGACATTGATGGAGGTTGCACTGAATCTGTAGATTGATTTGTGGAGTGTTGCTATTCGAACAATACTAAGTATTTCAATCCATGAACACAGGCGTTTTTCCATTTATTTAGGTCTTCTTTAATGCTAACTTTAGGTGTAGTTTGCTCTTCTTTTTCTAGCTCATTAAGGTGAAAATAATTAATTTGAGATTTTTATTCTTTTTTAATGTAGGCATTTAAAGCTTTAAGTTTCCCTGAGCACTGCTTTTGCTGCATCCTATAGGTTTTGGTATATTGCATTTTTGTCTTCATTCATCACAAAGTATCTTCTAATTTCTCTTTTGATTTAATCTTTGACCCATTTGTTGTTTAAGAATGTGTTGTATAATGTTGACATATTTGTGAGTTTTCCAATTTTCCTCCTGTTATTAATTTCTAGTTTCATTTCATTGCAGTCAGAGGAGATACTTTGTATGATTTCAACCTTTTAAAATTTATTGAGACTTGTTTTGTGGCTTTACCTATGGTCTATTGTGGAAAATGTTCATGTGTACATCAAAAGAGTGTATATTCTACTCTTGCTGTGTGAAGTGTCCTATACTGTCTGTTAAGTCTTGTTGGTTTATAGGGTTGTTCAAGTCCTCTATTTCTTTAATGATCTCCTGTCTATTTGTTCTATCCATTATTGAAAGTAGGATTTGTATTTCCCTAATTATTAGTGATGTTGAGCATCATTTCATATACCTGTTGGCCATTTGTATATGTTCATTGGAGAAATGCCTGGCCAGAGATTCTGGGGACCTCTCAAACTTTTATGCTGTTTCAAAATGCTGTTCTTGTTCTCAGTGGCCCCCAAGCATCTTGACTATAACACGTTCCATTAGCACTCTTAGACAGGCAAGACAGAAACCAGTGCCTTATGCAGCCCCCAGAAAAAAATCAAAATGTTGGATATATGGCCCAGTCCTTTACTTTTCTCCACAGGGAGAAGCTGGGAGCTGGAGATTTTTCACTTTCACTGAGCTAGGAAGTAGGGCTATGGTTTATGTTATCTTGCTAGTTCAAACCACAGTTTTTGTTCTTAATGGGTCCCAGGTGACTATAGTATTCTGGGTCCCATCAGCACTCTAAGGCAGGTGAGACAGAAGCCAGTGCCTCAGTCAACCCCCAGAAAAATCAGAATATTGGTTATATGGCCTAGTCCTTTCATCCTCAGGCATAAGCTGGGAGTTGTGGGGTGTTCCTTCAATCATATGGCACTGTGGTGTTAGTAGTGTTTATGTTGAGAGGGTGTTGCAAATATTCCTACTGGGTTTATTGTGGCTGGTTTCACATCACCAGGGACACAGGGGCCTCTCAACTAGTTTCTGGATTTCTCACAAAGGGAATTGTTCTGTGTGTTGTGTTGAATTGGTGTTTCTGTGGGAAGAATGGAAGATCCAGGGCTTCCTATTCTGCCATCTTGCTGATATCATTCCCCTTCTTTGTCTTGAAACAATTTTTAACTTGAAGTCTACACTTCAAATATTCTGATGCTTTATTGGTTAATTGCATACGTGTTTAGGACTGTTATATCTCCATGGAGAATTGACCTCTTATCATTATATAATGTCCTTCTTTATCCCTGATATTTTTCCTTATTCTCAGGTCCACTTTGTCTGAAATTAATATAGCCACTCCAATTTTTTAAATTTAGAATTGGCATGGAATTTCTTTTTCCATTCTTAACTCTTAACCTATTTGAGTGTATATATTTTAAATCAGTTTCTTGTCAACAACATATAGTTGGGATCTTTTTGTAAAATTCATACTGACAATCTATTTCTTTTAATTGGTGTATTTAGGCCATTTATATTTAAAGTGACTATTGATACTTTCAGACTAATATCTACCATTTTTGGTAACTTTACTATTTGTTACATTTATTATTTGTTTTTATTCCCCTGTTTTTCTGCCTTCTCTGGTTTTAATTATTTTATATGATTTCATTTTATCTTCTTTCTTAGCATTTCAATTATTCTTCTTTTTAAGTTTTCTTTAGTGATTGCCCTAGAGTTTGTGATATACATTTTTTTTAACTAATCTGAGTTCACCTCTAAATAACACTAAAGTGCTTCACATGTAGTGCATAAATCTTCTAACAGAGTATTCCCAATTCCTTCTTCTAATCCCCTGTAATTTTTCTTTTAATCATTAAGCCTTTTTATATGCTATAATCACTCAACACATTGCTACTTTTATTACTTTAAAATAATTATCTTTTAGAACAATTAAGAATAATAAAACTTTAAAAATTAATTCTACCTTTACTCTTTTTCCGGTGATCTTCTCTTCTCAATGGAGATTCAAGTTCCTGACAGATATTATTTTCCTTCTTCCTGAAGAACTTCTTTTAATACTAATTGCAGGGCATATCTGTTGGTGATGAATTTCCTCAGTTTTTGTTTTTCTGAGAAAGTCTTGTTTTTCTAAAGGTAGGGTGTTTTCCCCCTCTCTGGCTTCTTGAATATGATATATTCTTGATGTTCTCTGAGCTTCCTGGATCTGTGGTTTGATGTTTGTCAATAAGTTTTTTAAATTCTCAGGCATCATTACCTCAAATATTTTATCAGCTTCTTTGTTTCTTTCTGTTAACCAATTAAGTGCATGTTACACCTCTTGAAATTGCCCCATAGTTCATATATGTTTTATTCTAAGTTTTCATTAATTCTTTTTTCTCCTTGCATTTCAGTTTGGGAGGTTTTCTTGACCTATCTTTACATTCACTGATTCTCTCCTTGGCCATGTCCAGTCTACTGATGAGCCCATTAAAGATATTCTTCATTTCTGTTATAGTGCCTGTGATGCTAGCATTTCCTTTTGATTCTTTTGTAGAGTTTCTGTCTCTCTGCTTCCATTACCCATCTATCTGTTCTTGAATAGTGTCTACTTTTCCCATTAGAGTCTTTACCATATTAATCATGTTTTTTAATTCTAAAATCTTTGTTGTATCTGAGTCTGGCTCTGATGCTTATTTTGTATCTTCAGGCTCTGTTTATTCTTGCCTTTTAGCATGCCTTATATTTTTATGTTGAAAACCAGGCATGATATATTGGGTAATAGTACTGAGATAAATAGGCTTTTGGTATGAGATTTTGTTTTAATCTTGCTAGAAGTTGGACTGTGTTTAATATTTGCAGTAGCTGTAGATGTCAAAGCCTTCAAATTCCTCTAGTGTTCTTGATTTTTGTCTCATTTTGTCTTTGGTATGCCCTAAGAACTGCTCATCAGGTAGAGTCTGCATCTTGCAGATTTTTCATCTGTACTCCACTCTTATTATAATATATAGAGAGTTATTTCAGAAAAAGTGCTCCAGAAGAAACCTGCTCAGAGAAAGCTGCAAAAGTTGTGTTGTCGGAAAACTACTCTTTATAAATGAGATGGCTGAACAATGGGAAGGTGTGAGCCAAAGATTTTATAAGTTAACTTTCAGATATAAATACAAGCTATAATGAGCATGCAATAACTCAGAAAATATTATTCCCATGATACTTTCTAAGAGATTTAATAGAATAAAAGCTTTAGATACCAAGAAATCATAGTAGTTTGGCATATATTCGATGGTGAGCAGTAATTATATTTACCTGTAAAGCTAAGAACAAGTGATGAAGATGGAATGACAAAATAGAGGCAAATATTATATACTCTGAAATATATGTATAATACAAATAACAAAAATGGATATAGAAGGAGTACAACTTCATAGATATTAACTAGGAGTAAGAAGATATAGGCTTAAATTAGAAGCTGGGTCAGAAGGAGGGGAGAGGCAAAAAGAGAGTACTAGCAAATTTTATTATGATTCATGAAGGGAATCAATAGACAGTATCTTTAAAAGGGAGATAAAAGTATTATATGAATATATTAGTATAAAATAATGGTTCTTCAAGTGTGGTACTGGACCAGTAGATCCATATCACTTAGAAAGTTGACAGAAATGCAAATTCTCAGTCCTACCCCAGACCTGTTGAATCAGAACTCGAGTTGGGACCCAGCAATTTGTGTTGTAACAGCTCTCTAGGGGATTCTGATATATGCTACAGTTTTAAAACCACTGGAATAAAGATATCATTAGAACAAAAATGAAACCTTTTTAAATAGCAAAAGATACACCAAAAAGTAAAGTGAAATATTTTATGTTCATAAAACACACTCACATACACACATGTATTCATATGCCAAAATTGAGAACCCCCCCTTCCCAAAGGTACTTTTATAATAGCAACAAAAATTACAAGGTATATTAAAATAAATCCTATAAAAGGTGTAATACTTTTAGGAAGAAAATTATAAAACTTTGATTAAAAATCTTTTAAAAGACCTAAGTGAATATAGAGTTACACTATGTTCATGAGGGGAAGATTCATTGTCATAAACATAGTTATTTTTTTCAAATTATTCTACACATTAAGTGAAAATATAATCAAGATATCAATAGGATTTTATTCTTAAAGAACTTGACATGCTGATACTAAAATTTATATTATAATTCATGTAGAAGAAAAATAGATAAGAATGATCATGAAAATTTTGAAGAATAAGCATAAAGAAATTGTACTACTAGATAGCAAAATTTACTACAAATCCATAATAATCAAAATAGTGCAGTATTAAGGCACACATGAATAGACAAATAATAGATGGAGAAAAATAATGAACTCATAAACAGAACCAAGTATAAATGTAATCTTATTATATGATACATAGAGAACAGCAAGTCAGCAGGTAAAATGATTGACTTTTCAATAAATGGCATTAGGATAATGGGCTCTCTTTATGGAAAGAGATAAATTTAAATCAGTACCTCACACCATTCACAGACATTTAAGAATTTAATTTCTGGGACTTCCCGGGTGGTGGTCCAGTGGGTAAGAATCCATGCTCCCAATGCAGGGGGCCCAGGTTCGATCCCTCATTGGGGAACTAGATCCTAAATGCATGCCACAACTATGAGTTCGCATGCTGTGACTGAGTCCACATGCTGCAACTAGGGGTCCGCATGCCTCAGCTGTGTCCACATGCTGCAAGTAAAGATCCTGCATACCACAACTAAACATGCCGCAGTGAAGATCCCATGTGTCACAACTAAGAACCAGCGCAGCCTTAATTAATTAATTTAAGAAAAGAATTTAATTTCTGATGAGTTAAACCCTAAGAAAACCCTAAGTAAGAGCACATATATATATATAATTAAAGTGAATGAACCAGATCTATTTTTAAAAATATAGGTAAATCTTAAAAGCATAAATTTGAGTGAAAAAAGTAAGTTTCAAAAGGTTGTATAATATGAAACCATTTATATATACAGTTGTATATATACATTATATATTAGTCATATCACAATATTGTATATGTATATATCTATACACACAGTAAGGAAAAAGAGAAAAATAGAATATCTTTTTGATATCTAGGTAGGGAAGGAATTATTTAATAAGACATAAAAATAAACCAGAAGACATAAGACATAAAAATACAGATCATAAAGGGAAAGACTGATAAATTTAGTTATATTAAAATTTAAAATATCTCAGTATAAACAAAGATAAAGGCAAGTTACAGACTGCCATAAAATATTTACAACCTCATATCTGACAAAGTTTTAAAATTATGAATATATATAGAATTTCTAAAAACCAAAAAGAAGGAGACAACCAAACCAAAAATATGCACACACTATGAGCCAGCAACTACCAGAGGAAGAATCCTGAATGACTAGTAAACATATTAAAAGAAAATCAATCTCACTAGTATACAGGGAAATGCAACACAATGAGCTATTATTTCATATTCACTGGATTGGTAAAATTTAGTCTGATAACACTAAGTATTGATGAGAATAAGGAGAACTTTTAATTGCTGGTAATTATAAATTGGTATTCCTGCTTTGGAAATAATTAGGCAATATATAGTAAAGTTGAAGATGTATATACCCTATAGAAAATTGTACATATGCATAAAGATATATGGTAAAGAATGTTCATTGAAAACTATTTGTATAGGAAAAGATTGGAATGTACTTAACTACCCCTCATTAGAGAAGTGGATAAATAAACCATGGTTCATTTATTCACAGAATGCTTTGAAGCAAAGTGAATGAACTAGATCTATGTATACCAATATATATAAGAAATAGAGGAGTGTTTATTTGTTTGTTGTTTTCTTCAAAAGGGAGAGAAATGAAAATGCTTACTGATGAGAAGGAGCCAATTCAAGGTAGAGTTGAAGATACAGGACAAATAGTTGATAATGTTGGGTTCCTAAAATGGTAAGTTTGGATGGGATTTAAAGCATAGAGGAAGAGACTGGCCTTAGCTAGGAGGGGAACAACTCCTGTATTATAATAAGTTAAAAGGAAGTGTAGGGTTGGTGGCAAGAAAATAAGGGAACACCTATCTGCTGGTTTTTGTTATCCCAGTAAAGTAGGAAGTAACTTTGTCTGCTGGGAGGATGGTGGTGATGATGGTGGTGGGTGTGTGTATTAGTTCTGTTCATCAAGAGATACCATTAGTAGAAGGGAAAGGAGATCCACAGAGTAGGAGAAGATAATTGCAGTACATATATATGATAAAGGGCTCGTATTCAGAATTCTTTAAGTACTCTTACAAATCAATTAAAAACAACAATACCCCAATTAAAATGTGCAAAAGCCCTGATCAGACATGTCTCAAAAGAAGGTATCCAAATAACAAATAAGCATATAAAAAGATGCTTAACATAATCACCTATCAAGAAATGCACACGAAACCTACAATGTGTCTGCTGCTCATCCACCAGAATGGCTTAAACAGCAGATAATACCAAGTGTTAACAGGTTGTTGAACAATTGGAATCTTATATACTGCTGGTGAGAATATAAACTGGAATAACTTCTTTAAAAAATATTTGACAGTATCGACTAAAGCTGAAAGTATGAATAAATACTTAGAGATTTCACTCCAAAATACATATCCAACAGAAGGAAATTGTGCATGTTCACCCAAAGATATGTATATGATTGATCAGAAAATCATCATTTGTAATAGCCCCAAACTGGAAACAACCCAGAAGTCCATCAATAGTACAATGAATAAAACATTTATTTGAATACCATTACAAACTATTGACACATATGAATGAATCTCAAAAATGGTTTGCTGAGCAAAAGATCCAGCTGACAAAAAAGAGTACATTATTCCATTTATATAAATTTTTTAGAAAAGGCAAATCTAATCTATAATAATAAAAAGTCAGAATAGGGGTTTCCTCCTGGGAAGGAAGAAATGGAAGACAGAATCAGAAAGGACTAGAGGGGCATTGGAGAAACCAAGACAGTGGAGTAGAAGGACGTGCTCTCACTCCCTCTTGCAAGAACACCAGAATCACAACTAGCTGCTGGACAATCATCGACAGGAAGACACTGGAATTCACCAAAAAAATACCCCACATCCAAAGACAAAGGAGAAGCCACAATGAGATGGTAGGAGGGGTGCAATCACAGTAAAATCAAATCCCATAACTGGTGGGTGGGTGACTCACAGACTGGTGAACACATACGACAGAAGTCCACCCACTGGAGTGAAGGTTCTGAGCCACACGTCAGGCTTCCCAATCTGGGGATCCGGCAACGGAAGGAGGAATTCCGAGAGAATCAGACTTTGAAGCCTAGTGGGAATTGATTGCAGGACTTTGACAGGACTGGGGGAAACAGAGACTCCATTTTTGGAGGGCACACACAAAGTATTGTGTGCATCAGGACCCAGCGGAAGAAGAAGTGACCTCGGGGGAGACTGAACCAGACCTACCTGCTAGTGTTGGAGGGTCTCCTGCAGAGGTGGGGGGTGGTGGCTCTCTTTCACCGTGGGGACAAAGACACTGGCAGCAGAAGTTCTGGGAAGTACTCCTTGGTGTGAGCCCTACCAGAGTCTGTCAATAGCCCCACCAAAGAGCCCAGGTAGACTCCAGTGTCAGGTTGCCTCAGGCCAAACAACCAACAGGGAAGGAACACAGCCCCACCCATCAACAGTCAGGTGGATTAAAGTTTTACTGAGCTCTGCCCACCAGAGCAAGAGTCAGCTCTACCCACCACCAGTCCCTCCCATCAAGCCTCTTAGATAGCCTCATCCACCCGAGGGCAGAAGCAAGAAGAATTACAGTCCTGCAGCCTGTGGAACAAAAACCACATTCACAGAAAGATAGACAAGAAGAAAAGGCAGAGGGCTATATACCAGATGAAGAAACAAGATAAAACCCCAGAAAAACAACTAAATGAAGTGGAGATAGGCAACCTTCCAGAAAAAGAATTCTGAATAATGATAGTGAAGATGATCCAGGACTTTGGAAAAAGAATGGAGGCAAACATTGAGAAGATGCAAGAAATGTTTAAAAAAGACCTAGAAGAATTAAAGAACAAACAGACAGAGATGAACAATACAATAACTGAAATGAAAAATACACTAGAAGGAATCAATAGCAGAATAACTGAGGCAGAAGAACGGATAAGTGACCTGGAAGACAGAATGGCGGAATTCACTACTGCAGAACAGATGAAAGAAAAAAGAATGAAAAGAAATGAAAACAGCCTAAGAGACATCTGGGACAACATTAAACGCAACAACAATTGCATTATAGGGGTCCCAGAAGGAGAAGAGAGAAAGGACCAGAGAAAAAACTTGAAGAGATTATAGTCGAAAACTTCCCTAACATGAGAAAGGAAATAGCCACCCAAGTCCACGAAGCGCAGCGAATCCCATATAGGATAAACACAAGGAGAAACACACCGAGTCACATAGTAATCAAATTGGCAAAAATTAAAGACAAAAATTATTGAAAGCAACAAGGGAAAAATGACAAATAACATACAAGGGAACTCCCATAAGGTTAACAGCTGATTTCTCAGCAGAAACTCTACAAGCCAGAAGGAAGTGGCATGGTATACTTAAAGTGATGAAAGGGAAGAACCTACAACCAAGATTACTCTACCCAGCAAGGATCTCATTCAGATTCTATGGAGAAATCAAAAGCTTCACAGACAAGCAAAAGCTAAGAGAATTCAGCACCACCAAACCAGCTCTACAACAAATGCTAAAGGAAGTTCCCTAAGTGGGAAACACAAGAGAAGAAAAGGACCTATAAAAACAAACCAAAAACAATTAAGAAAATGGTCATAGGAACATACATATTGATATTTACCTTAAACGTGAATGGATTAAATGCTCCAACCAAAACACACAGGCTTGCTGAATGGATACAAAAACAAGATCCATATATATGCTGTCTACAAGAGACCCACTTCAGACCTAGGGACACATACAGACTGAAAGTGAGGGGATGGAAAAAGATATTCCATGCAAATGGAAATCAAAAGAAAGCTGGAGTAGCTATACGCATATCAGATAAAATAGACTTTAAAATAAAGAATGTTACAAGAGACAAGGGAGGATGCTACATAATGATCAAGGGATCAATCCAAGAAGAAGCTATAACAATTATAAATATATATGCACCCAACATAGGAGCACATCAATACATAAGGCAACTGCTAACAGCTATAGAAGAGGAAATCAACAGTAAAACAATAATAGTGGGGGACTTTAACACCTCACTTACACCAATGGACAGATCATCCAAAATGAAAATAAATAAGGAAACAGAAGCTTTAAATGACACAATAGACCAGATAGATTTAATTGATATTTATAGGACATTCCATCCAAAAACAGCAGATTACACTTTCTTCTCAAGTGTGCATGGAACATTCTCCAGGACAGATCACATCTTGGGTCACAAAGCAAGCCTCAGTAAATTTAAGAAAATTGAAATCATATCAAGCATCTATTCTGACCACAATGCTATGAGATTAGAAATGAATTACAGGGAAAAAACCATAAAAAACACAAACACATGGAGGCTAAACAATACGTTACTAAATAACCAAGAGACCACTGAAGAAATCAAAGAGGAAATCAAAAAATACCTAGAGACAAATGACAATGAAAACACGAAGATCCAAAACCTATGGGATGCAGCAAAAGCAATTCTAAGAGGGAAGTTTATAGCTATACAAGCCTACCTCAAGAAACAAGAAAAATCTCAAGTAAACAATCTAACCTTACACCTAAAGGAACTAGAGAAAGGAGAACTTAAGAGGGAAGTTTATAGCTATACAAGCCTACCTCAAGAAACAAGAAAAATCTCAAGTAAACAATCTAACCTTACACCTAAAGGAACTAGAGAAAGAAGAACAAACAAAACCCAAAGTTAGCAGAAGGAAAGAAATCATAAAGATCAGAGCAGAAATAAATGAAATAGAAACAAAGAAAACAATAGCAAAGATCAATAAAACTAAAAGCTGGTTCTTTGAGAAGATAAACAATATTGATAAACCATTAGCCAGACTCATCAAGAAAAAGAGGGAAAGGACTCAAATCAATAAAATTTGAAATGAAAAAGGAGAAGTTACAAGAGACACTGCAGAAATACAAAGCATCCTAAGAGACTACTACAAGCAACTCTATGCCAATAAAATGGACAACCTGGAAGAAATGGACAAATTCTTAGAAGGGTATAACCTTCCAAGACTGAACCAGGAAGAAACAGAAAATATGAACAGACCAATCACAAGTAATGAAATTGAAACTGTGATTAAAAATCTTCCAACAAACAAAAGGCCAGGACCAGACGCCTTCACAGGTGAATTCTATCAAACATTTAGAGAAGAGCTAACACCCATCCTTCTCAAACTGTTCCAAAAAATTGCAGAGGAAGGAACACTCCTAAACTCATTCTATGAGGCCACCATCACCCTGATACCAAAACCAGACAAAGATACTACAAAAAAAGAAAATTACAGACCAATATCACTGATGAATATAGATGCAAAAATACTCAACAAAATACTAGCAAACAGAATCCAACAGCACATTAAAAGGATCATACACCACGATCAAGTGGGATTTATCCTAGGGATGCAAGGATTCTTCAATATATGCAAATCAATCAATATGATACACCATATTAACAAATTGAAGAATAAAAACCATATGATCACCTCAATAGATGCAGAAAAAGCTTTTGACAAAATGCAATACCCATTTATGATAAAAACTGTCCAGAAAGTGGGCATAGAGGGAACTTACTTCAACATAATAAAGGCCATATATGGCAAACCCACAGCAAACATCATTCTCAGTGGTGAAAAACTGAAAGCATTTCCTCTAAGATCAGGAAGGAGACAAGGATGTCCACTCATAATTTTGGAAGTCCTAGCCATGGCAATCAGAGGAGAAAAAGAAATAAAAGGATTACAAATTGGAAAGCAAGAAGTAAAACTGTCACTGTTTGCAGATGACATGATACTATACATAGAGAATCCTAAAGATGCCGCCAGAAAACTAGAGCTAATCAATGAATTTGGTAAAGTTGCAGGATACAAAGTAATGCACAGAAATCTCTTGCATTCCTATTCACTAATGATGAAAAGTCTGAAAGAGAAATTAAGGAAACACTCCCATTTACCACTGCAACAAAAAGAATAAAATACCTAGGAATAAGCCTACCTAGGGAGACAAACGACCTGTATGCAGAAAACGATAAGACACTGATGAAAGAAATTAAAGATGATACCAACAGATGGAGAGATATACCACGTTCTTGGATTGGAAGAATCAGTATTGTGAAAAAGACTCTATTACCCAAAGCAATCTACAGATTAAATGCAATCCCTATCAAATTCCCAATGGCATTTTTTACAGAACTGGAACAAAAAGTCTGAACATTTGTATGGAGACACAAAAGACCCTGAATAGCCAAAGCAGTCTTGAGGGAAAAAAACGGAGCTGGAGGAATCAGACTCCCTGACTTCAGACTATATTACAAAGCTACAGTAATCAAGACAATATGGTACTGGCACAAAAACAGAAACATAGATCAATGGAACAAGATAGAAAGCCCAGAGATAAACCCACGCACCTATGGTCAACTAGTCTATGACAAAGGAGGCAAGGATAAACAATGGAGAAAAGACAGTCTCTTCAATAAGTGGTGGTGGGAAACTGGACAGCTACATGTAAAAGAATGAAAGTAGAACACTCCCTAACACCATAAACAAAAATAAACTCAAAATGGATTTGAGACCTAAATGTAAGACTGGACACTATAAGACTCTTAGAGGAAAATATAGGGAGAACACTCTTTGACATAAATCACAGCAAGATATTTTTTGATCCACCTCCTAGAGTAATAGAAATAAAAACAAAAATAAACAAATGAGACCTAAGGAAACTTCAAAGCTTTTGCACAGCAAAGGAAACCATAAACAAGATGAAAGACAACCCTCAGAATGGGAGAAAATATTTGCAAATGAATCAATGGACAAAGGATTAATCTCTAAAATGTATAAACATCACATGCACCTCAATATTAAAGAAACAAACAACCGAATCCAAAAATGGGCAGAAGACCTAAATAGACATTTCTCCAAAGAAGACATACAGATGACCAAGAAGCACATGAAAAGCTGCTCAACAACACTAAGTATTAGAGAAATGCAAATCAAAACTACAATGAGGTATCACCTCACACCTGTTAGAATGGGCATCATCAGAAAATCTGCAAACAACAAATGCTGGAGAAGGTGTGGAGAAAAGGGAACCCTCTTGCACTGTTGGTGGGAATGTAAATTGATACAGCCACTATGGAGAACAGTATGGAGGTTTCTTAAAAAGCTAAAAATAGAATTACCATATGATCCAGCAATCCCACTACTGGGCATATACTCAGAGAAAACCATAATTCAAAAAGACACATGCACCCCAGTGTTCATTGCAGCACTATTTACAATAGCCAGGTCATGGAAGCAACCTAAATGCCCATTGACAGATGAATGGATAAAGAAGTTGTGGTGCATATATACAAAGGAATATTACTCAGCCATAAAAAGGAATGAAACTGAGTCATTTGTTGAGATGTGGATGGATCTAGAGACTGTCATACAGAGTGAAGGAAGTCAGAAAGAGAGAAACAAATATCGTGTATTAATGCACGTATGTGGAACCTAGAAAAATGGTACAGATGAACCGGTTTGCAGGGCATAAGTTGAGACACAGATGTAGAGTACAAATGTATGGACACCAAGGGGGCAAAACCGTGGTGGGGTGGGGATGGTGGTGTGCTGAATTGGGGTATTTGGATTGACACGTGCCCGCTGATGTGCATAAAATTGATGACTAATAAGAACCTGCAGTATAAACAAACAAACAAACAAAAAAAGAAAGGACTAGAGGGAACTTTCTTGAGTGCTAGATATGTTCTATACCTTTATCTTTATAGGGGTTACGCAGGCATATATACATATGTGTAATTTTATTTAGTAGTACACTTAAAATTATTGCTTTTTATGTATTTCGTGTATGTTATATCTTAATAAAAAAATTTAAGTTCCTGTGACAATTCTTATATTACATTTCTCCTCTGTCCTTTGTTTTCAGTCTCTTCTTTAAACCATGAAAGTCAACACTAACCTGGGACTTTTAGAGTAACTACCTCTCTTTGGGGCCCATATTATCCCTGTGTCTTCTTTGTTTTATTGCTGATCCTCTTCTTTCTATTTTGCTTAGGCCAATCTTATATACCAACTCTAGGATATTCTATTTTTGCCCTCTTCCATGTTCCATGATTTAGGATTGTCCATGTTATAAAGGTCCAAGGGCACAGGGGTACTTATGGAGGATTTGTTCTTTAAGTGTCTTTCAAATATAAAAAGTAGGCCATCATAGACAGTGTGCTATTAGTAACCCTAATGCAACACTGGCCCCATTCCAATGATTTGCTTTTGGAGATAAACAACCTAGATCAGACAAATAATAAAGGGATTCTTTCTGGGCGTTAAGTACCCATTGAATAATTTCTAACATGTCTCTAAATAATCATCAATGGCTTTTATAGAGTTACCTTTAAGTTAATTTGCTTTGCCCTCTTTTCTCATCCTTCCTCTATCCTTATACTTCTAGTCCTTCACATCATTTTACCCATTTTAAACACTTATACTGTTATATTCCTCAGTCATCTTCCACAAAGCCTTTTAAAATTTATCCCTGGACCTCTCACCCTCCACATTCTAAACATTGAACTACTTAAGATGTGGAATATGTATAAGTCAAAGTATTCTCCCTGTATTACCACCTGTATCTTAAGAAACTGACCTTAAACTCACACCCTCCAGAAAGATGAATCGGAAGCATATTTATAATCCCTATGCTGATACATTATTTGCTAATCACAACACAGACCACAGTACTGTTTCAATTAATGGCTAAATATGTTTAGCATTACAAAAATTTTCCTAAATTAAAATCCACAGAAAATACCTTAAATCTACAATGACAATACCTAGACATTCCTCAGTAAATTCCATCACAGTGTGAATGCAAATGTATAGAAGTAGGGCTTCCCTGGTGGCGCAGTAGTTGAGAGTCCGCCTGCCGATGCAGGGGACACGGGTTCGTGCCCCGGTCCGGGAAGATCCCACGTGCCGCGGAGCGGCTGGGCCCGTGAGCCATGGCCGCTGAGCCTGTGCGTCCGAAGCCTGTGCTCCGCAACGGGAGAGGCCACAACAGTGAGAGGCCCGCGTACCGCAAAAAAAACAAAAAAAAACAAAAAAAAAACAAATGTATAGAAGTAGATACCCCATGCTTGCATGCTCAGTCAATTGAGTTATCATACATACCAAGTTAGTGAAAAAAATAAAATAGTGTAGTGTAGAAAGCACTTGACCTGTGAGTTAGGCAGAGTAGGTATTATTTTTTCTATTTCACGAATTAGGCCCAGATTGGCAAAAGGACTTGTTCAAGGTCACACAAGGCAGAATCAGAGCTGGAACCTTTCTTTTGCTATGTTCCTTCCATATTACCATACTGGCCTTTTAAAGCTGTTTAGGGGTCAGATCCACTGATCATCCTCAAACAAGAGTTCCCTGAGGAAAGCTGTACCAATTACTAGTCCATGATCTTTTCTTATCCTCAGAAGTGAACTCATAGCAAACTTTTCCTTTCATATAACAGTTGGCACTCCCTATGCCATTTACCTCCATCTGTCTCCTGAACCTCTGTATTCCTACCTTCTGAGGCTTTGGAAGGTGCTGAGATAATCTGCTGGGGTGTGATACTTTATTTTAGAGATAATGAGGAAGCTGGGGGCTTGGGAATGTCGAACTAGGAGACATAGAGGAATGATGGGCTGGGAAGAGGAAGACAGTTATTTATTTTAAATGGTTTTTATTCTAAGCTGCTCATGATTTAAACAGTAATATTTTAGCCTGATAACGTTTTTGTTAATCATGCTCTCCCCTGAGTCATTCTGATCCCTGAGGCAAGGAGCCAGTTTTCTTCTGCAGAAAGGTTATTGCTTCTCTTAATGTTCTGAGAGAACATTAAGAGAAGGGGGATGGGGATATCTTGAGGGTTGGTATTTGAGCTTGGTGAGGAAGCAGGAAGAGCATGCCAAGGGCTAGGACAAATCATTCTCCGTTTTCTTATGGGTGTCATTCCAAGTCTTAGCAATTATCCAACAATTTCATTCAAACATTTGTTTTGAGCATATATCCATAGTGTTCCTATCCATCTGCCTGTCAATATCTATCTATCTATCTATCTATCTATCTATCTATCTATCTATCTATGTAACAGTCATCTATCTATCTATCTATCTATCTATCTGTGCTCTGTTAGATACCAGAATGCATCTATCTATCTATCTATCTGTGCTCTGTTAGATACCAGAATGCAAATACGAAAGTTCAAGACAGTTTCTGCCCTTAAGGACCTCATGTCATGAGCAAAAAACATGGTTATGAGCATAATGTGCTTTCAAACTACTACATGTATATAACTCTGTTTTCTTCTTTGCTCACTAAATATGAAGTAGATTTGAAAAGATGTTGGTATTGCTCCTGTGAAAAGAATTTGTTGGTTTTAGTAAATTCTGCCTGGTATTCTCAAAAGGGGGCATTGCAGTGGGAGAGGTTTCTGGCTGAAGTTTGTCAGAAGTGCTGCCAAAGTGTGAAATCAGCCAAGGTTTCTTTGGTGCCCTTCCAACCTCCCTGACTACTGGCTCTCAGATCTCCAGTGCCTTAAAACTGTCCCCCACCTTTCCAAGCCCTCTTCCTATTGCATCTCACCCAGATCTGCCTTACTTGGGAAGTTCCTGCTTGGAGTTTTTCTATTTAGTCTTTTGCTGGTGAAAATGTATCTATACTCTTTTTCAGAAGACTGTGGACTTGGAGACACTAACCCTCTGGAGATAGGCACTGATTCAAGATACACTTAAATAGAGGTCAGCCCTATTTGCCTCTGGTTAATTCTACTATCCATGCATGAAGGATGGGATTTCTCCTTCTTGTACCAGACCATTAGAAAAGTAGCCTATCCCATTTGTCCTCTTTACCATCTTTCTCTAAGTCAAATTCCACAGTAGTTATGTTTATTTTGCTTCAAGATTCTATAGCTGTTTTACTCTCTATTATGGGTGCTATAATTTAGAAAGAATGCTGTACTAATTTCAACTCTAATAATAACCTAGACAATTCAGTCATCATAGTTGAAAGGAGTTCATTTTGTACAGTGGTTCCTAATCTTTTTCACATCATGATACAAATAGAAGACAGTATTTGTATATCTCACTGGGACAAACAGGCAAGGCTGCTTGCAGCTAGAAGCAACTGGCCTGGAGGTTCCAGCTACCCTAAGCCATTTCTGATCACCTTGAGAGTTAAAGGAATTAGTATCTTATTACATGCCTATAGTGTATTTGTGGAGAACCCATGTGCCAAGAACAACACACCACTTGGGATGTTCCAAGATTTCCAAGTACTGTCAACTAAATCCCCTAAGCCTTTTTTCACATATGAACCTCTTAAGTCAAATCTGATCCATCCTGTGTATTTGAAGGATTTTTCCATTGATCATTATCACATTTCATTTTTTTAAAAAAATATTGGGCCCATTTCAGCTCTCTTCATCCCTATACAGGTCATCAGCAAAAATTTTGAACAAGCCAAGGACTACATTTCTCCCTGTATTTAATACCTTTTATCCCTTTACTTAACATTTCTTGAGCACCTTTTACGTGATGAACAAAACATCTACAGTTTCCGTCCTCATGGATCTTATGATAAATCCAGTAAGCAGAACTGTTTTGGTGTAATTGTTCAATTAGTTGTGAGCTCATCTAATTGTGTTGTTACCTTTCTATTTTTTTCATAAGTATATCATGTGAAACTTTGTAAATGCCTGCATTGTTCAATCCAGATGTACCACATATACAGCATTCATCTTATATATTAACCTAGTAAACTTAAGAAAGAAGTGCACCATGTCTGTAAATAGGCATGAAATTGTAAGTTGCAAGCTTTGCTGTCACTTGCCAGTAAGTACACTGGAAGATTTTGTGGGGATGTGTCTCTGGCTTGCTTGAGGAGAAAGGCTCCAAGGGAAACAAGAAATATGTTTCTGCATGGAAAGAGAAGAGGAAAATGAGGCGGGGTGTGTGTGTCATGGAATGAGAGGGGAGATGTATCAGAGTAATTGAGAGTGACTAGCACATAGCTTAAAGATACGCCAGTAACTCCAAAAGTAACAAGTAAAGTAATCAGTTGAGGCACACCAGGGTGGGAGGGACAAGATTTTAAAAGGTATTAGGAGACACACAGCAAAGATGGTGGTTCCCAAACAGCAATATTTTCTACAACTTTGGTCATTATGAGTGAGACAAAAGACATACAAAAGACTATGAATTAGGCAATGTGGGAAAAGTATAGCTGTCCAGCTGTATATGCCAGTTACTGACAATATTGTTATATATTGTTTTCTGTTAATTGAGCTTCTTAATGTAACATTAGGCCAAGGGTGTACACTATGCAAAATATGATGCTTTGGTAAAAGAAGGCTGCTTGCCTTGACACAACAGATATTGCTAGCTGTACCATATACCAAACTAGAGTATTCATAGTAACTTAATTTGGGCCTTTTGTTTTATCAAAAATCAGCATGGGATTTTCAGTAGGAAATTTGAGTATTCTATCAAAACTCTTGGTTCCTAGTGATCACCACTGTTTTCTTCTTCTCATCAGTAATTTCTTTTGGTAATCAGTTCTAAAGCCCTGACTAAACTTTACGTTGAGATCACATTTTAAAAGTTCTGAAATTTCCTCTTATTAATAAGGAGTATATTTTCCAGCCTCTATTTTTAATAGACTTTATTTATTTAGTTAGTTTTTGCAGTACGCGGGCCTCTCACTGCTGTGGCCTCTCCCGTTGTGGAGCACAGGCTGGAATATAGACTTTATATTTTTAAGAGCTCTTTTAGTTTCATAGCAAACTTGAGCAGAAGATACAGAGATTTCCTGTATAGCCCCTGCCCCCCCACACACATAGCCTCCCCATTATCAACACCCTTCACCAGAGTGGAACATTTGTTACAACTGATGAGCCAAGATTGATACGTTATTATTAACTAAAGTCCATAGTTTACATTAGTGTTCACCCTTGTGTTGTACATTCTATGGGTTTGGACACAGGCACGATGTGATGTATCCACCATTATAGCATCATACAGAGTAGTTTCACTGCCCTAAGAATGCCCTGTGCTCAGCATGTTCATCCCTCCCTCCCCCTCCTAAACCCCTGGCAACCACTGATCCTTTTACTGTCTCCATAGTTTTGTCTTTTCCAGAGTGTCTTATAGCTGGACTCATACAGTCTGCAGCCTTTTCAGGTTGGCGTTCTTCACTTAGTCATATGCATTCAAGGTTCCTCCATGGCTTTTCGTGGCTTGATAGAAGTGAATATTATTCACTTCTTGTTAGCAGTGAATACTATTCCATTGTCTGGATGGACCACAGTTTTTCTCCATTTGCCTACCAAGGTCATCTTGGTTGCTTCCAAGTTTGGGCAATTATGAATAAAGCTTCCATAAGCATTTGTGTGCAGTTTTTGTGTGGACCTAAGTTTTCAGCTCCTTTGGGTAAATACCAAGGAGCATGATTGCTGTATCATATGGTAAGAGTATTTTTATTTTGTAAGAATCTGACAAACTGTCTTCCAAAGTAGCTGCATCATTTTTTGCATTCCCACCAGCAGTGGATGAGATTTCCTGTTGTGCCTCTTCTTCATTGGATTTTCATCATTCTAATAGGTGTGTAGTGGTATCTTACTGTAGTTTTGTGGTTTTTTTCCTGCGGTACGCGGGCCTCTCACTGTTGTGGCCTCTCCCGTTGCGGAGCACAGGCTCCGGACGCGCAGGCTCAGTGGCCATGTCTCATGGGCCCAGCCGCTCCGCGGCCTGTGGGATCCTGCCGGACCGGGGCACGAACCTGCGTCCCCTGCATCGGCAGGCGGACTCTCAACCACTGCGCCACCAGGGAAGCCCCTTACTGTAGTTTTAATTTGCATTTCCCTGATGATGTGTGATGAGGAGCATCTTTTCATATGCTCATTTGCCATCTGTGTATCTTCTTTGGTGAGGTGTCTGTTCATATCTTTTGCCCATTTTTAAAAGTTGGGGTAAGAACGCTTAACATGAGATCTAGACTCTTAACAAAATTTTGAAGTGTACAGTACAGTACTGTTAACTCTAGGCACTATGTTGTACAGTAGATCTCTAGAACTTACTCATCTTATATAACTGAAACTTTATACCCATTGAACAACATCTCCCCATTTTCCCCTCTTTTCAGCCCCTGACAACCACCATTCCACTCTCTGCTTCTATGAGCTTGACTGTTTTAAATACCTCATGTAAGTGGAATCATGCAGCATTTTTCCTTCTGTGACTGGCTTATTTCACTTAGCATAATATCCTTCAGGTGCCTCCATGTTGTCACATATGGCAGGATTTCCTTTTATTTAAAGCTGAATAATATTCCAATGTATGTATATACTATATTTTCTCTGTCTGTTCATCTGCTAATGGACATTTAGGTTGTTTCCATGTCTTGGATACTGTGAATAATACTGCAATGAAGATGTGAGTGCAGATACATCTTCAAGATCCAGATTTCAATTCTTTTGGATATATACCCACAGCTGTATTGCTGGATCATATGGTGGTTTTATTTTTAAGTTCTGAGGACCCTCCATATGTTTTCCGTAGTGGCTACACCATTTTACATTCCCATCAACAGTGTACAAGGGTTCCAATTTTTCCACATCCTCCAAGCACTTGTTATCTTTTGATAATATCTATCCTAACAACTGTGAGGTGAGATCTAATTGTAGTTTAGATTTGCATTTCTCTGATGATTAGTGATGTTGAGTACATTTTAGAGTTCTTCTTCCATTCTCCATAAGTCTTTAAAGATCACCAAGAAGGATCTCATCCATAACTTTTCACAGTATAAGTATGAATCATCTGGTCAGAAGATTTGACCTATTGCATGAACTACATACTTTCCTTTGTTTCATCACCTATATTGGGCTTAAAATTTCCCTTTCCAAAGGGAACTAATTCTGATCTTTTTTAAAAATCACGTTAACATAGCATATGGTC
>NW_006794016.1:43298-99791 GCF_000442215.2 Lipotes vexillifer | reverse complement strand
TCCACCTTCCCTACATTAATCAACATATGTGAGAGGTGCTCAAAGGATAATCTGTAGTCGTGGATGCTCACTGCTTCTATGTTATCCATTGTCCCTACAGACATCTTGGACCCCTGTGTTTTCCTTTTATTTTGTTCGTTTGTGCTTTAGCTAATTCAGATCACTGATTACAGATGTCAATTGAATCATAGAATTGTATAGTTGGATCTTTCACAACATGTTCACAGTGAGAACACCAACAAATTAGAAAGAGTCATTTGCAAAGGTATCATAAGGTTACTAGTAGCATCAAATTAAAAATGAATACTCATCAATAAAAGTACATTGCAAAGTTTGGAAATATATAATTATTCTACCTGTAGGCATAGACTTTTAGAACGTTACATTTTGCAGGTGAAAAACTGATGTTCTGGGAGGTGGAGACCAACTTTTCCTATGGTTTCCATGAAGAAAGATTTTTTTCTCTACACTCTCCTGGAATCTGTCTATTCCTTCATCTACTAACTCTGATGATTCACCTGACTGATGAATTTGAGAGTATGAATTGAGCATGTGTAACTGAGCTTCTTCCTCTTCTGTTCCCTTGGTTGCCAGCTGACCACAGGGGAGCAAAAGCTTTTTGATCTGCTTCTTCATTCCTTACATTTTACATGGACAGGCTTTCACATAACGTTACCTATGGTTGTATAGTATTGTCTGTGAATGGATGGGTAAAGCTAACTCTTTGGTACAATATTAAGGAAGCTGCATTCTCCAGTATTCACTTTATCAGCAATAAAGCTAATATTTTGATTTTCATGTGCATGACTTCTCTATCTTTCAATTGGTTTCAAACGCAGGAAAGAAAAGGGGAGCTGTATTGCAATCCCCTAAAGCCCTTATAATCAGAAAGTAGAACTCCTACAAACTTAGAAGGCATGTGCAACCTCTGTGAACTTCATCATGCTCCATTGTGTATCTGGAGAGTCATTCCAATAAATGTCTTATCAGAGCAAAAATGTTTAGTTTCCTGGCCAATAACCTGTGGATCTCCTGATGGAATACTTTTTTTTTATTACTTCCATTAACAGACTGAAATGCCAAATGAATGACTATTTTCTACTAGTCAACCCAGTAACTTTGGAAAACTCCCACCAGAAAGACAACACACAAGATCTTGTTCTTTTGAAAATCCTTATACTTGTGCTTGGCTATACTGGCATCTTTCATACAAGCTTGTAAGCTTTTTGAACAAGGCAGGGATATTTCCAGGGGTATCTCAACACTGTCACATCGAATGAGATGGCCTGGAGTGAAATGTGAGGATTCCTACAGACTCTAATGGACTACTACTTCTAGACTGAATGAGCTTGTTATCAAAGGGGACTTCCCCTAGTGTAACAAAATTTTGTCTCTATTTACCTTTACTGTATGTGCTCTGAATTTAGGAGAAAATCATTCTACCTCCAGCCTTCTAAAATGTAGTTAGGAGAAAGTTTCTATAAATCTTATTTCAGGAGAGAAAAAAAAAACTTTGACAACTGCAATAGAATGATTCCAGTATCCTTCAGAAGGGACAGGAAAAACCTTGCTGAGTAAGATGCTGGCCTGTCTACTTGTGATTCTGTTATGTTAATCTATAAAGTATCCAATTCTAATGTCCCCTATTTTTCTGGCTGGAGAAACCCCTTAGCAAATACTTAGCAAATTAACAGTCTGTGTTTCTTTGCCAGAGCTTCCAAATCAGCCCTTTCCCTTAGAGCAAAAATAAGGGACCAAAAGTGGGAGGGAGAGGAGGAATAATTATACTATTTAATAATTGAAAAGAGCACCTTTTGGCTGGTGTTTTTTTTAATACTTTGTTGAAGGAAGGGAAAGAATAGGAAAGTGTGATGCCTTTCCAACTGGACAAACCAAGTCAGTCTACGCTGGATTTTATTTAAAGGACTTGAAATTTATAATCTATAATGTCACTTATTATTATGTGTTTTATTTTCCTTTATTTTCTTAGCAAAGTTTAATTTTGATAAATTGTGTTTTCAACTGAAATCATAGTGTACCGAGTTCTTTCACACTCTAAACAATATTGAGAGAGGATAGATTCATTACACAAATGAATGAAATAAGCTCCTGCTCTGTGTCAGGCACATATAAGGCAATAGAGTTTTCATTATGAGCAAACAATAGATATGGTCCCCATCTTAGTAGAGCTTTCAAATATGAAGGGAGATAGTCATTAAATAATGAAATAATAGTAGCCTGTATAGCACTTATAAAGAAAAATTACAGAGAACTGTAAGAGCATATATATCTGACTTTATTTGAGTTGAATAATCAGCAAAGATTTTCCTATGAATGGGACGTTTACACTGAAAGCTAAAAGATAGTTAAAAGTAAGGTAAGCAAATGGTACGTGAAGAAAGGGAGCAGGAAGACATTCAAGGCAATGGGAACAGCATATGAAGAAGCTCAGAGTCATTAGTCTCCAGAACTATAGAATAATTAAAAGAAAGGCAGTGTGGCTAGAAAGTGGAAACCAAGGAAGAGTACCAAACAGTGAGAACAAAATGGTAGATATGGGACAGAACTTGCAGGGTTCATAAATTATGTTAAAGATTGGACTTTATTTTAAGGGTATTGGGGAGCCACTGAAAGGTTTTAAGCTTTACTGGTGTGTGTATGTGTGTGGTAGGGGAGGGAGGGAAAGTCAAATTTGTATTTTATAGAGTGACTATTCTGGCTTTAGTAGGGAAACTAGTATATAAGGGGTTAAGAAAGAGAACAAGGGGACCAGTCTAGAGACTACTAATATCACCATGTGAGAAACTTGAGTTAGTGACTTGAGTTAGAGTAGAAATGGTAAATTGTGGAGATGGGGAAAAGTACTCAAATGTGAGGTCCTTTCGGGAACTAAAATACCACAGAAGTTAGTACTAGATTGGATATAGGATATAGGGGATTCCCCAATGTCATTTTGACTTGCTTGACTGCATGGATGGAAGGATTATTTGCTGAAATACAAAATACTGGAATAATGGAGTTTACTTATTTTTGGCAGAAGAGACATGATGAGTTCTATTTTAATACTTAGTTTGAGACATCTGTGAAATATCCAAATAGAAATAGTAAAGTAGCAGTTGGATATATAGATATGGCTCAGGAGAGAGGACTGAGCTAGAGATATACATTAAGGAGTCATTGGCATATAGATAGTAATTTTGGCAATGGGAATGGATGAGATGATCCAGGAAGAATACATAGAGGGAAATGAGAAGGCAGCCTGGGACAGGAGCTGGGGAAAGTCCAGCTTTTCAGGGGAGGGTCAAGGAGGACGATCTAAGCCAGAAGGACGAAGAGCATCCAGGTGGGGCTCAAGGGCGCCGTCCCAGAAGCCAGCCGAGCAGGGTTTCCGCGGGAGGGCCGCAGCCTGCGCGGCCACCTGAGGGGTCAAGGGACATTAGGGCCAACAGGTAACCCGGGGCGCTGGCATCAAGAAGGTCCCAGGCGGCCTCGGCCGCAAGCCGTCCTGCGGGGCTGACGGAGGCAAGGGCAGAGTGGAGCAGGTTGCGAGACGGGGCGGGAAGTCTGTGGAAGAAGCCAGCGCACAGGACTTTGGAGGAGCCGGCAGGGAGAAGGAAGGGAGGGCGCAGAGCCCCGCCGCTGCCTGCGGATGTGACTCCGAAGGAGGCCTTTCCTCCCGCGTTTTCTGAGGACAGGAGGTGTTGAAAATAGAGGGGAATGAGGGAGACAAAGTGACCGCTATGCTAAGAAAGCCGAGCAGGCTGGAGAGCTCAGCGCCCAGCTCACAGCAGGAGGACTGCCTGGCCTTCCAAAGGAGTAGGAACCTCCGCCGTCACCGTCACAGGAGAAAGGAGGGCAGGATGGCAGGGACTCAAAGACATTGGCAGCCTCAGAAGCAGGAGGTTAGGAGGCCCCTCCACACCGCCAGGGAGGGCCAAGCCGAGCCTTGGGGTTGGAGCTCAGCTTCCTCCTTCACCCGCCAGGAGCTCCCACCTTCCTGGTCTCCACTCACTTCTTCCCAAGTGCCTGGGGAGATCCGATCATGAGGGGCCCTGGGGTCGTTCGGGAGCTCGCTGGCGTCTGAGGAGGCCTTGCCCGTGTCTGTCATGCCTCTAGGTCCCCTCCGCATCGTGGCCCTGGTCATCACCGTGGGCCTCACCTGGCTCGTAGCCAGCATCCTCCTCGGTGGGCCTGGTGGTGGCTTTCCTCGCATCCAGCAACTCTTCACCAGTGAGTGTGGGACTCTCCCTCGCCCCGCTACAAGGTCCCCGGCGCGGCCACCTGGGCCTGTGGCCTGAGGCTCGGGGTGGAGGTGGCGGTGGCCTGGGTTTGCTGTCTCTTCCTGGCAGGGCACCTGTAGCTGCCCTTGGTCCGCCTCCTGGCATCCGGCACAGCCTTCCCCCTACCACCCAGTTGCTTCGGCTGGAAACGCCAATCTCTGATAATTAGAATCCTTTGTTCACTGAGGCCCATGTGAGGGGCAGGGGGGCCTCTGCTGAACATTGGGGATGACTCCAGAATTGTTCCCTGCAGGCTTTCCGCTGGGTTCTGAGATGGGGAGGGGACTCGACACCTCGTTACTGGTGACACATCACCTAAGTACTTTTTTTTCAACTTTATCAATAAAAATTTCAGAATTTACTTATATGTATAAAAGATATGTATGTATTTACAAAACACTTAAAAACCATAACCACATTTAAAAATAATCAGTTTACTTAATTTCATCAAATATACAGTGAGTGTTCAAACTTCCAAATGTCTCATAAATGTAAAAAACATTTTATGTAGATTTTTAAAAAATCAGGATCCAAATAAGCTCCACATATTGTGATTGGTTGTCTTTTAAAGTTTTATTTCTTAAATTATCATACACTAAAATTGACTTTTTGTCCTTTTGGTGTAACGTTTTACACATGCATAGATTCATGTAACTATAATTAGAATATAGTATAGTTCCATTACCCTAAAAATCTTGTTTGTACTATATCTTTATAGTCATAGCCTCCTCCCTACCCCTAACCCCTGGAAACCATTTATCTGTTATCCATCCCTATAGTTTTGTCTTTTATAGAATGACATATAATGGGAATTGGTATGTAATCTTTGACTTCTTTCACTTAGTATAATGCCTTTGAGGATCAGTCAAGTTCTTGTGTGTATCAATAGCTGTTATTTTATACTAAGTAATATTTCACTGTATGGAATGTATCACAATTTATCCATTCACCCATTGAAGAACATTTAGGTTGTTTAATACTTATGTACAGAATATATTTTGGTCATGTTTTCCTTTATCCAAACTGATCATCTCTGTCTCTTAATTGGTGTGTTTAGCTCATTTACATTTAGTGTAATTATTGATATGTTTGGATTCAAGTCTACTGTTTTGTGTTTCTTTTATTTTTGAACATTTTCTAGTATTCCATTATAAATCATTTATAGTACTTTTGAGTATTTCTCTTTATACAATATTTTTAGTGGTTGCTCTAGGGATTACCAAATGTATACTTTTCACAGTCTATTTAGAATCAATAAATCTATTTCAGATCAGTATCTTACTAATTCAACTGAAATGTAGACACCTTACCGCCATATAGGTACCTTTACCTTCTACATAGTTATGCTATAGTTGTCTTATATATTATATCTACCTACATTTAAAACCCTATCAGAGATCATTATGTTTTTTGCTTTCAACCATCAAACATGTTATAAAGAACTCAAGAGGAGAAAAGTCTACTATATTTACCCAGATATTTACCATTTCTCTTGACTTTTTTTAATTCCTGATGATGCAACTTTTCTTCTGGTATCATTTCCTTTCTGTCTGAAGAACTTTTCAGCAATTCTTTTAGAGCAGGTTTCTGATTTCAAATTTTCTTAGGTTTTATTCATCTGAGAATGTATTTATTTCACCTTCATTAGTAAAGATATTTTCACTGGATTTACAATTCCAGGTTGATAGTTCTTTTCTTTCAGCACTTGGAAAATATTGTGTACTTCCTTTTGGATCCTGTGGCTTTTGATGAGAAATCTGTTTTTCCCCTATTGCTAATATATTTTTGTCTATGGCTGCTTTCAAGACCTTTTCTTTCTCTTTAGTTTTCAGCAGTTGATTATGATGTATCTGGGCATGGATTCCTTTGTGTATATCCTGTATGGGGTTGGCTCATCTTCTTGAATCTGTAGATTTATGTTTTTCCCCAAACTTGGGATATTTTCAGTCATTATTTCTTCAAATATTTTTTTCAATTCAGCACTCTTTCTCCTCTCCTTGGATTCCAATGATGTGAATTTTAGAATTTTTGTTATTGTCCCACAGGTTTCCAAGACTCTGTTCACTTTTTTTTTTCAATCTTTTCTCTCTGTTCATATTGGATGATATCTAGTGGTCTATCGTTAAGTTCACTGGTTCTTTCGTCTGTCATCTCTATTCTACCATTGAGTCCATCAGGTGAATTTTTTTTCACTGATTGTTTCAGTTCTAAAATGTCTATCTGGTTCTTCTTTATATGTTTTATTTCCTTACTGATGCTTTCTATTTTAATATTTGTTTAAATAATGTTCACAATTGTCCATCAGAGATTTTTTATAATAGCTGCTTTAAAGCCCTCATCAAATGACTCCAACATCTCTGTCATCTCATTGTTGCTATCTATTGATTGTCTTTTCCCATGCAAATTGAGATTTTCCTGCTTATTTGTATGCCAAGTATTCTTTGGTTTGTATCCTGGGCATATTGAATATTACATTATAAGATTCTCAGTTTTGTTTACATCCTAGGAAAATGCTGATATTTTTGTTTTAGTCTTCAGTGGGCTGTGGGTTCCAAAGTCAGTTCAATTTTTTTTTTTTTTTTGCAGTACTAATTGCATCTGTCCGGCATATGCGCCACCCAGTGGTCATCCTGAGACCTGAGTGAAGATCTACCTGTTAGCTCACTTCTCAAATTCTTTGGTGTATTAATTAGTATCAAATACATTCATGAGCAGGTCAGGGTTGCTCCAGAGTTCATAAACAATTTTATGGGGGTCACTCTTCCAAGTTCCTCTCTCTCAGTTATCTCCAAAGTATTTTTTAGCTCCCAAGTCTCTTCTTTTTATTCTTCCACCCCAAATTGCCCACTTCTATGATTGTACCATGTCCAAAGTCAAGCAGAAATAAGACAAAGAAAGGAAGAAAAGCAATGGGATATGTTTCTACTCTCTTGGAGCGACAACTCCATCCAATGGAGGGAAATGTTCCCCTCTCTGAATTTTGGCTCCCACATGCCTCCATTGCCAGCCAATGTCACTGCCACAGGATTGCCTGGAGGTTAGGGCACAAGAGAATGGAATAAAAGGAGGAAAAAATGAAAGATTCCCCACCCTTGACCTTTAGGTTTTATGTTTCCTGTTCCTTAAGCCAGGCTTCTTCTGAGTCCTTTTTTGTACTACAGTGTTCACTTCTGAGTTTTGTGTTGCATTGAGTTGAGGCCAGGATATACCAAAATGAAAATCATGGTACTGTTTGGGGTTCTTCAAGTTATGGTATTTTTCCATTATATATTTACAATTGAACAACATTTATAAGTTGATCAGGGAATGTTCCAAGTTCAGCCTGGCTTAGGCTCTGAGTTTCTGACCCACTTGCCTTTCACTTCTCAGTTTAGGCCAGGCTGACCTGCTGCAGGCCTCAGGATACTTCTATACTAACAGAAATAATTCTTTGTACCCATAAGACTGACTGGTATTTCAGTTAGGACTTACATTTGCAGTTGGTGAGAAACTCAATCTAAATTGACTTTATCAAAAGGTTAGTTTATTGGCTCATGTAACAGAATAGTCCAGGGATAGGTCTAGCTTTAGATAATATGACCTAATCCAGGACCTCATAATATCATCAAGGCATGAGCTCTCTCCATTTCTCAGTTGTGCTTTCCTCAGTATTACATGCATTTTCATATAGTTTCTTCCCTCATTATGGCGAGATGGTTACCAATAATTCCTGGTTTACAACTTCATGACTTAAGTCCAACAGAATAGAGAACACCTCTTTATTGCTTGAACAAGATTCCTGGTATTATCTCTGATTGGATCAAAATGTTTTACTTGAATCATCCGCCCATATCCAAATCATATATTGTGGCCTAGGAGAGTGATTGGCCAGGCCTGTGTTACATGTATGCTCTTGGAACCAGAGATAGAGTCAGCTTTACCCAAAGCACACCACACATAAACAAAGCACATTGCTGATCATCAGTGATGATCTTCCCAAAGTAAAATCACGGTGGTTCTACCAGATGAAGAGGTGATGGACGATGGGAGAAAGAATTAACAAATATATACTATACCCAGAGAACTCACTAACTTCCATTAGGGTGCTTATAAAGCCTTGCCTTCCCTCTGTACTTTTTGTTGGTCCAGTTTGTCTCTCTTCCCTTGCTGAATCCTTACCTATAAGTTTTAATTATTGTTTGTTCTTCAGAAAAGAGGCTTATAGGTTGTAATTGAAACCATTTATGAGATGAAATATGCTGAAGTATATATTAAGCAGTGGCTCTAAAACTCTTGTCTCTGGAACAGCAGCAGCATAGCCTAGGAACATGTTAGAAGTGCCAGTTCTTGGGTCTCATACCAGACCTAATGAGTCAGAAACTATTGTGATGGAGCTCAGAAACCAGTGTTTTAACAAGCCCTCCAGGTGATTGTGATGTTCACTAAGATTTGAGAACCACTGAACTAGAGAATAGGAAGATTAAAGGACTGGAGGGAAGTGGGAGAAGGAGGACACTAACTTTATCTGTAATATTTCTAGTTGTTACAATGAGAATGTATTCATATATTACTTAGACAATAATTTCTTTGTAACTAGGAGAAGACTTAGGTCCTTGAGGACCACTGACATTTGAGGGACATGCAGAAAAAAGTAAAGATTGCAAAAGAGACTGCAGAGAATAACCGGAGATGTAGAAAGAAAACCAGGAGCATGTGGTAACAAGAGAAATCAAAGAGAATGCTTTAGAATGTGTTTACTAATTTGTTGGATAGTTCCCATATTATAAGGTAAGGTCTAAGAGACCAGAGACTTTTGTCTTGCTCTCTGCTGTATCCATAGCATATCGTTGGAGACTTCAAAACTTCTCTCTCTGCAGCTGGTTGAACAAGTAAACAGAAAATTAGTAATGATATAGAATACCTGAACAATACTATCAAATAAGATTCAGTTTGTATTTACAAATACTCCACCTAACAAAAGCAGAATATAATTTCTTTTCAAGTGTGCATGGAAGATTCACCATTATAGAACATACTTTGGATCATAAAACAAGCCTCAACAAATTTGAGTATCAATCATATAAAGTATGTTCTCAGATCACAATGGAGTTAAACTAGAAATCAATAACAGAAATATATCTGAAAAGTTGCCAAATATTTGGAAATTTAACAATATACATTGAAGTTACCCATAGATCAAAGAAATCTGAACCAATAACTTAAAATATTTTGAACTGGGGAATTCCCTGGTGGTCCAGTGGTTAGGACTTGGTGCTTTTGCTGCCATGGGCCCAGGTTTGATCCCTGCTCAGGGAACTAAGATCCCAAGGTAGCTGTGTGGTATAGCCAAAAATAAATTTTAAAAAATATTTTGAACTGAATAAAGATAAAATACAACAGATGAAAATATGTGGGATGCAGCTAAATCAGTGTTTAAAGGGAACTTTATATTGTTAAATTCTTAAATTAGAAAAGAAGAAAAGTCTCATATAAATAATCTAAACTTCCAGCTAAGAGGTTCAAAATAAACCCAAAGCAAGCATAGGGAAGGAAATCATAAAGATAAGAGCAGAGGTCAATTAAACTGAAAAAAGAAAATTAATAGAGAATATCAATGAAACAAAAGTTGCTTTTTTAAAAGATCAACAAAATTGATAAGCCTCCTGCCAGACTGACCAAGAAGAAAAAAGCAATAAAACTACAAATATCATTAAAGGCCACACAGACATTAAGAGGATAAAGGAATACTATGAAAAACCTTATGCTCAGAAATGAAGCAACTTAGATAAAATGAACAAATTTCGGGCTTCCCTGGTGGCGCAGTGGTTGAGAGTCTGCCTGCCGATGCAGGGGACACGGGTTCGTGCCCTGGTCCGGGAAGATCCCACATGCCGCGGAGCGGCTGGGCCCGTGAGCCAAAAAAAAAAAAAAAAAAAAAAAAAAAAAGAACAAATTTCTTGAAAGACACAAACTACAGAAACATCCAAGAAGAAATAGATAACCTTAACAATCCTATATCTATTTAAAAATTTTAATTCATAGTTAAAATGTGCCAAAAAAGAACACTTCAGGCCCAGATGGTTCCACTGATGCATTTTCCCAAACACTTAAGGGAGAAACAATATTCTCTTCAAGAATATAGAAGAAGGAACACTTCCAAACTCATTTTATGAGGCAAGCATTACTCTAATACCAAATCAAAGAAATTACAAGAAAGGGAAACTAGTATTTCTCATGAACATAGATGCAAAAATATGCAACAAAATATTAGCAAATTAAATCTATCAGTATATTAAATGCAAAATACGTCATGATCAAAGTGGGAATAGTTTATTCTAGTAATAAAAGGCTGTTTCAACATTTGAAAATCAATCAGCATAATTCACCATATTAAGAGATTAAATAAGAAAAAAACTATGGTCATTTAAATAGACACAGAGAAAGCATTTACAGAAAAGAGTCTATACATGATTTTTTTAAAACTCCCAGAAAACTAGGGATAGAAAGAAACTTTCTTAACATGGTAAAGGAGAATCTACAAAAATTTGACATCTAACGTCATACTTAATGGTGAGAAGCTGAATAGTTTCTTTGAAGGATGCAGAACAAAGAAAGGAAATCTTCTCTCATAACACCTCTTCAACAAAGTACTGGAAGTCCAAGTCAATGCAATAAAGGATAACAAGAAATAAAAGGCATAGAGATTGAAAGAAAAAAACTACCTATACTTGCAGGTGACATAATTGTTTTATGAAGAAAACCTATAATCTACAAAAAATATCCTAGATCTAATATATGAGTTTAGCAAGTTTGTAAGATACAAAATTCAATTATATTTCTATAGACAAGCAATGCAATGTGTTTCAAATTTTTAAAAATACCACTTACAATAGTACAAAAATGAAACACTTAAGTATAGATCTAATAAACTATATTCAGTGTCTGTATGCTGACAACTACAAAATACTGCTGAAAGAAATCAAAGAAGACATAAATAAATGGACTTCATTATTGTTTAACAACCATTTGCACTGCAAAGGACACTGTTAAGAGAATGAAAGGCCAAGCTACAGGCTAGGAGAAAATATTTGCAAGTTACACTTCTGACAAAGGACTTCTATTCAGAATATACAAAGAATTCTCAAAATTCAGCAGTGAGAAAACAAACAACCCAATTAAAAATGATTAAAATAACTGAACAGACACTTCACCAAAGACAATATACAGATGTCAAATTAGCATATGAAAAGAAACATGTCATTAATCATTTGGAAAATACAAATTAAAACCACAATGAGCTACCACAGCACATCTAGTACAACTAGAAATTTTAAAACCTGGCAATACCAAATTCTGATGAAGATGCAGAGGAGGTGGAATGCTCACACATTGCTACTAAAGATGCAAGTTGGTACAGCCACCTTGACAAATAATCTGGCAGTTTCTTATAATGTTAAACATACACCTACAAGGTGACCCAGTAATCCCAGCCCTAGATATTTACCGAAGAGAAATGAGAATTTATATTCACCCAAAAGCCTGTATGTGAAGATTTATACTAGTTTTATTTACAATGACCAAAAATGGAAATAACTTAGCTGTCCTTCAACAAGTGAATTGACTAACTATGGTACATCCACAAAATGGAAAACTACTCAGCAATAAAAAGGAACAAACCACTGATTCATGCAACAACATGGATAACATCCAGTAGTAACGATCACACCTAGCATTCAGATCTTGGTTTCTAAATACCATTCTCCAATAAGAGGAACAAGGGCTTCTTGAAGAACTGGGTGATTGCTGAGCTGGGAAAGGGGAAATGTGAGATGAGACTGGAGCATCTTGTAAGGCCAAAACGTAAGAAAGTGCTCAGAAAAGGAGAAGGGATTAAGGAATATTGAAAAGGCAAAGAAGTCAACCTGAATTAGCTACCAATGGTCAAAGTTGATTATAAATGGTCAGAAGAAGGAAATTTTGGGGGTGATAGAGCTGTTCCATATCTTAAGGGTAGCGCTGACTGTGCTTTTGTCAGAATCCATAGAACTGTACACCATAAAGCATGAACTTTATAGTACATGAATTTAAAAATAAATTAGAGAGAAATAAAAAGAAATTTCCAAAAATTATAATGCACATGTTGCTAAATAATTCCTACTCAAAACATATCTTTTTGTATTATACTCATTGTATCTTTAAAATAACTTGACAGTTTTATTGTTATACACATTTATGTTCTCTGCACATTTATTTTTTAGAATAATGTAATGAATTCCCATGGAGCCATTGCCCAAGCTAAAAACGAAAGCATTTTCAATAATTTATGTACTCCCTCCATCTTGCCTCCCTTTACCTGAAATAACAATTATTCTAAATTTTATGCTTATCATTCCCTTCCTTTTAAAATTTTCTGATAACATAAACGTTTAGCTAAATCAATGTTTCAAAACTGTTCATTTATGTAAGCAGCACTCAGACCAAGAAACAGAACATGACTACTTCCCCAGCAACTTCCCTTAGGTCCCTTCCAATTACTGCCCCCACCCCCAGAGCGATTACTACTCTGATTCTATAACAGTATAGATTAGTTTTTCCTGTTTCTGAATTTTATATAAATGAAATTATATACTATACAATATCTAATGTCTGACTTATTTTGATTAATATTATCTCTTTTGTGTTCATCCATATTGTTTCAGGCAGACGTATAGCTGTTATATAGTATTCCGTTGTGTGAATATACCACAGTGTATTTATCCATTTTGGTGGGCATTAGGTTTTTTCAAATTGGGACTATTACAGACAGTGCTGCTATGAATATACATGTCTTCTAGTGAACATGTTATGCATTTCTGTTGGCTATACACTTATGATTGGAATAGCTAGGTCATAGGATATGTATATGCTCAACTGTAACATATACTTGAGTTTTCCAAAGTAGTTTACCATTTGACAGTCCCACCAGCAATGATGAGAGTTTGTTCTATATCCTTGCTGAACTATAGTATTGTCTGTCATTTTCATTTTATCCATTCTTGTGGATGTGTAATGATACCACATATTAGTTTCAATTTGCATTTCCCATTGATTAATGAAGTTGAGCACTATTTTATGTTCCTTGGTCATCTGGAGATCCTCTTGTGAAGATTTTTATTGGTTGTCAATTGCTTTTGTTTTTTAAAAAGTAACAAACTATTGGATTTATTTAATTAATCTTAATTCATTAATTTGTTCTTTTATCCCTATAACTCCTTTCTTATGCTTTCCACAGAACTTTTTTCATATGTGTGATCTCATTTGTAAGAGTTTGAATTAACTATTAGTTAATTTAAGTTTTCCATGTTAAGTAATGAAAGTATGTTGTGGCCATATTGAGAAGCAAGATACATCTCTGTCCAAAATTGGTTTGGATGTCAAGACTGATGATGCCACACACACACACCAAGAGGGTAGAAAAGTTTTATTCCTTACATACAAGGCTGTCTAGGAAAAACAGGGCAAGCCTCTGAAGCTTGTCCAAAGATGGCTTGAGAGAACAAGGAAAGAGTCTGGGTTGGATGTTTATGGTGCTTAGGGAGTGGAGCCAGTGTGAGGATTCCTGTGCATGGGTAGGGCATTGCGTGGTTTGAATCTCTGACCTGCACCAAAGGAGAAAGTATCCAGGCTTTCTCATAAGCTTGTCTAGATGTGAGGCAGAAGAACAAGTGGGAAGGGTGAGGCTTAAATCTGACATCAGCCAAACATTAAAAAATGGAGTCAGACTCTTTATTACAAAGTAATTTTTTCTCTGAGCTCAGTTTTATCTGTAGCACATATATTTTGATACTGGAGACTCTGCATTTTAGATTCTCTACATTTTCTTCTTTGGTTTAGGTTTTATTGTTGTTTCCACTCTTGTTGTTATGTACTAATTTTATTGCCTTTATCCAAAAATATAGTCTGTATTTTGGGATATGCTGAAATTTCCCCTGTGAGTAATACCTAGCTAACTTTAAAAACTGGTTTATTGATATATAATTCATATAACATAAATTCACCCATGTAGAGCATACAATTCAATGGATTTTAATGTATATACAAGAGTTGTGCAACCATCACCACAATCTAATTTTAAAACATTTTCAACAAAATACATAGGAATAAAGCTAACCAAGGAGGTGAAAGACCTATATGCTGAAAACTATAAAACGTTGCTAAAGGAAATTAAAGATGATGCAAAGAAATGGAAAGATATCCCATACTCTTGGATTGGAAGAATTGATATTGTTAAAATGGGCGTACTACCCAAAGCAATCTACAGATTTAATGTGATCCCTATCAAATTACTCATGACATTTTTCACAGAACTAGAACAAATAATTCTAAAATTTAAATGGAACCACAAAAGACCCAGAATTGCCAAAGCAATCCTGAGGAAAAAGAACAAAGCAGGAGGCATAACCCTCCCAGATTTCAGACCATACTACAAACCTACAGTAATCAAAAGAGTGTGCTATTGGCACAAAAACAGACATATGAATCAATGGAACAGAATAAAGAGCCCAGAAATAAACCCACACATGTATGGTCAATTAATCTATGACAAAGATAAGAATATACAGTGGAGAATAGACAATCTCTTTAGCAAATTGTGGTGGGAAAGCTGGACAGCCTCACATAAATCAATGAAGTTAGAACACTCCCTCACACCACACACAAAAATAAACTCAAAATGGTTTAAAGACCTAAATATATAAGACAGGAAACAATAAAACTCCTGGAAGAGAACATAGGCAAAACATTTTCAGACATAAATTGTAGCAATATTTTCTCAGATCAGTATGCAAAGGAAAAAGAAATAAAATCAAAAATAAAACATGGGACCTAATCAAACTTAAAAGCTTTGCACAACGAAGGAAACCATAAGCACAATGAAAAGACACTGTACTGAATGGGAGAAAATACTTACCAATGATACAACTGGCAAGGGGTTAATTTCCAAAATGTACAAATGGCTCATACAACTCAATATCAAAAAAAACACACAACCCAATCAAAAAAAAAAATGGACAGAAAACAAATACACATTTCTCCAAAGAAGACATACAGATGGCCAAAAGGAACATGAAAAGATGCTCATCATTGCTACTCATTAGAGAAATGCAAATCAAAACTGCAATGATGTACCACCTCACACCAGTCAGAATGGCTATCATCAAAAAGTCTACAAATAATAAATGCTGGAGAGAGTGTGGAGAAAAGGGAATCCTCCTACACTGTTGGAGTGTGGAGAAAAGGGAATCCTCCTACACTGTTGGTGGGAATGTAAATTGGTGCAGCCACTATGGAGAACAGTATGGAGTTTCCTTAACAAACTAAAAATAGAGCTACCATATGATCCAGCAATCCCACTCCTAGGCATATATCCAGAAAAGACAAACACTCTAATTCAAAAAGGTACATGCACCTATTACCCAGCCATTAATAAAATGAAATAATGCCATTTGCAGCAACATGGATGGAACTAGAGATTGTCATACTGAGTGAAATAAGTCAGATGAGAAAGACAAATAGCATATGATATTGCTTATATGTGGAATCTTAAAAAAAGTGTACAAGTAAACTTATCTACAAAACAGAAATAGAGTTACAGAAGTAGAAAATAAACTTATGATTACGAGGGGTAAGGGGGGGAGGGATAAATTGGAAGATTGGAACTGACATATACACACTACTGTATATAAAATAGATAACTCATAAGGACCTACTATATAGCACAGGGAACTCTACAATACTCTCTTATGGCCTATATGGGAAAAGAATCTAAAAATGAGTATATATATATATATATATATATATATATATATATATATATAAAACAGATTCACTTTGCTGTACGCCTGAAACTAACACAACATTGTAAGTGAACTGTACTCCAATAAAAATTAAATTTAAAAAAAGAAAAAACAGAAAACATACATGCACCCCAATGTTCATAGCAGCCCTATTTAGAATAGCCAACATATAGAAGCAACCTAAGTGTCCATCAAGAGAGGAATGGATAAAGAAGATGTGGTATATATATGTGTGTGTATATATATATAAGACTGAATATTATTACTCAGCCACAAAAAATAAAAAATAATGAAATATTGTCATTTGTAGCAAGATGGATGGATTTAGAGATTACCATACTAAGTGAAGTAAGACAGAGTAAGACAAATATTATATGATATCACATATCTGGAATCTAAAAAATAATACAAATGAATCTATGTACAAAACAGAAACAGACTCAGAGACACAGGAAACTAACTTATAGTTACCAAAGGGGAAAGGGAGTGGGGAGGGGTAAATTAGGGGTATGGGATTAACAGATACAAACTATTGGGCTGGCCAAAAACTTAGTTCGGGTTTTTCCGTAACATCTTACTATGCATAAAATAGATAAGCAACAAGGACTTACTGTATAGCACAGGGAACAATATTCAATATCTTATAGTAACCTATAATGGAAAATAATCTGAAAAAATATATATATAATAATATCACTTTGCTGTATACCTAACACAATATTTTAAATCAACTATACTTCAATAAAAAGGAAAAATAAAACATTTTCATCACCCTAAAAGGAAACCCAATACCCATTAGAAGTCACCCCCCTTCCTTTCCATCATTGTGTCCTAGTCCTAGACAACTACTAATCTAATCTCTGTCTATAGATTTGCTTATTTAGGATGTTTCATATAAATGGAATTATACAATATGTGTTCTTTTGAGGATGGATTATTTAACTCAGCCAAATATTTTCAGGGTTCATCAATGCTGTTGCATGTATCAGTACTTCACCTTTTATTGCAAACTAATATTCTATTGTATGCATACACAATGTTTTATTTATTTATATATTGGTTAATATACTTTTGTGTTGATTCCACTTTTTGGCTACTATGAAAAATTCTGCTATGGCCATTCCTGTACAAGTTTTTGTGTAGACATATGTTTTTATTTCTCTTTAGCATATACCTAGAAGTAGAATTGTTGGTTAACATGTTAACTCTCTAATATAGAGTTGAACTGTTTTCCAAAGGAGATTCATCATTTTACAATCCCACCAGCAATGTATAATGGTTGAAATTTCTCCATATTCTTGACAACTCGTTAATGTCTGTATTTATTATAGCCATCCTAGTTGGTATGAAATGGTATCTAACTGTACTTTTGTTTTGTATTTCCCTAAGGAATAATGATGTTGAACATCTTTTAGTGTGTTTATCCACTTGTATTCTTTTGGAGAAATATCTATTCAGATCCCTTTCCCATTTTTCAATTAGGATGTTTGTCTTTATATTATTCAGTTGTAAAAGTTCTTTTTATATTCTAAATAAAAGTCCATTGTCAGGTACAGGTTTTTCAAAATTTTTCTCTCATTCTTAGGGTTGTCTTTTCACTTACTTGATGGTATCATTGACAGCACAAAAATGTTTAATTTTCATTAACTCCAAATTATCTATTTTTTCTTTTGTCATGTGTTTTTGGTCATGCATCTAAGAAACCATTGCCAGATCCAAGATAGTAAAGGTTACTCCTATATTTTCTTCTAAGATTTTTATAGCCTGAGCTCTTACACCAAGGTCTATTATCTATTTTGAACTGATTTTCTTGTATGGTGTGAAGTAGGGGTACAAATTCATTAATTTGCACGTGGATATCTTATCTCAGCACCATTTGTTGAAAAGACTATTCTTTCCCCCTCCCCCCCAATTAAATTGTCTTGACACTTTTGTAGAAAGTCAATTGACCATAAAGGTAAGAGTTTATTTCTAGGCACTCAATTCTATTCCATTGATCGATATGTCTGTCCTTATGCCAACACTACACTGTCTTGATTACAGTAGTTTTGTAGTAAGTTTTGAAATCAGAAAGATTGGATACTCCTATTTTGTTTTTCCTTTTCAAGATTGTTTTGCCTATTCTGTGCTATTGCATTTCCATATGAATTTTAGGAATTGCTCATCAATTTCTGCAAAAAAGTCCAGATGGGATTTTGATGGAGATTTTGTTAAATCTGTAAATCAATTTGGGGAGTATTGCCATCTTAGGAATATTTAGTCCTCTGACCCATGAACATGAAATGTATTTCCATTTATTTCTTTGTAAAGAAAACTGCTACACTGTTGAAAGTTACATTCCCTTAGCTTAAAGTGCTTGCCATTAACTGACTGTTCAGGGTCACTTTTTCTCCACGAATGCAGTAGCTAACTCTTTGCAGAGCAGCCAACTGTGCATCTCCCCTAGTCCCTGACTTAGTTGCCCTAAATGTTTTCTCATAGATGGAGACACAGGGATGGAACTCATGCATTATATTTGGAATTGGGTTCCTTCAATGAGTCAGTATCATTCTGAAAAATTATGCAAAATGAACTCTGTGGGATGTGTTATTAATATTTGGTAACGTAATGTGATCACATATAATCATTAAGCACAGGAATGTATCTTCCTCTTAGATTTTCTCTTGCTTTTACCCTCTTTCAGCCAGGCTTCCTTTTTACATTTGAAAAAAACCTGAAATTATTTTGATTATCTGAAGTCTCCACTATCTACTTTTTTTTTTTTGTGGTACGCAGGCCTCTCACTGTTGTGGCCTCTCCCGTTGCGGAGTGCAGGCTCAGCGGCCATGGTTCACGGGCCCAGCCGCTCCACGGCATGTGGGATCCTCCTGGACCGGGACACGAACCCGTGTCCCCTGCATCGGCAGGCAGACTCTCAACCACTGTGCCACCAGGGAAGCCCTCCACTATTTTCTTTTAATCTAGTTTAGTGAGGCTTTCGAACTTCCTGTTTCTGCCTTTGTCTCTATCTTTTTTTTATGTATTTGAATTTTATTTTATTAAATTTTATACAGCAGGTTCTTATTAGTTATCCATTTTATGCATATTAGTGTACATATGTTGGTCCCAATCTCCCAATTCATCACATCACCCCCCCGCTGCCACCTTCCCCCCTTGGTGTCCATACGTTTGTTCTCTACATCTGTGTCTCAATTTCTGCCCTGCAAACCGGTTCATCTGTACCATTTTTCTAGGTTCCACATATACGCGTTAATATACGATATTTGTTTTTCTCTTTCGAACTTACTTTACTCTGTATGACAGTCTCTAGACCCATTCACATCTCTACAAATGACCCAATTTTGTTCCTTTTTACGGCTGAGTAATATTCCATTGTGTATATGTACCAATCTTCTTTATCCATTCGTCTATCAATGGGCATTTAGGTTGCTTCCATGACCTGGCTATTGTAAATAGTGCTGCAATGAACACTGCAGTGCATGTGACTTTTGGAATTATGGTTATCTCTGGGTATATGCCGAGTAATGGGATTGCTGGGTCATAGGGTAATTCGATTTTTAGTTTTTTGAGGAAACTCTGTACTGTTCTCCATAGTGGCTGTATCAATTTACATTCCCACCAACAGTGCAAGAGGGTTCCCTTTTCTCCACACCCTCTCCAGAACTGTTTGTAGATTTTCTGATGATGCCCATTCTAAGTGGTGTGAGGTGATACCTCATTGTAGTTTTGATTTGCATTTCTCTAATAATTAGTGATGTTGAGCAGCTTTTCATGTGCTTCTTGGCCATCTGTATGTCTTCTTTGGAGAAATGTCTATTTAGGTCTTTTGCCCATTTTTGGATTGGGTTGTTTGTTTTTTAATATTGAGCTGCATGAGCTGTTTATATATTTTGGAGATTAACCCTTTGTCCATTGATTCGTTTGCAAATATTTTCTCCCATTCTGAGGATTGTTTTTTCGTCTTGTTTGTAGTTTCCTTTGCTTTGGAAAAGATTTTAAGTTTCATTAGCTCCCATTTGTTTATTTTTGTTTTTATTTCCATTACTCTAGGAGGTGGATCAAAAAAGATCTTGCTGTGATTTATGTCAAAGAGTGTTCTTCCTATGTTTTCTTCTAAGTGTTTTATAGTGTCTGGCCTTACATTCAAGTCTCTAATACATTTTGAGTTTATTTTTGTGTATGGTGTTAGGGAGTGTTCTACTTTCATTCTTTTACATGTAGCTGTCCAGTTTCCCACCACCACTTATTGAAGAGACTGTCTTTTCTCCATTGTTTATCCTTGCCTCCTTTGTCATAGACTAGTTGACCATAGGTGCGTGGGTTTATCTCTGGGCTTTCTATCTTGTTCCATTGATCTATGTTTCTGTTTTTGTGCCAGTACCATATTGTCTTGATTACTGTAGCTTTGTAATATAGTCTGAAGTCAGGGAGTCTGATTCCTCCAGCTCCGTTTTTTTCCCTCAAGACTGCTTTGGCTATTCGGGGTCTTTTGTGTCTCCATACAAATGTTCAGACTTTTTGTTCTAGTTCTGTAAAAAATGCCATTGGGAATTTGATAGGGATTGCATTTAATCTGTAGATTGCTTTGGGTAATAGAGTCATTTTCACAATATTGATTCTTCCAATCCAAGAACATGGTATATCTCTCCTTCTGTTGGTATCATCTTTAATTTCTTTCATCAGTGTCTTATCGTTTTCTGCATACAGGTCGTTTGTCTCCCTAGGTAGGTTTATTCCTAGGTATTTTATTCTTTTTGTTGCAGTGGTAAATGGGAGTGTTTCCTTAATTTCTCTTTCAGATTTTTCATCATTAGTGAATAGGAATGCAAGAGATTTCTGTGCATTACTTTGTATCCTGCAACTTTACCAAATTCATTGATTAGCTCTAGTAGTTTTTTGCTGGCATCTTTAGGATTCTCTGTGTATAGTATCATGTCATATGCAAACAGTGACAGTTTTACTTCTTGTTTTCCAATTTGTATTCCTTTTATTTCTTTTTCTCCTCTGATTGCCATGGCTAGGACTTCCAAAACTATGTTGAATAATAGTGGCTTGAGTGGACATCCTTGTCTCGTTCCTGATCTTAGAGGAAACGCTTTCAGCTTTTCACCATTGAGAATGATGTTTGCTGTGGGTTTGTCATATAAGGCCTTTATTATGTTGAAGTAAGTTCCCTCTATGCCCACTTTCTGGAGAGTTTTTATCATAAATGGGTGTTGAATTTTGTCAAAAGATTTTTCTGCATCTATTGAGATGATCGTATGATTTTTATTCTTCAGTTTGTTAATATGGTGTATCACATTGATTGATTTGTGTATATTGAAGAATTGGATAAATCCCACTTGATCATGGTGCATAATCCTTTTGATGTGTTGTTGGAGTTTGTTGGCTGTATTTTGTTAAGTATTTTTGCATCTATATTCATCAGTGAAATTGGTCTGTAATTTTCGTTTTTTGTAGTATCTTTGTCTAGTTTTGGTGTCAGGGTGATGGTGGCCTCGTAGAATGAGTTTGGGAGTGTTCCTTCCTCTGCAATTTTTTGGAAGAGTTTGAGAAGAATGGGTGTTAGCTCTTCTCTAAATGTTTGATAGAATTCACCTGTGAAGCCGTCTGGTCCTGGACTTTTGTTTGTTGGAAGATTTTTTTTTTTTTGCAGTACATGGGGCTCTCACTGTTGTGGCCTCTCCCATTGCAGAGCACAGGCTCTGGACGCACAGCCTCAGCAGCCATGGCTCACGGGCCCAGCTGCTCCATGACCTGTGGCATCTTCCTGGACCGGGGCACGAACCCATGTCCCCTGCATTGGCAGGTGGACTCTCAACCCCTGCGCCACCAGGAAGCCCTGTTGGAAGATTTTTAATCACAGTTTCAATTTCATTACTTGTGATTGGTTTGTTCATATTCTCTACTTCTTCTTGGCTCAGTTTTGGAAGGTTATACCTTTCTAAGAATTTGTCCATTTTTTCCAGGTTGTCCATTTTTTTGGCATAGAGTTGCTTGTAGGGGTCTCTTAGGATGCCTTGTATTTCTGCGGTGTCTGTTGTAACTTTTCCTTTTTCATTTCTAATTTTATTGATTTGAGTTGTCTCCCTCTTTTTCTTGATGAGCCTGGCTAATGGTTTATCAATTTTGTTTATCTTCTCAAAGAACCAGCTTTTAGTTTTATTGATTTTGCTATTGTTTTCTTTGTTTCTATTTCATTTATTTCTGCTCTGATCTTTATGATTCCTTTCCTTCTGCTAACCTTGGGTTTTGTTTGTTCTTCTTTCTGTAGTCCTTTAGGTGTAACAGTAGATTGTTTATTTGAGATTTTTCTTGTTTCTTGAGGTAGGCTTGTATAGCTATAAACTTCCCTCTTAGAACTGCTTTTGCTGCATCACATAGGTTTTGGATCATCGTATTTTTATTGCCATTTGTCTCTAAGTATTTTTTGATTTCTTCTTTGATTTCTTCAGTGGTCTCTTGGTTATTTAGTAACGTATTGTTTAGCCTCCATGTGTTTGTGTTTGTTACGTTTTTTTCCCTGTAATTGATTTCTAATCTCATAGCATTGTGGTCAGAAAAGATGCTTGATATGATTTCAATTTTCTTAAATTTACTGAGGCTTGATTTGTGACACAAGATGTGATCTATCCTGGGGAATGTTCCATGAGCACTTGAGAAGAAAGTGTAAGCTTCTATTTTTGGATGGAATGTCCTATAAATATCAATTAAATCTATCTGGTCTATTGTGTCATTTAAAGCTTCTGTTTCCTTATTTATTTTCTGTTTCGAAGACCTCTCCATTGGTGTAAGTAAGGTGTTAAAGTCCCGCACTATTATTGTGTTACTGTTGATTTCCTCTTTTATATCTGTTAGCAGTTGCCTCATGTATTGAGGTGCTCCTATGTTGGGTGCATATATATTTATAAATGTTATGTCTTCTTCTTAGATTGATCCCTTGATCATTATGCAGTGTCCTTCCTTGTCTCTTGTACCATTGTTTATTTTAAAGTCTATTTTATCTGATATGAGTATTGCTACTCCAGCTTTCTTTTTATTTCCATTTGCATGGAATATCTTTTTCCATCCCCTAACTTTCAGTCTGTATGTGTCACTAGGTCTGAAGTGGGTTTCCCGTAGACAGCATATGTATGGGTCTTGTTTTTGTATCCATTCAGCGAGCCTGTGTCTTTTGGTTGGAGCATTTAATCCATTCACGTTTAAGGCAATTATCGATATGTATGTTCCTATGACCATTTTCTTAATTGTTTGGGTTTGTTTTTGTAGGTCCTTTTCTTCTCTTGTGTTTCCCACTTAGAGAACTTCCTTTAGCATTTGTTGTAGAGCTGGCTTGGTGCTGTGAATTCTCTTAGCTTTTGCTTGTCTGTAAAGCTTTTGATTTCTCCATTGAATCTGAATGAGATCCTTGCTGGGTAGAGTAATCTTGGTTGTAGGTTCTTCCTTTTCATCACTTTAAATATGTCATGCCACTCCCTTCTGGCTTGTAGAGTTTCTGCTGAGAAATCAACTGTAAACCTTATGAGCATTCCTTTGTATGTTATTTGTCATTTTTCGCTCAGTGCTTTCAATAATTTTTGTTTATCTTTAATTTTTGCCAATTTGATTACTATGTGTCTTGGCTTGTTTCTCCTTGGGTTTATCCTGTATGGGACTCGCTGCATTTTCTGGACTTGGGTAGCTATTTCCTTTCCCATGTTAGGAAAGTTTTCGACTATAATCTCTTCAAATATTTTCTTGGGTCCTTTCTCTCTCTCTTATTCTTCTGGGACCCCTATAGTGTGAATGTTGTTGTGTTTAATGTTGTCCCAGAGGTCTCTTTAGCTGTCTTAATTTCTTTTCATTCTTTCTTCTTTCTTCAGTTCTGCAGCAGTGAATTCTGCCATTCTTTCTTCCAGGTCACTTATCCGTTCTTCTGCCTCAGTTATTCTGCTATTGATTCCTTCTAGTGTATTTTTCATTTCAGTTATTGTATTGTTCATCTCTGTTTGTTTGTTCTTTAATTCTTCTAGGTCTTTGTTAAACATTTCTTGCATCTTCTCAGTCTGTGCCTCCATTGTTTTTCTGAGGCCCTGGATCATCTTCACTATCATTATTCTGAATTCTTTTCCTGGAAGCTTGCCTACCTCCGCTTCATTTAGTTGTTTTTCTGCAGTTTTATTTTGTTCCTTCATCTGATACATAGCCCTCTGCCTTTTCATCTTGTCTCTCTTTCTGTGAATGTGGTTTTTGTTCCACAGGCTGCCGGATTGTAGTTCTTCTTGCTTCTGCTGTCTGCCCTCTAGTGGATGAGGCTATCTAATAGGCTTGTGCAAGTTTCCTGATGGGAGTGACTTGTGGTGGCTAGAGCTGGGTGTTGCTCTGGTGGGCAGAGCTCAGTAAAGCTTTAATCTTCTTGTGTGCTGATGAGTGGGGCTGGGTTCCTTCCCTGTTGGTGTTTGGCCTGAGGTGACCCAACACTTGAGCCTACCTGGGCTCTTTGGTGGGGCTAATGGCAGACTCTGGGAGGGCTCACGCCAAGGAGTACTTCCCAGAACTTCTGCTGCCAGTGTCCTTGTCCTCACAGTGAGACACAGCCACCCCCTACCTCTGCAGGTGACCCTCCAACACTAGCAGGTAGGTCTGGTTCAGTTTCCTATGGGGTCACTGCTCCTTCCCCTGGGTCCCGATGCACACACTGCTTTATGTGTGCCCTCCAAGAGTGGAGTCTCTGTTTCCCCCAGTCCTGTTGAAGTCCTGCAATCAAATCCTGCTTGCCTTCAAAGTCTGATTCTCTAGGAATTCCTCCTCCCGTTGCCAGACCCCCAGGTTGGGATGCCTGACGTGGGGCTCAGAACCTTCACTCCAGTGGGTGGATTTCTGTGGTATAAGTGTTCTCCACTTTGTGAATCACCCACCCAGCAGTTATGGGGTTTGATTTTATTGTGATTGCGCCCCTCCTACCGTCTCATTGTGGCTTCTCTTTTGTCTTTGGATGTGGGGTATCTTTTCTCGTGAGTTCCAGGGTCTTCCTTTTGATGATTGTTCAGCAGTTAGTTGTGATTCCAGTGCTCTCACAAGAGGGAGTGTCTCTGACTATCTTAAAGCAGATTACCTAGGAAGTTTTCTACCTTGATCCCCTTCTAATAGCAGGTATGTTTTTTATCCTTAGGGTAGTTTTTTTCCTCCTGGTTATCAATGAGTGCCTTAGATTTTCAGCAAGTCTTGTTTTATTCAAGTCGGGAATGGCTTCTAATATTTCTTTCATAATGTTTTCATTTTGGTCCATTCCTATTATATCCTCTATCCTGACTACTTCATTAACAGGCTTCTCTAGTTTAGTTCCATGGGTGTAATATTTTCTTGAATATTGGTGATAATATTATTTAAAACCTGTTCTAAAATGTTCTGTTTTAAAGTGATCTATTTCACAGAAATATGTTTATTTACAAGATCCCCTTCTTTTCAACTGTCAAAACTTTTCATATGTCCCTGTATTTCTGTTTTCTCAGCCTTACTATAGTAGGCTTATTCTTGCATAGAATTGGGATATAAGACAGGTTTATTCATATGTTAAAGGTAGCCCTTTAGAATCTTTTAAACACAAATGAGGAACAGAGGACATCTTTAGAGTTACAGGAATTTTATATTGTCAGTTCGGAGATCCAGAAGCCTGGAGTAAGATGAAATGGTTGTAAGATGGTCAAGTGGAGTTAGAGTTGATGGAAGTCACAGAGATCTGTGCTTTAAAATTTCTTTCCAGTGTTTGCTGTGATTGTTAGGTGATAGTTAGGAGCCAAGCTCTCATTGGTAGGTAAAGGAAGAAGTGCTCCCATGCTTCAGTTTAAGTCTAGGCAAGTTGGAAGTAAGCTCTTCCATATAGACTTTGTTATATCGGTAGAATTATAAAGGAAACTTCTTTTATATATGAGACCTCACAAGTATATTAGTTTTACCTTAAGTTTATCTGACAAACTAAAAAATTTTCTGGTATATGAATGTCACTTTCTCCCAGTTTCTAGGTTTAGTGTTCCATTGATCATGTTAATGAACGAATAGTGGGGGGTAGGGTAAGAGGGGTCAGATTGTGTGCTCAAGTCACCCTCCTACCATTCCTGTTTCCAATTTTGAATAAGTTATTTGCTTTATCAGGTTTTTAATAGTGCTTATTATATTCAAATTTTATGAGTTTTTTTCTCATTTTACATGTTAGTATATTTCTAACATAACTGAACTTGCACCCCTTTGATAAAATCTATTTGATTATAGTATATTATTATTTTTAATATACTGTTCAATTTAAATTGCTGGTATTTTATTTTTTACAATTTTAACACATAGATTCATAAGTAAAATTGATCTACAGTAGCTTTATTTGTGGTATATTTCTTAATGTTTCATGTCAGGGTTTTGCTAGCTTCATAAAATGAATGAAATATCTTTCAATATTTTCCTGTGTTCTGGGATATTTTTCATAGACTTTGAATTAACTGCTCCTTTGACATTTTCTAAAACTAATCCATAAACTTTGTAGGGCTCAGAGTCCCCTTTTCCTTTCTTGGTTATTGGTCTCTACACTTTTTATATTTCTTTACTTAATCTAGGTAATTTATATTTTAACAAAATACTGTCCCTTTGAGATTTTCAAAAGTTCATATTTTATATATTGTAATTTCCCCTCTGCATCTACTATATTGTCCTCCCTTCCAATCAATATTTGTGTTTTATTGATTACATTTGCCTGAGGTTTGTCTATTTAATTGCCTTTTTTTCTAAGAACACCTTCTTGGAATTATTTATAAAATAACTATTTTTCTGTTTTCTAATTTATTTTACTTTTTATATTTATATTTTCTTATTTTTGCTTTATTGTGTTCTTTTTAAAGCCTTTTGAGTTGACTTTTACATTTTGATTTTATGTCCAAATAGAGCTTTTGCAGTATTTTATGAATTTAGTTTAATTTTTTTTTACATCTTTATTGGAGTATAATTGCTTTACAATGGTGTGTTAGTTTCTGCTTTATAACAAACTGAATCAGTTATACATATATATATGTTCCCATATCTCTTCCCTCTTGCATCTCCCTCCCTCCCACCCTCCGTATCCCCCCCTTCTAGGTGGTCACAAAGCACCGAGCTGATCTCCCTGTGCTGTGCGGCTGCTTCCCACTAGCTATCTAATGAGAAACTGTTTGTGTGTGTGTGTGTGTGTGTGTGTGTGTACTTGTGTGAAGGGGAAAATAAGAACCTTCTGTACTTTCTGTGCAGTTTCTCTAAAACTGCTCTAAAAACTAAAGTCTAATAAAATATTTAAAAATTAAACTAAATTAAATTATAATTTTCCCCTTCACACAAATACACACACACACACACACACACACACACACACACAGAGTTTCTCCTATTATTAATATTTTGTATTAGTGTGGTACATTTGTTATAATTGATGAACAAATTCTGATACATTATTATTAATAAAGTCCATAGTTTACATTAATATTCACTCTTTGTGCTATATACTCCTATGGATTTTGACAAATGCATAATATCATGTATCCACCATCACAGTATCATACAGAATAGTTTCACTGCCCTAAAGAAAACCCCTGTGATCCCCAATTCATCCCTCTGCTCTCCCCTTGAACCCCTGGTAACCACTGATCTTTTTACTATCGCCATAGTTTCTCCTTTTCAAGAATGTCTTATAGCTGAAATCATACAGTATGAAGCTTTTTCCAGACTGACTTCTTTCATTGCTCCATTGTCTGGATGTACCACGGTTTATTTATCCATTCCCCTATTGAAAGACATCTTGTTTACTTCCAATTTTTGGCGATTATGACTAAAGCTGCTATAAACATTCTTGTGAAGGTTTTTATGTGGATATAAGTTTTCAACTCATTTGGGTAAATATCAAGGATGCAACTGCTGGATCATATGATGAGAGTATGTTTAGTTTTGTAAGAAATCACCAAACTGTCTCTCAAAGTGGTGGTACCATTTTGCATTCCCAGCAGCAATGAATGAGAATTCCTATTGCTTTTGGAGTTGTCAGAATTTTGGATTTCAGTCATTCTAATAGGCATGTAATGATATCTCATTGACATTTTAATTTGCAATTCCCTAATGACATATGATGTTGAGCATCTTTTCATATGCTTATTTGCCATCTGTATATTTTCTTTGGTGAGGGGTCTGTTCAGATCCTTTGCTTATTTTATAATTGAGTTTTTCTTTATTGTTGAGTTTTCAGATTTCTTTATATATTTTGAACACAAGTCCTTTATAACATATGATGTGTTTTGCAAATATTTTCTCCAGTCTGTGGCTTGTCTTTTCATTCTCTTAACAGTATCTTTCACAGAGCAGAAGTTTTTAATTTTAATGATGTCTGACATCATTTTTTTTCTTTCATGGATCATGCTTTTGGTGTTGTATCTAAAAAGTTATCATCAACCCCAAGGTCACCATGGTTTTCTCCTATGTTATCATCTAGAAGTTATATAGTTTTGCATTTTTATTTAGGACTATGATCCATTTGGGGTTAATTTTTGTGAAAGGTGTAAGTTCTGTGTAAACTTTAGAATCAGTTTGTCAGAATCCACAAAATAACCTGCTGGGATTTTGACTAGGGTTGTATTGAAGCTATAAGTCAACATGGGAAGAATTGACATCTTACTAATATTGTCTTCTTATCCATAAATGTGGACTATCTCTTCATTTATTTAGATCTTTTTAATTTCTTTCACCAGAATTTTGTATTTTTCTTTCCCCCCAGCTTTATTGAAGTATAATTGGCAAATAAAAATTATATATGTTTAAGACATAACAATATGAGGTTTTGATATATGTATACATTGTAAAATGATTACCATGATCAAGCCAATTATCATATTCATCACCTCATATAGTTACCTTTTTTGTGTATGTGATAAGAACACTTAAGATCTACTCTTTTAGCAAATTTTAAGTATACAATACAGTATTATTAACTATAGCCACAATAATGTACATTAGATGTCTAGGACTTTTTCATCCTGCATAACTGAAACTTTGTATCTTTTGACCAACATCTACCCATTTCTCCCACCCCCAGCCTGTGGCAACAACCATTCTACTCCCTGCTTCTAAGAATTTGACTTTTTTAGATTCCACATATAAGTGAGATCATACAGCATTTGTCTTTCTGTGTCCTTATATAGATATTGTACATATTGTGTAAGGTTTATGCCTAAATATTTCTGTTTTTATGCTAATGTAGATGATGTAGTGTTTTAAATTTCAAATTCCAATTGTTCATTTCTGGCATATAAGAATGCAGTTGACTTTTGTATATTATTAACCTTGTATCCTGAAGCCTTGGTATAATCACTTATTAGTTTCAGGAGGTGGGTTTTTTTGGAGGGGGGTCAATTTTTCTACATAGGAAGGCATATCATCATGTACAAACAAAGGCAGTTTTATTTCTTCCCAATATGTATACCTTTTATCTCCCTTTCTTGTCTTATTGCATTAGCTATGACTTCCACTACAATGTTGAATAGGAGTAATGAGGGGGAACATCTTTATCTTGTTCCCTATCTTGGGAGTAAAGCATGCAGTTCCTCATCATTAAGTGTGATGTGAGCTGTAGGATTTTGAAGATGTTCTTTATAAAGTTGAGAAAATTCCCCTTTATTCCTAGTTTGCTGAAAGTTTTTATCATGAATGGGTGCTGGACTTTGTCAAATGCTTTTTCTGAATTTACTGATATAATCATATGATTTTTCTTCTTTAGCCTATTGATGATGAATATCATTGATTTTTGAATGTCAAACCAGTCTTCTATACATGGAATAAATTTCACTTGATTGTGGTGTATAATTCTTTCTATACAGTCTTGGATTGAATTTGCTAATAGTTGGGGAGGATTTTTGCTAATATTTTGAGGAGATTTTTACATCTATGTTTTTACATCTATATTAGTTTATAATTTTCCTTCCTAGGAAGGAAAAGGTCTTTGTCTGGTTTTAATGTTAATACTAGCCTTATAGAATGAATTAGGAAGTGTTATCTCTATTCAATTTTTTGGAAGAGATTGTAGGAAAATGGTATCATTTCTTTCAATGTTTGGTAGAATTCACCAGTGAAATCATCTGAGACTGGTGCTTTCTGTTTTGGAAGGTTATTAACTGTTGATTCAATTTCTTTAATTAGATATAAACCTATTCAGATGAGCTACTTCTCCTTGTGTGTTTTGGTAGATTGTGCCTTTCAAGGAATTGGTCTATTTCATTTAAGTTATCAAATTTGTGGGCTAATGTTGTTCATAATATTACTTTATTGTCCTTTTAATGTCCATGGGATCAATTGTGATGGCCTGTCTTTCACTTCTGATATTAGTAATTGCTGTTTTCTCTCTTTATTCTTGGTTAGCCTGGCTAGAGTTTTATCTAGTTTATTGATTTTTTCAAAGAACCAGCTTTGGTTTCATTGATTTTCTCTATTAGTGTCCTGTTTTCTATGTCATTGATTTCTGCCCTATTTTTATTACTTCATTTCTTCTGCATTATTTGCATTAAATTTGCTCTTCTTTTTTTACTTTCCTAAGTTAGAAGCTTAGATTATTGATTTTACATCTTCTCTTCTAGTATATGCATTCAATGTTGTAAATTTCCCTCTAAGCGCTACTTTTGCTGTATCCCACATATTTTGATAAGTTGTATTTTCATTTTCATTTAATTCAAAATATTTTTAAAATTTCTTTTGAGACTTCATCTTACACCCATATGTTATTTAAAAATATGTTGTTTAATCTCCAAATACTTTGAAGTTTTCTAGTTATCTTTCTGTTTAATTCCATTGTGGTTTAAAAGCATAAACTGTATGGTTTTTTAATTCTTTTGGATTTGTTAAGGTGTGTTTTATGGCCCCAAATGTGGTCAGTCGTGGTGAATATTCCATATGAGACTGAGGATGTGTATTGCTGTGGATGAAGCATTCTGTAAATGTCAGCTAGATCCAGTTAATTAATGGTGCTATAAGTTCAATTATTTCCTTACTGATTTTCTGCCTTCTGGATCTGTTAATTTCTGAGAGAGGAGTGTTGACGTCTCCAACTATAATAATGAATTTATCTATTTCTCCTTGCAGATCTATCAGTTTTTGCCTCGTGTATTTTGATGTTCTGTTTTTAGGCACTTATATATTAAGGATTGTTGTGTCTTAGAGCATTGACCCCATTATGTAATGCTCCTCTTTATCCCTGAAACTTTTTCTTTCTCTGAAATCTGCTTTGTCTGAAATTCATATAGGTACTTTTATTTGATTGGTTTTAGCTGGGTATATCATTCTTCATCCATTTACTTTTAATATATCTGTGTCTTTATATTTAAAGTAGATTTCTTGTAGACAACATATTGTTGGGTCTTGGTTTTTATTCACTCTGATAGTCTCTGCCTTTTAATTGGAGTATTTGGACCATTTACATTTAAAGTCAGTATTAATATGGTGGATTAATATCTACCTTATTTGTAACTGTTCTCTAATCATTGTCCTTTTTCTTTGTTTCTTTTTTGGTTTTCCACCCTTGTTTTACCTTCTTTGGTTTTAATTGTGCATTTTATGATTCCATTTTCTCTCCCCTCCTAGCATATTAATTACACTTTAAAACAAAAATTTTACATGGCTACCCTAGAGTTTTCAATATACATTCACAACTAATCTAAATCCACTTTCATATAACACTGTACTGCTTCACTGGAGTGTACCTTATAATAACAAAATAGTTCTAATTTCTCTCTTGCATGCCTTATAACATTGCTGTCATACATTTCACTTATTCATAAGCTATAATTATCCAATATATTGTTGATATTATTCTGAATAAACTTTTTTGTTAGGTCATTTAAGAATAATATGAAAGATTTTATTTTACTTTCATTTATGCATTCTCGAACAATCTTCCTTTCTTTATAAAGCTCCAAGTTTCTGACCTATATCTTTTCCCTTCTCCCTGAAGAACTTCTTTTTACATTTTTTGCAAAGCAGGTCTACCAGTGACACATTCCCTCAATTTTTGTTTTTTTGTTTATGTGAAAAAATATTTCTCTTTCACCTTTAAAGGAGAATTTCACTTGATATAGAATTCTAAGTTGGTGGGTTTTTTCTCTCAACACTTTAAAATTTCACTTCACTCTCTTCTTGTTTCCATGGTGTCTGACAAGAAATCTGTAATTTTTATCCTTGTTCTTCTAAAAGTAAGGTGTATTTTCCTCTTGCTTCTTTCAAGATTTTCTCTTTGCCTTTGATCTTTTGCAGTTTGACTATGATATGCTCAGGTGTATTTTTTTTTGGCATTTATCCTGCTTGCTGTTTACTGCACTTCCTGGGTCTGTGGTCTGATGTCTGTTAATAATTTTGGAATATTCTTAGCCTTTATTACTTCAAATATTTATTATATTCCTTTCTCTCTTTCTTCTCCTTCTGGTATTTCTGTTACATGTATGTTACACTTTTTGTAGCTGTCCCACAGTTCTTGTATTCTGCTTTCTTTCCAGTCATTTTTCTCTTTGCTTTTTAGTTTGGGAAGTTTCTATTGCCATAACTTTAAGCTCACTGATTTCTTTTCTCAGCTGTGTTCAGTCTACTGATGAGTCCATGAAAGACATTCTCTATTTATGTAATAGTTTTTTTAATTTCTAGCATTTCCTTTTGATTGTTTCTTAGAATTTCCACATCTCTGCTTATATTACCCATCTGTTCTTGCATGTTGTCTACTTTTTTTCATTAGAGCTTTTAGCATATTAATCATGGTTATTTTAAATTCCTGGCCTTCTCATTCCAAAATCTCTGCCATATCTGAGTCTGGTTCTGATGCTTGCCCTGTCTCTTCAGACTGTGTTTTTTTGCCTTTTAGCACCCTTAGTAATTGTTGAAAGATGAACGTGATATAGTAGATAAAAGGAACTAAAGTAAATAGGCCTTTGATGTGAGATTTTAGTCTTATCTGTCAAGGAGTCAGGCTGTGTTTACTGTTTGATGTAGCTGTAGGCATCAGAGGCTAAAGTTTCCCCTAGTGTCCTTGTTTTTGTCTTTTTTCTTGTTTTGAGTTTTCCTAGAGATTTCTTTTTAAAGAGGGTCTGAGCCTTATAGTTCTTTTCAGCTGCCATCCCCTGTTATTATACAGGAGCCAGATTGGTGTGGTGAAAAGGTAGGAATGAGGGGAAGGGTTCTGTAGTCCTATGATTATTTCTCAGTCTTTTAGTGAGTTTGTGCTTCTGGGCTGTGACCTTCACAAATGCTATAGGCTGGAATTGGGTGTTTCTCTTCCCCCACCTGGACGAATAGAGGAGTCTGGAGTTGGATATTTCCCTTCCCCCAAATTATTTAGGCTCTGGTAAAACTCATATTAGTTAGGCTCCGGTAGTTTCTCTTGAGGGTTGGGTTTTGTTAAGGAGAATAGAACAATCTGGGTGTATTTCAAAATAGTTACTTTTTCCCTCATCCTGCTGGAAGCATGAGAGTATTTTTCTATGAGAACATGGTAGGGCTCTAAGAGGTAAAACTCATGCAAGTGTTGGGGCTCCCCTAAGGCTGGACCTCCAGGAATTTTTAATCTCTCCAGCTAATCCATGCTGAGGGTCCAACAACTAGCCAATTACCCTTTAAGTCTTTCTAGCCCATACTGGCTTCAGTACAGTTTCTGCCCCCACTGAGCTGTGATTCTCTACATCCACCAAATGTTCCAAGTATATTTGAAGAACTGGAGGTGATAGGAACTTACAGAAGTTCACTGTGGCTGGATTGTGCAATGTGACTGGGGGTGGGGGTAGAGGGCAAAGTGGCAAAATGTGAAGCCTTTTGTTCCGAATTAAGGAGTTTGGAATTTATTCTAAGATAAATTAGGAGCCATTGAAGACATTTAAGCAGGTGAGCAATAGTGATATGAATTTTATTTTAGAAAAATTCTTTACCTTTAAAGTGGAGAATGAATTGGAATAGTGAAATATAGGAGTGTGTTTAACCTTATATTATTGCTACCTCTAATTTCTATTTTTAATTAAATTTGAATTATCCAAGTAATATATGAATCCATTCACCTAAAAACAGAATGAGTATCTAAACCTCACAGCTTATCCAAAAATTAGTTCAAAATAGAGCATAGACTTAAATGTAAAGTGTAAAGTGTAAAACTGTAAAAAGTTTTAGAAGTTAACATAGGATAAAATTTTTGAGACCTAGAGATAGACAAAGTGTTTGTAGACATGACACAAAAAGTGAAATCCATAAAATAAAAACTTGATAAATTGGACCTCATCAAAAATGAAAACTTTTGCACTGTGAAAATAATGTTAAGAGGATTAATAAGCAAGGTGCAGATTAAGAGAATATATTTTCAAACCACATGTCTGATAAAGGACTTGTTTGTATAATATATAAAGTGGGCTCAAAACTCAACAATAAAAATAACTAAAAAATCCAAATAGAAAACGGGCAAAAGACATGAACAGATATTTCACCAAAGAGGATGAATAATATACAGATGGTAAATAAGTACATGAAAAGAGGTTCAACATCATTAGCCATTAAGGCAGTGCAAATTAAAACCACAACGTGACTGTATCAATTTACATACAGCAGAAACTAACACAACATTATTCTCCAATAAAGATGTAAAAAAAAAAGAATTAATTTAAACATTAAAAAAATAAAGTTTTCCCTGAATCTCAAAAAAATAAAAAAACAACCACGATGTGATATCATCACAGACCTATTAGAAAAGTGCAGATGAAAAATAGTGATAATACTAGATGTTGTTGAGGCTACACAGAAACTGGATGTTTAATACATTCCTGGTGGGAATGCCAAATAGTAAAGCCAGTTTGGAAAACATTGTTGCAGTTTCTTATAAAACTAAGCATGCAATTACCATAAAACCAAGCATTTATCTTCCTGGACATTAATCCAGAGAAATGAAGACTTGTGTTCATATAAAAACCTTTGTAAGAATGTTAATAGCAACTTTATTAATAATAGAAAAATACTGGTAACAATTCAAATGCTGTTCAACAGGTGAACGGTTGACCAAACTATTTTACATCCATACCATAGAATACTACTCAGCAATGAAAAGGAATGGACTATTGATACATACAACTAGCTTGATGGACTTCAGGGTTTTTATGCTTAATGAAAAAAGCCAATCTCCAAAAGTTACATACTGTATGCTTCCATTTATATAACATCCTCAAAATGACAAAACTATAGAAATGAAGAACAGATTAGTGGTTGCCAGGAGACAGGGAAGAAGGTGGTGTGTCATAGGAGGTGAATAAGTATACACAGAGGTAGCACAAGGGAGTTCCTTTATGGTGCTGGAACAGCTCTGTATCTTGATTGTGGTGAGGATTACACAAAATTATACATGGGAAAAAATTACATAGAACCAACACACACACACACACACACACACACACACACACTCACACACAGATACCAACTTAAAAATGTTGAAGACAATAAAGTCTGTGGTCTACTTAACAGTAATGTACCAATGTCAAATTCCTGGTTTTGATAATTGTACTACACTATATAAGACGTCATCATTGAAAGAAGCTGGAGGAAGGGTTCACAGGATTTTATAGACTATTTTTGCAACTTCTTACTTTAAAATTAAAAGATTTTTTAAAAAAAGAATTAAGACATTACAGATAAGTCTAAAATCCCTTTTGGTCACTATCCCTGACTACATTCACTTCTTCCCCACCCTAGAAGCCACTAATGCTGTGAGTTTAGTAGGTATCCTTCCATAATTCTTTTTTTATGCACACATACGTGTACTCATAAAAATATATGTAAATATATAGTATTTTGTGTGCTTTTTTCTACATAAATGTTATATGGTGTGTGTGATTCTGTAACCTGTTTTTTTTCACTGAATTTTACATTTTTAAGATATTTTATTATTGATACATATAGCTTTAATTAATTTATTGTGACTGCTTTATGGCATTCTATTGAATATATAATTTTTTGTTTAACTATTTCTGTATTGTTGGACCTTCAAGCTGTTTTCAAATTTTTGCAGTGTTGTAGAAAATATTCTTGTACATGTCTCCCAATGTGTTTTCTCCAAGGAAGAAATGGAATTGGTGTGTCACAGGTTATTAACATTTTCAATTTTAATAGAACTGCCAGTTTATAGATGCTGATTGGCTGTACCAATTTATACTCCCACCATTTTCCTATACTCTTGATAAAATTAGATCTTATCTTCCAAATATAACCTATATAAAATCAATCCACCTATGGCAGTCCCAGCATGGAGTCATGTCCAAATAAGCGTTTGTCTAAAATCCAAAAAGAAATGTAAAAAAATTACCTTTGTGTGTTGCCTTTCAAAACACATGGCAAACTATCTTTTAAAAAATGTCACCCATTTACTTCCCCAAATTCCCACTTATTATGGCATAGCAGATACTCTAATCTCTTTCTGCCTCTCTCAGAATTACCTAAAACACTCATATCTAGCCCAAGTTAATATTTTCTTCTTTTAGTAATTGTCAACCCTTTCCAATGTAAATCAAACAAATCCTGGCATGTTTCATTTCTCTTAACCATTATCCTGATCTTTGGAACAAAGTCCAGGAACAGAGTGTGCAAGGACAAAATTCTCTTTGGTGGATGTATGAGAAGTAGAGGTTGTAAATATTTTTATTTTAAGTCTTTTCTTATCTTACATGCTTATGTAAAATGCAAGATTAGTTTTAAGTTTGAACTTTAAGCAAGAAGAATGTATTCCCACAAGTGGAGTTTTAAAATTCCTCCCCTATGTACACAGTACACAGAGAAAAAGAAAAAGAAAACAGCTTTCAGGGAGAAAACAGATAAGAAGTGCTCAGATCAGAACAGTTGCAGCAAGAAGTATTAATAAAACACTTTATAGTTATGATTACTCTACTCATACAGTTTCTGTTTCAATTATTCTGAGCCCTTCAGCAGGGCTTTAAATATTCCCATGATTGGTTAACAGATATTTCTAGAGTTCCTGCTGTGTGCAAAGTCCAATATTGTCTAGTTTGTGAGAAAGGTGGAGCAAGTGAAGATTAGGAGATATGGTGTCTGCTCTTAGGGACTTTTTAGTTTAGTTTCAGAGTGTCATTGTGGTTAAGCCACACAAACTGAGGTCAAACTGCATGGGTGACATGACTTCACCACCTATTTGTGTGATCTCGGGTAAGTTGTTTTAGCTCTGAGTCTCAGTTTCCTAATTTATTCAAGTAATAATCATACCTATCTCATAGATCTGTTCTGAGGGAAACAGTTCTTCCTATTCCTGATATATCTCATGTGAAGGGAAAATAAAAACATATCTTTTCTCTGACTCTCTCTCACTTCTCTATCAGGGACACGCAAGTCAAAACTACAGTGTGATACCACTTCACATCCACTTGGATGGCCATAATGAATATTTTTAATGGAAAATAACAAGTGTTGGGAGTTCCCTGGTGGTGCAGTGGTTAAGAATCCGCCTGCCAATGAAGGGGACACGGGTTCGATCCCTGGACCAGGAAGATCCCACATGTCATGGAGAAACTAAGCCCATGCACCACAACTACTGAGCCCGTGTGCTGCAACTACTGAAGCCCATGCGCCTACAGCCCATGCTCTGCAACAAGAGAAGCCACTGCAATGAGAAGCCTGCGCACCACAACCAAGAGTAGCCCCCATGCAGCAATGAAAGACCCAACGCAGCCAAAAATAAATAAATTGAAAAAAACAGAAAATAATAAGTGTTGGCAAGGCTATGGAGAAATTGGAACCGTTATACATTGCTGATGAGAACATAAAATGGTTCAGCTGCTGTGGAGAACAGTTTGACAATTCCTCAAAATGTTAAATGTAGAATTGCCATATAGCACAGCAGTTGCACTCCTAAGTATACACAAAAGAAGTGAAAACATGTTTTCAAACAAAAAGTTGTACATGAAAGTTCATAGGATTCTTTTCTAAATTTAATTAATTAATTTTGGCTGCGTTGGGTCTTTGTTGCTTGTACATGTGTGTGCGTGTGTGTGTTCCATGGTAATCCTACAGTAGAAATTCCGGCTAAATGCTAAGAGTAAGTAAAAGTGTTGGAGAAACAAGAACAGCATGAACAGGTGACATCCTATGACAATATGTGTTTTTGCAAGGGCAGACAGACACAATGCTCTCCAGAAGATTTCCTGAGGTAGTTTGTGGTTAAGCAGCAGCAAAATGTCCCCTGCTTCCTGGGGTGACTGGAGTGATGTTTCCTTGCAAAAATCCTGCCATCTCTGCAAAGTGTGCTGTTGGTTTCACTTTGGATTCCAAGGGAGAGGGGCTTTTCCTGGCAAATGCAACTTAAAATGTTTCTCTCAGTGTCATGTTATACAGAAAACACTAACCCCACAGAAAGAATTAGCCACACACACACACACACACACACACACACACACACAAACCAGAGGTAAAAAGTACTACATGAGCACAGGCCAGGACACTAAAGTCAAAGAGACAGAGCCACAGCCTTACACAACCATTGCTCACGTTGTACAGAGCATTACTAGAGGGAAACAAAGTCTTCCACAGAAACCTCCTGTACCACTTTTAGGAATGGCTTCCTTTGGCTTGGCCTGGGGCCACTCTACCAGTGGATTATTTCATAGTAGCCTTTATAGGTAATACCTAGATTTTCAGACTCCCCCAATTTATTGGATTGAGTCTTAGGAGCTCTTTCTGATGTGTGTCTGATTCAAATTGTGTTTTAGGAAAACATGGAATCAAGGAAGAGTATGATGGTAAAGTACCAAGTGCAAAGCTCCTTTATAAACTTCCGATAATGTCAGAACTCATATCTAAGGAATATAGGAACACCTTTCAATTCCTAGTCCCTTCCCACCACTCAAACATTCCTATGGAGAACAGAGACCCAGTGCGACTTCAGTCCCAGGAGCAGCTCTAGAGAAAACTAAGCTGGAGAAATTCACCTCATCTCAGACCAACTCTAACTCCCTGAATTTTGTTTAAATCAAAGATAGTCAATTAGAAGGGGTAAGGTAGTTAGTGTTCCATAGTGTTTAAGGTTTTCCTTGAAGCAGTAGTAAAGGTCTTTGACTTATTACTTAACTGTTTATGTCAGTAGGGGTGCATCAGAGAACCCCCTGTTGTAATTAAGTTACATCACTACTAAGGAGCCCATAAGACTGTGGGCTGGTTCAAGGACCATCGTGAGGTGCAGATACTGAGAGCCACTGACAACTTTTTAGAAGTGCAGCTTAAAGCAACCAGCAGTAATAACAGACAAAAACTTCTGTTGATGGGAGTCACCTGTGAGGGCAGCAGCTAAATGTTCAGGCTTGGGTGATCTTACTGTTCTACAGTACCTGGCTTAGTCTCCTAAACAAAAATCATCCTTCACATCAGGAAAGAATATTGATATCTAAATAGTCTTGTAATTGAGCAGATAAAGCAAATTGACCTTGAGCAATTTTTTTAACCTCATTGAGGATCAATTTCCCCATTTGAACATAACAGTACTCATAGGTTTGTTGTGAGACTTAATTCGGACAAAATATGTAATTAACCTTGCATAATACTTAGTACATAGTAAGCACCAATAGTTATTAATATTATTATTTTCACTAGCAAATTTAGTAGGGCTGAAGGCTCTGAGACACTGGGTAGGAACTTGAGCCAGCCATAGAGACCTTGAACTGTAACCTGGCCTTCAGATTTCTCATCAAGAGGGTGGGACCAGGAATAAGAGCTACACTTGGCACAAATCCAAACTGCATGACTGCACAAACACTGTAACTGTTCTGTATTCAGACACATTTGAAAGGATTTTTCCAGCATAAATTTCTAAATGTGCTGCTTGTTTTGTAATTCAATCTAGGGCAGCAGCAGCAGCAGCAGCATTGCTATCATTATTTACATTTCTGCCTCTCAGTCTTGGATCCAGCATATTTGCAGCAGTATGAATTGGTGCGTAGCAAAACTCTTCTCTTTTTTTAAAAAAGTATTTCACGTTACTTTCATTTATACCCATACACAAATAAATATTAACAATATTTTACATTGATTTGTTCTTGGGACATTTGGTCAAAAATAATTTATAGAAATAAACTGATCCAGACACTATAAAGTAGTTTGACATTAAATTCTTCCTATTGCTTTGATTTTAAGAAATTTTTCAGTAGAGGAGAGCCTTGTTAGCAACACATTAACTTTCTAATATTATTATTTTTCTCCATCTTAATGAACAAAAGACAATACAAAGACCTTATAAACAATTGGAAAATCTCACCCTCAATTAATTGTAAATTGGAGTAAAACAAATTTATTTATGTATTTGTTAAGTCTTAAGATGGTTCTAATAATGACCAGTTACTTTTCACTCTTTGCTTTATCCTGGTTGTTTTTGGAGTCTTACATTCTCTAACATTAATAAATAACTGCACATCTGCATTAGTGTTTCTTCACTAGGGTACATTCAAGTTCTGGAAGGACTAACCTGGTTGGTCTACAGTGGACTGCTGCAACAACCCCAGTAAATGAATTCCTGCAGAATCTGCAACTAGCCTAGACTAGAAGCATGGGAATAAATAGTTTTGGAAAGATGAATGATTGAACAGTCAGGATTGTTCTATGTAAGAAGGCTACTGGGAGTCATTCTACATACAAGGTTTCCAGGTACTATATTTCAGTATTTCTGCCTATATTTCTAGTTACTCCTTCTTTGAATCCTTTAATGTCTCCTCTTGGCTCCAAACTGTGGATCTGGGACCATATATTTCTCCAAGTAAACTTTCAACCCTCAAGTGCCCTCAGTATTACATCATTTATGAAGGATAACAGAATTTTTTTCTAAATTAAAGGGGAATCACAAGGCCTCACACTTAATAGTTCCTGATTCAAAATTAAATTTTCTTCCTTAGATGCCTAAATTACACCAGCACACAATTACAGAATCTTGCTTTGAAAAGGACCCTAGAGCTTAATCTAATTTTCAACTCACTGCAGGATTCATTATTATAGAATCACGATAGTTTGTAAATCAGTCTCTGATTGAGTACTTAGCTGATAAAGAATACTGCATTAGTTGTTAGAAAAGTATTTCTTAAAATTTTCTTTGAGTAAAGGTTCATGGGTTCCATGTAAGGAGAGATCTTTCTATTTTCATTTAAAATGTTGTCCTATCAAATTATCTCTAAATAGATAAAACATAGCATATTTTAACAGGAAGTATTCCTAGTATTTCTGTCTCCATTAATCCATACTCCAAAATGTTGTCCCCTCTTTCAAGCTATTGCAGCAACCTAAACATCAGTGCCAAAATCAGAACTGCATTCTCCTATTACATTAATAATAATTTTACAGTATGGTGGCAGGAAATGCACTTTCAGTTCACTGGCTGTGGCTATTACACTATGTGGAAACGACTGCCTGGAAGGCAGCCAGGTCCCTTGGCTTAAAGGCCAACCCTGAGGAAGGCAGAAGGTAATACAAAAAGAAAAACTATGCCACCTGACCAAAAGCATTATTGAAACACTCTACAGCAGGGCTTCTCAACTCTCTATGGTGAAGGACCATTTTTTTTTTTAAACCCAATCTGCCATTGACTTTTGTAAAATAGGAAATCATGCACTTGGATGTAGCAGCAATGTCAAAATATGCTAAAAATTTTCTAAATACTTACACTTACTGTTTGTATATTTGATCAGTATACTTATACTTGTATGATTTGTATATTTATCATACTTATGTCATGAGATTGGTAACAAACAGTTTTAAGACTGGTATTAGTCTGTGGAACACACACTGAATAAGAAAGGATGAGAATTATGTTCAGCAACCTAATCCTTTGAGTATAGTTCAAGTGATATGCTAGTTCAAGCTTCCCTGCTGCTGGTAAACACCAAATGTGTGTATGTTAAATACAAATTGATGGGCATATTTAAGTAGATAGTAAACACCTGGTTATGCAGAGCATATCAATGAAACCAACTGCCATTTATAAATCATGTTTAAAGTAGTTAAATAATGAAATCTTGGCTAATCAAATGCATATGGGGAAAATATGTTTGCCCAGTGGTAGATTGTATCAGATATCATTTTTTCATAGTTAGATAATTAACAGAAATTGAGTTTAAGAAGTGGCATGGCCACACAGGCAAAAGAGAGACATCACAATAAGTAATTTTGCCAGTAGAACCCTGAAATAGCCCTAGGTCAGAGGTAGCAAGGAAGGAATGGGAATGGGCCATAGGATGACAGATGGTGTATTTAATTAAAGGACTGAGGAATAGTTGCATGAATTTCCCCCACTCTGTCACTGGTGTTTGCACCAGGATGAGGGCTTTTTTTTTTTTTTTTTTTTGCGGTATGCGGGCCTCTCACTGTTGTGGCCTCTCCCGCTGCGGAGAACAGGCTCTGGATGCGCAGCCCCAGAGGCCATGGCCCACGGGCCCAGCCGCCCCGCGGCACGTGGGATCTTCCCGGACCGGGACCGCGTCCCCTACCTCGGCAGGCGGACTCTCAACCACTGCGCCACCAGGGAAGCCCGATGAGGACTTTTAAATGAAGAATTCGGACATTGAAGGCTATCAGATTGGGCTGACCAAGAGGGCAGTACCACATGGAATGTCTGCCTGCTACATGGAATCAGTAGACTGATTAGAAGGTAACCATCCACCATGATGGGGCAACTTCTTGTTTTTTCCCTGCTCCCATGTACAATGAACTAGGGATGTAGCAATCAGATTCTGCATTAACTGCCAAGGGAACATGAATTTTCACATTTACAGAGGATATGAATTCCAGCCACAAATACCTTTCAATCTAGGTCTTCATGTGTAAATTATACACAGGCAACCAAGAATTACCAAATATTTAGTCAAAAGTAAAAACATTAAAGAGAGTCACCAGACTCAACAAACACAATAACTAATGTCTAAGGAAATAGTAAATGACAAAAACAGAAAAGAACTATAAATGTGTATAAAATATTATTTAGAGAAAGATTCATCTTACTCATAGAATATATCATTAAATATCTCACATTCATAAAAAAAATAAGCTCCTATTCAAAAAATAAAATAGTGTTCTTATTTGTAAACAATTTCATCCATGCAGGCTAGTCTAAGCATAAGGAAATATTTACTGAGTGGCTACTATGTGCTGCCTACTCTTTTAGACATTGGGGATACAGAAGTGAGTGAAAAACACCAAAGTTCCTGTCCTTAAGGAGATTATATTTCAGTAGGAGACTAGAGACAACAAAGAAGCACATGATTCAGGTAGTGATATCGAGTAAGGGAGACAGCAAATGACACACAGACACACATATGCATACCCCTGTCATTTGTAGATGGAGTGTTCAGAGAAGGCCTCTCTGATAAGGGTAATAGTTGATGTAGGAATTAAAGGATGTGATGAGGTGAGCCAAGAGAATAGAGGAAAAGTTTTCCAAGCAAAAGGAGTGTGTGGGTATTTTGATTGATAGTAAGGAGCTCAGTATGGCTTCAGAGGAGTGAGTAAGGAAGATTGCTAGAAGTTGAAGTAAGAGCAACAAGAACAGGCCAAATTATAGATTCTGTAGACGACTGTATTTTGACTTTCACTATGAGCTATATGGAAAACCACTGTAGGGTTATGAGTAGAAGATTGACATAATCTGACTTATATTTTAGCATTTTCACTCTGGTGGCTGTGTAGACAATAGGTTTCCAGGGGCAAGGGTAAAAGTAGGGAGACCAGTTTGCAGGCTATTACAGTGATGCAGGAATAAGATGACTGTGGCTTGAAGCAAGGTGTTAGCAGTGGGGATAACGCTGTATGGTCAGACTGGATACATTTAAAATGAAATATGGGTAGGATTTGCTGGTAGACTGAGTCTGGGGCATGAGAGAGATAAGACAAGCATAACTCCAAGATTTTTGCCTGAGGAACTAGAATAACTAAGGTACTATTTATTAATGGAGAAAATAGCAGGAGGACCAGTTTATTTGTTGGAGAATGAAGAGCAGAGGTTTTGGAGATGTTAAGTAGAAGATATCTATTAAACATCCAAGTGGAGGTGTTGAGTAGGCAGTGGGATATATTATTCTTGAGTTCAGGAGAGGGATCTTAGGCTATAGATATTAATTTGAGAGTCCTCTCTCTATATAAGGCATTTAAAATATTCATACTGGATGAGATCAGCTAAGGAACAAGTGTAGATAGAGAAGATAAGAACAAGGATTGAGTCTTGTGTTACTTCAACATTTTGCAGTTGGGAACTAAAATATCAGCAGAGGATAGTGAGAAAAATTAACCCGTGAGACAGGAGGAGAAGAAAAATGAGGCGTCCTGGAAGCCAAGTAAAGAAAGTGCTTCAAGGAGAGAGTAATCGACCATGTAAATAATACTGACAGGTAAGACGAAGTAAGATCAAGTAACATGAAAATTGATAATTAACCTTTGAAATTAGCAATATGGGGTCATGCAATATGGGTTATGAAACCCATATGGGTTATGAAACTTATAGCATTGCCAGGCAGCACTAAAGGCCCTCTGAGGTTAATCGTCATGAATTTGAAGCTAAAATGAAGATCAAACCAGTTAACATGGAAACAGAATAAGTGGAGAGTTGGATTTAAGCAGGTTTGGGTTTTTTCTCAGGTGAATATGATGAATAGAAAAAGAGACAAAGGAGTTAATGATATATACCTGGGAGTGATGGTAATGGTGGACCATGAAATATAAAGTCAGATAAGAAGGAACGTAGCAGTAAAAAGAAGCAGGGTCAATAGACTGGAAATCCCAGCAGGGTCAAGAAAATGTTGGTTTGGGGGCATTAGAAAGAGTGAGCAGACAAGAAATAGTTTGAGAAGGGGATGCTGGGATTGAGATTATATGCATAGTGCAGTTATTTATTAAAAGAAGTCTTGGAAAACCAGTCTTCGGGCTCACTTTCCAGAAACAGTTGCCCAGGACAAATGCCACAGAACTGGCCTGATAAGAAAAACTGTTGCTCCTGAATTCGATGCCAAGAAATTGACTACTGCAACAGCTACTTCTGCCAGCACTGATGCTACTACTTTATTAAGAACTTGGGGCTTCCCTGGTGGCGCAGTGCTTGAGAGTCCGCCTGCCGATGCAGGAGACGCGGGTTCGTGCCCCGTTTCGGGAGGATCCCACGTGCCGCGGAGCGGCTGGGCCCGTGAGCCATGGCCGCTGAGCCTGCGCGTCTGGAGCCTATGCTCCACAAATGGGAGAGGCCACAACAGTGAGAGGCCCGCATAACGCAAGAAAAAAAAAAAAAAAAAAAAAAGAACTTAACCTTGCAATCGCTGCCATCCTTCAAAGCCGGGTTCCTTCGCTACTACCTATTCCAGCAAAACAGAAACCATACAATACCACTCTATGCATGTCTTCAATTCCAAATCAAAGTCTCATATCAGGGCATCTGATTGGTAGAACCTGTCATATTCCTACATCTTAGTTTCAACACAGACTAGAAGTTTGAGTTTTGACTTCTACATTTGAGATGTAAAAATTATAATGTAAGAATTTCCCAAATATAGAAAGGACATTCATTATATGTTGGTCAGACACAAATATAACAAACGTCTACTACAGAGGTTTTAGAAATTAAAAACATACTTGCCAAAAATTTACTCATTACTAAAGGGGTGACTAGCAGTATACATGCAACTAAAATCAGAATTACTTAGTTGAACACAGAGATTCTCCCAGAATGCAACACAAAAACCAAAGAAAAGATAAGAAAAATGAAGAGACATACATATCTTTATGAGAATTCCAATATCTATTGAATGAGAGAAAGGAAAGGAAGGGAGGGCAAGAGAAGGAAGAGACAGAGAGATAGAAAGAAGAAAAAAGAGAGAGAAGGAGGGAGGGACAGAAGAAGGGAGGAATGGAGGGGCAGGTAAGAGGAAGGAATCAAAGAAATACTGGATAAAAATTTCCTTAAACTGAAGAATGACTTAAGTCTTCAGATTTAGAGACCCCACCAAGTCTCAAGCCAGAATAATGGGAAGAATGACATGTGCCTAGACAGATTTTAGTAAAAAATTTAAACTCTAAAGCCAAAGAAAATATCTTCTCCCAGGCACTTTTGTGCAGTGCCTAAGTTACACATTCTTATGAGTTAGCTCTGCTGGATCACTAACACATCCCCACAGGAAAATAAACTCAAATGGATCAAAAATATATCAAAAAGTATAAAATCATCAAAATATAAGATGTATTAGAAGAAAACATGAGGAGATGTGGCACAAAACCTAGATGTCATAATCCCTTAATGGAAAAGATTGATCAGTTTGACTACATAAAAATTTAAAACATTTGCCCATTTTTTTGATTGGGTTGTTTGTTTTTTTGATATTGAGCTGCATGAGCTATTTATATATTTTGGAGATTAATCCTTTGTCAGTTGCTTCATTTGCAAATATTTTCTCCCATTCTGAGGGTTGTCTTTTCGTTTGTTTATGGTTTCCTATGCTGTGCTTTTAAGTTTAATTAGGTCCCATTTGTTAATTTTTGTTTCTATTTTCATTATTCTAGGAGGTTTGAAGTATTATAAATGAAGTTAAAAGGCCAATGGCAAACTGATAAAAAATATAATATATAAAAAATATAATGTTTATACCAGAGATTATGCCTTAATATTTATATTAATATTGATATTTAAATGTATATATCAAATTCTTACAGGTCCAGAACAAAAAAAAAACCAATAGAAAAATGAACAAAGAACATGAAAATACTGTTCTCAAAATGAGACATATAAGTAGCCAACATTTACGTGAAAAAATGTTGAATCTCACTCATATTTTAAAAACCCAAGATTTTTACTTTTCAGGTGGAAAAAGGTTGAGAAATTTGATAATATGCTAAGAATGTGAGAAAATGAGTATCCTTCTAAACTCTTGGTGGCAGTGTAAATTGGTGCATGTTTTTTGGAGAACAATTTGGTAATACTGAATATTAAGCAAAATTAAAATACATGTATTCTTATTCCCTGCATTTTTACTTTAGAAATTTATCTTACAGATAGACTAGCACAAATATACAAAAATATATGTAAAAGATGTTTATTGCAGCATTGTTTGTAATACAAAAAACCTGAAAACATTCTAAATGTCCATCAGTCAGAGATTAGACTTAGGCACTCTGGCAAAGTGAAAAGGTCTACATGACAGAAGTCTATTTTCATGAGGACTAAAGAGTCTCCCAAGTGTATTCTTTTTTTTAAAATCAGCTTTATTGAGATATAATTCACACACAATAAAATCCACCCATTTAAAGTGAAAAATTCAATAGTTTGTAGTCTATTCATAGAGTTTTGCAGCCATCATTAACTAATACCAGAACTTTTTCATCACCCCAAAAAGAAACTCATTAGCAGTCACTTCCCATTTCCCCCTCTCCCCAGGCCCGGAATTAATTAATCTGCCTTCTGTCTTTATAGAATTTCCTATTCTGGAAATTTCATATAAATGGAATCATACAATATGTGGCCCTTTGCATGTGGCTTCTTTCACTTATTGTTTTCAAGGTTCATCCACGTGGTAGCATGAATCAGTACTTTATTCCTTTCCATGGCTGAATAATATTCTATTGTGTGGATAGACAACATTTTATTTATACAGTCATTAGATTGATGGACATTTATGTTGTTTCTACCTTTTGGCTATTCTGGATAATGCTGCTGTGGATATTTGTATACAGGTTTTTGTGTGGAGCTATGTTTTCAGCTCTTGCCATATCAGTTGATAACTTCATGTTTAACATTTTGAGGAACTTTCAAACAGTTTTCCAGAGTGGCTGTATCATTTTTACAATATCACCAGCAGTGTGTGAGGCTTCCAATTTCTCCATATCCTTGTCAGCACTTCTTACTGTCTGTTGTTTTGACTTTAGCCATCCTAGTGGGTATGAAGTGGTATCTGTGTTTTGCTTTGCATTTTCCTAATAACAACTAATGATGTTGAGCATCTTTTCATGCAGACATTGACCATTGGTATGTCTTCTTTGGAGAAATGTCTATTCAAATCCTTTGCCCATTTTCAAGTCAGTTATTTATTTTTGTTTCTGTTGTCGAGTTGAAAGCTTTTTTTTATCTTCTGTGGATACAAGTTCTTATCAGATATATGATTTGTGAACATTTTTCTCCCATCACGTGGGTTGTATTTTCACTTTCTTGCTGACATGTTTACTAGCAAAAAAGATTTTGATTCTGAGGAAGTGCAGTTTATTTTTTCTTTTGTCATTTGTGCTTTTGTTATTGTATCTAAGAAGGCTTTGCTTAATCCAAGGTCACAAAGATTTATTCCTATGCTTTCTTCTAAGAATTTTGTAGTTTTACCTCATACAATGGGTCTGTGGTCCATTTTGAGTTAACTTGCATATATGGTTTGAAGTAGAGGTCCAACTTCTTTTACATGTAGCTATCCAGTTGTCTCAGCACCATTTGTTGAAAAGACTATTCTTTCACCCATTAAATTGTCCTGACAATGGACCATAAATGTAAAAGTTTATTTCTGGACTCTCAATTCTGTTGCATTGATATATATATATATATATATATATATATATATATATATTGGAAAAACCCGAATGAACTTTTTGGCTAGCCCAATATATATATCCTTATGCCAGTACCACATTATCTTGATTACTGTAGTTTTGTTGTAAGTTTTGAAATCAGAAAGATTGAGTAGTCCTATTTTGTTCTTTCTTTTCAAGACTGTTTTAGCTATTCTGTGCCCCTTGCATTTCCATATAAATTTAGGATTAGCTCATTGATTTCTGCAAAAAATCCAACTAGGGTTTTGACAGGGATTGTGTTGAGTCTGTAGATTACTTTGGGGAGTATTGCCATCTTAACAATACTAAGTCTTCTGATCCATGAGCATATGGAATGTGTTTCCATTTATTTAGGTCTTCTTTAGTTTCTTTCAACAATATTTTGTACTTTTCGGTGTACAAGTTTTGTACTTCTTTTGTTAAATTTAATGCTAACTATTTCATCTTTTATGATACTTTTGTAAATGAAATTGTTTTCTTAATTTCATTTTCAGGTTTTTCATAGCTAGTGTGAAGCAATACAATTTATTTTTTGTATATTGACCTTATACATTGCCATCTAATTGACTATGTGTGTGTGTGTGTGTGTGTGTGTATTTTAGACAGAGAAGTTGCTCAGGAAGTTTGTTACAAATAATAATCATGGGCTATTGAGTAACAGCAGTGGAGAAAAAGTCATTTGTATTGTTGAGTGGTAATTCATTGTATGGATATAACCACTCCACCTCTCATGCCCTGTAATGAGTGCAGAATTTGTAATATATCCGTAAAAATTGTTTGGGTCCTGATGAACTCACAGTCTAACTGGAGGGTAAAGAGATTATCAGTGCCTAAAACTCAGAATCATAATTCAAAACATGCAGAAAAATGAAAGCGAAATCCTTTCCAATTCTTTCATGTTTTACTCCAGTTTCTCTGAATTCCTTCACATTTTGCTTTAGTAAAAGCAAAAGTTAACGAGGGTAGTCTTCTTGGTCAGCTGAAAGCTATTTTAGATGCAGTTACCCTTCCCATTGTAACTTCCCCTGTAACTGCTCCCTCGTTAGATGACATACCTACATTTACCTCTCTTGGCCTCTGTTGCCCCATACAAAAATGGGATGATTTTAGTGCCTTACTTGGAGGATTTTTATAAGGATTATATGTATAAAGTATTTAGAATTATACACTGTTAATGAGTGATAAATGATGCCATGTCCTTAATATTACATGTCAGTCAGTTGGCACATAAGGAAAGAGACATAACTATCTCCAGCCTGTGAAGATTTAAAAATAAGCAAAGTATCTCATTTTAGGCTTGGGACATCTGCATTCTCTTGACCTATCAGGGGAGGGGGTTCCTAAGAGATTTTCTTTTTAAAAATTGGAGACATCAAGAGGAAAGTGCCCAGAGGAGATAGTGAAGAATACCAAGAAAGCAGAGAAGAGAAATCGGAAAGAAAAGAAAGTTAGGAGAAGAAACCAAGGAAGCCAAGGAGAAGAAAGTAGGTGGTTGGCAAGAGGGGGTATAACAAGAATAAGGTTCATAAAGGCAGGAGAGAGAGAGAGGGAGATAGAAAGAGAGAGAGGGAAAGAGAGAGAGGGAGAGAGATGGAGGGAGGGGAGAGAGAGAGATCTTGTAATACAGAACTAAGAGCTTTACTGAAGTTTAACAGAAAAGAAATCCTTGTTTGAAAGGAAGAGACTGGCTATATTTAGTACTGGGTAGAATGTCAGTTTTGAAAATAAACTGCTCCCAGAACCAAATGTAATCCTCTGTGGTGTTGTCACCTGCAGCAGGCTGGCCACCCTGGAACGTGGACACATCACCTACTTCAGAGCTCCTGGCAATCACAAGGACTTGCCCCACTTTGTCCCCTTACCCCATTCCTAAGTTTTAAAACGTCTGATTAATGTGGAGAAAAAAAGTTACATAGCTGAAGAAAGTGAAGTGTATGTTGGTATATACGTGGAGCAGTGAAGTGTCCTGCTAAGTAAATACCAGAATATATATACATATGTCAATGAAAGAGACTTTCCATAACCACCATACATAAAACAGCAACCAACCTTACCCTCAATTACGTTTGATGGATAAAGGAAAATGATGGGTGGAGTTGTCTGATAGGCTGTTGGATATATGGGTGTAGAGTTCAGCTGGGAAGTCTGGACCAGAGATGTAGACTTGAGAGTTTCCATCAAGGACCATGTGGGACTTTTTGAAAATGCAGATTCTTTGGATCTCACCCAAGATCTCTTGAATAAGAATCTCTGGAGGTGAGGCTTATTTCTATTCCTGATTCATATTCACTTTTAAGCTCAAAAGCCATGTATAATATTGCCTAGATTACCATTTAGGTATTACATGGGCACCTTATTAGATATGGCACAATCAGCATATGCCACATATATCTAATGAGTCATTAAGTCTTACTTATTCTACATTCTACCTATCATGCACTTTTCTTCATCTATACTGTCCCTACCTGGATTCAGGACACAATCATGTCTTATCTGATTTAGTGACAGACTGTATTACAGTTTATCTGTTTACATGTCCATTTACTCTACTAGACTGTGAGTAATGAGAGGATAAGACCACTAATGTATTCATTCAACCAGTATGTAGTGAGGGCCTACTACATGGCATATTGTGTCACTTTCATCTCTGTGTCTTTCCCGTCAAGTATATTGCCTAACATTAAGTAGGTGCTCAGTATGCTTTTTTTATTGGATTACATTGAAACTTACTATGTTAGAGATGAGAAAATAGGACCTAGAGATGAAAAATGACATGCCAAAGCCACACAGCAGGTTAGAATACTGGAGTTTACATTTCCTTACTCTTAGTCCAGTTTTGTTTCCTCAGGACCACATTGTCTCTCCCTCCTACCTCTCCATACTCTCCCAGGTTACTTTTCTCTCTCTGACTTTTTTTTTTTTTTTTTTTTTTTTTGCGGTACGCGGGCCTCTCACTGTTGTGGCCTCTCCCGTTGCGGAGCACAGGCTCCGGACGCGCAGGCTCAGCGGCCATGGCTCACGGGCCCAGCCGCTCCGCGGCATGTGGGATCTTCCTGGACCGGGGCACGAACCCGTGTCCCCGGCATCGGCAGGCGGACTTTCAACCACTGCGCCACCAGGGAAGCCCTCTCTGACTTTTCTGTACCATTCTCTTGTGGCGATATTGCTCCTATACTTGTTTGCCAGCTTCTGTGGAAAAGAAAATAATCATGACCATCCTATAGGCTTCTTGGTTAAGAATCTCTATTTGCTTGGCATTGCTTGATTTATTCTGGCATCATCACTGCTGAATCAGGATGAACATAGGTGAGCTTTTCATCTGGCTCCTCTTGACTCCAGTAGAGTATGGATAGAGCTGGCTTCATACAGGAACTTGTAAGCTCTCAACAGGTTTGGGCTGTATTCCGGGAAAAACAGAATGAGGAAAGACTTTCAAAATTTGTGCAGAGTAGGTGTTTTATGCAGACAAAGTAAGAGAGAATGTGTTATAATTATATGCTGAGAGAACTTATTTGATTGGGTTTATGGATGAAGACTCTGAAAACGATTATTTTAGACACTGTATTGGACTATCATACCAAGCTTTTTAAATATATTTTGTATTTCACTTGCTACAATTTAATAAAACCTAAATAAGCTCAGTACATTCTAGGAAAATATGAATAAAATATGTGGGGTGGTACCTTCTAGAGAAAATTTCTGCTTTGAACTTCTTCAGGCTATGAGTGCAGGGGACCCTCTTAGAATAGCTTATAAACATGTTGTTTTCACATCTTTGTATCTTTGTTCATTCTGTTATCTCTGCTTGCAATGGTTTTTATTCATTCTCTTATTTATAAAATATTTTCTGAGCATCTACTCTATGCCAGACACTATGCTGAGTTTGGGAGATTCAGTGACAGTTCTTTATGCAGGCCATCCTCTTGGCTTTTGCACATGCTATTCCCTCTGACTGTAATGTCCTTCTCATCCTTCAAATTCATATTTAAACATTACCTATTTTAGGGAGCATTCCACAACCCCCTCAATACTGGATTACATGTATTCTCTGCTCCCTTCCATAGCACTTATCATCCTTTATTACATTTGTGTATTTGATAGCTTTCCTACTAAATTACGAGCCACTTGAGAGTAGGGATTCATTTATTAATTATATATTAATTAATAATATATGATTATTATATATAACTCAATATCTATATTAATAATATATAATTCATTTATTTTATATATTAATTTATTACTATATCTTCATTCTGTGGTCCTATATTAAGGTAACAATGGAAACAACTGAGATTATTCAACCTTCTCACCTCTTAAGATGATACCCGTCAAAAATAATAATCATGTTAATGATCATTCATTCGTTCAACCATGCCTGCTATGAGCCACTCACTATCTAAGTGCTGGTGATTCAACAACTGAATTTCCTTCTTTCATGGACTTGTCATTCAAGTAGTAGGGAGAGATGTTTACTCTGTGCCAGATACTGTTCTAAGCATTTTACATGTTTTAATTCATTTAATTCTCACAACAACCCTATGAGGTATATTGATAAACTGTACTGATTTTACAGTGAGAAACCGAGGCCCAAAGTGATTAAGTAACTTGGCCAAGGTTATACAACTGGTGAGTTGCAGACCTGATATTTGACTCAGGTCAACTCACTCCAGAACTTACACTCTTAACCACAGAACCCTTTTCTCATCTGCAAATCCCTTCAAGGATTTTTGCTCTAACTATTCTAAATTACTTAATATGCCTGAATATTCCATGTTGTTATATATTCTCTTGCCTTTGAATATCTTGTTCACTCTTCCTGAAATGCCTCCCTAACCCATATCCTTTAGACCTTAGCCTAGAAGTCACTCGTTCTAGGAAAAACCTTGCTTAATCACCTCTCTCCCCAAAAGACCACTTTAGGTATCTGTCCTCTTCCTTATCATCCTTTATCATAATTTACTGTCTCCCATTCTAGAAAGTGATTTCCAGAAATTTTATTTGTGCTTTAGGCTGTTATGTTTCTAAAAGACTACTTGCGATTTCATGATTTTTGATAGGATACCAGGATAGTACAATTATATACAGAAATTGATGTTGAGACATTACAAAATTCACTACATGATACCTGACAACTTGTTTTACAAACTTGGTAGATTCAGTGTATTTCAGAAAATATGCTTTCTTAACTCTTTAGTTAATGGTGTGCTTGTTAGGAAATATATTTTGACAGATTCATTGAGTTGTCCAAGATCATACAGCTAGTTAGTGAGAGTGTTGGGCGCAGAAGTGAACACAGGTCTGCTGTTTCCCAATCCCAGGCCTTTTTTCTTTTTATAGGCACCTTGCTGACATTAATTCAATTCCAATTAAATTTGGAGATACTGTCTCAGCACAGATCAACCCATCTCTTCTAAAAGCCAGTGATTTCCAAAAAATAAATGAGTAACCTTAAAAGACACCAGAAAAATCACTCTTCCCTCCAAATATTGTCCTTACTACTATGTTTTAGAAATTTCTAAATTATAGTTTTATAGTGAATTAACCACACATTCCACACTTTATAGCAACTAGTTGTTCAGATTATTTGTGACATGACAGTTAACTCAAAAAAGCTTTTGAAAGAAGGGAGAGTATATGTAACAGAGTATACTGAATAAGGAGGACAGATATAGTTGAAAGTGTTGTAGAAATAAATTAGGGGATCAGTGAAAACTATCATAGGGCTTTAGAACATAAAGGAGTCTTAGTCAGGGAAGGATTTACAGAGAAATTAGGACCTGAAGGTAGAAAATGAATAAATATATGTAATTCATGTGGAGGATACATATGGTAAGCTGGACTGGTAGCCATGTGCATTGGTATCTGAAAAGAGTGAAACATTCAACTTGTCTTATGTTGAGGAGAGAAGTGGAATGTATATAGTTGGAGAACAACTTGATTGACAGGCAAAGTAATTTAGACAGTGCTCTAGGAATTAGAAATAAGTTTTTGAACAAAGGAATAAAGTGTGAAAATAAGCCACATTTAAGGAAAGTATATATTTGGCGCATATCTGTTCAAATTTAAAGCTGGACTTAAAAAAAATAAAAGGATTCAAATTAAAATCATCTCTTCCTTCTCCTACAGGCTACATTAGAGTGATAACAATTTCTTAATACTCATATCTACTGTTCTTTGAGCACTTACTATATGCCAGACACATGATAAAATTTTTAAATGCAAGCCCTTATTTAATGTATGAGAAATATCACAATCCTGTGAAGTAGGTACTATTGCTACCTCCACTTTAAAGATGAAGAAACAGGATCTCGAGAGGTGAATTGATTTTCCCAAAGTCAGATAGCTCACAAGTTGAGGAGCAAAAATGTGAACCCTGATCTGTTTGACCTGAATCTAGTTAGTACAACTATTGCACATAGCTGACGTGCAACAAATACCTGTTGAATAAATGGGTGAATGAATATATCAGTAAATCTATCCTCTTCTGCAGATGACCCTACATATTAGCTTTAATGGTTTTCATGATCTTGATAAACTTAGGTCAGTGTTAAAAGTAAAGAAGAGGTTTGAGCTACAAAAGAGAAGAATTTACATAGGAAAATCTCTTGATTGGAATTTCTGATTGCGTAGAGATATGGTTTTGGTTAGAAATTATGTATATATATATGTGTGTGTGTACACACAAACACACAGATATACATGTATATATGTATTTGAGTGTGTGTGTAAACATGTGCATACATACACATCAACAGAACAGTTTGGATCACCTTTGACACACACGTACATGCACATGCAGACCCACATGCTTTCTTTTGTTTTCTTAACCCTCCTGAAAGGGTGTAAATAATAGAATGTCAGAGCTAGAAGGGACTTTAGCAATTGCCCAATCAGATGCCCTCATGTGAATGTAGAGATTGAGGCACTAGAGGGAAAGTAAATTGCAAAGGTCACACAAGGAGTTAGAGTAGATTAAGAATTTGAGTTTCCTAACTCACAGGTTTGTTTTACTTTGAACTGTCACCATTTACCATCTCAGTTTTATAGATGGGGTAACCAAAGTATCCTAAGAATGTTGATGGTCAAGCTCCTGCTACTTGTCCGTTGAAGCAGGACTTGAAATCAGATCTCTTTTATTTTAAATATGAGGCTTGTTTGCATTCAAGTGCTTCTTCTGGATGCCCAGAAGGAAGACCTTTTCCTATTGAATTAAATAGTGGACTGAAGATAATTTCCAGAAATCTCTGTCCTTCACTTTAAGAGAAAATGGCCAAAGCTGCTTTATTTTCAGAAGGCTGGCAGTCCCAAGGAGGCTCCATGAAGGCAGGGATTTTGTCTTCCTGATTGAATCCACAATACCTAGCACAAAAGGAGGCACGCAAAAATATTTGTTGGATATATAACATACTGAACCCACAAAGGGAAAGTAATGGTTCCCCAATGAATGATGGATGGATAATCATTATTAGTGCTGAAAAAATGGGGATGACTGTGGAAAAGAGGAGGGAGAAACCGTTAAACAAAGGAGAAGCTCTGTGTCTCTTTAGCTGATTGAAGCTGCAATCACTCAGCAAGGGCTGAGTGGCTTGGTAGGACTGCGATTGGCAGAGGTATTTAAATGAGGCCTCCATAAAATTGTTACTCTCCACCCCACCCCCACTCCTCTTTAAATTCTGTTTCAGTCATTACCCAGGGACCGGATACAGAGATTCCTATGGGGAGTTCTAATGGGTCGATTCAATTTCAACGGGATGACGCCACTTAGCCAAGCATTAAGAGCTATAGCTCCGGGAAAGCAAACGAGGCGGGGGGGGGGGGGG